>NW_027672890.1:0-370420 GCF_964194105.1 Spermophilus citellus | reverse complement strand
GAGGTGGAGGAGGAGGAGGAGAGATGATGAGGAGGAAAGGATAAGAAGAGATGGAGGAGGAGGAGATGGAAGAGGTGGAGGAGATTGAACAGGAGAAGGAGAGGAGATGGAGGATGAGGAGATGGAGGAGTAAGAGGAGATGGAAGAAGAGAAGATGAAGAAGGAAGAGGAGGAGGAGAAGTAGGAGGAGGTGGAGGAGGAGGAGGAGAGATGATGTTGAAGAGGAGGAGGAATAGGAGGAGAGATGAGGAGAAGAGGACGGAGCAGTAGGAGGGTGAGAAGGAGGGGGAGTATGAGGAAGATTAGGAGAAAAACGAGGCAGAGGAAAAGGAGGAGGAGGAGGAGGAGCTAGGCGGGAGGAGGAGGGGAGAATGAGAAGGAAGAGGAGAAAGGTCAAGGAGGGGGAGGAGAAAAGGGGTGGAGGAGGAGAGGAGCAGGAGGAGATGGAGGACAGTGAGAGATGAAGATAAGAAAGAGGAGGAAGAGGAGGAAAAGAGGAGAAGTAGAAGGAGGAGATGGAAGAGGAGAAGGAGGGGGAGGAGGAGGAGGAAAATGAGGTAAAATAAGGAGGATTAAAAGGAGGAAAAGATGGAAGAGTAGGGGGAGGTGAAGGAGGGGGGCAAGGAATGATGGAGGAGGAGGAGATGGAGGAGCGATGATGATGACGACGCATAGGAGGAGGAGAGATGAGGTGGAGTAGAAAGAGGAGAGGGAGAAGAAGCAGGGGGAAGAGGAGGCGATAGAGGAGGTGCAAGAGAAGGAGTAGGAGGTGGAGGAGGAGGCAGAGACAGAGGAGAGATGATGATGATGAGGACGAGGAGAAAGGAGAGTTGAGGAGGAGGAACGGGAGGAGAAAAAGGAGAAGATAGAGGAGAAGGAGGGAGAGGAGAAGGAGGAGGAAAAGGAGAGAGACAAGGAAGTGGAGGAGATGGAGTGGTTTGTAGGTAAGTCAAGATCAAAAATGGGTGTCCCTTGTTTGTTCATTTATTCCCAGTAATAGTCTAATTTTGCACAAAACCAGTCATTTCGTTAGCAATCAGTTTTGTGAGGAGCTGTCATTCAACGTCACCCTTAGTGGTTACAGGAAGCAGAGAGACAACATTAGCTTTTAGCATCGTGGAGGAAAAGGACTCTGCTTTCGGGGCTTGGGGACACGCTCCAGAGAAGCAAGAAATTGCAGACTCTTCCATCTGCGAGGGTTTTGTGGAGACGTGGAAGCCCTCGCAGGTCAGGTGACACGTCCTCACAGGAATATCCTGACATCTGAGTTACATGAGAGGCAGATGTCCCCAAGGACCCCCATTCAGACCTTCTCCTTGGGCCCCATTTTGGCCTTGGCTCCCCCACACCTCACTAGGACATGCGTTTTGCCCTAGTCTCCAGTCATATTGGGGATCAGGGTTTCTGTGAACACAGGATATGAGAGTATCTTTTGGACTCGCTGCTTTCAAATCCTTTGGGTCTGAACCCTGTGGTGGCATTGCTGGGTCATGTTGTGATTCAATCTTAAGCTTTTGAGGGGCCACTATATTGTTCTGCCAAGGGCCACCTGGAGCCCCAGGAGATAGAGAGGCGGGAGGAGCCTCCCTGGAGCCCACGGAGGGAGCTCAGCCTGGGACTCTGGTCTCAGCCTCTGCCCTCCAGGGCTGGGGGAGGGGTGGTGGTTCCTGGATTACATTGAAGTCTCTGTGTTTTTGGTTATTTATTACAGCAGCCCCAGGAAAACCCTTACAAACTCAGCAGGGCCTCAAGTTGCTTGAGAGGCCTAAGACCCTATTTTTACTGTTGGAAAATAATCATTTTTGGTGCTGAGTTCTGCAGCACTAAGAAATTTCATTTGCACTGGTGGATTTTAAGTGAATTATTCCAGGAAACTGCACACAAGGCACCACCCCACCACCCAAACCGCACTCTACCTCAGTGTAAGGTTCCCATAGCAACCAACATCCCCATGCCCAGATCATGTGCCAAGATCAGCAGGATGTTTGGCTTGGAGGCATTCAGTGATTTCTGCTTACAGGTCTGCAGAAGCCAACATACCAGGAGGAGAAGCAGGGTGAAGTCCCTGCAGAGGAAATAAATGTACAGGATTTGGCATGCGAAATATACACCATGCATATGTAGATGTCAGGCTTCTGGTGAGGGCTTGAACCGAACTCCTATGACGCCAACTGAGCCCCAAGAGAATTATCCAGTTGTGGGAAGTCTCTGGTTTTGCATGGAATCCAACAGCCCAAAGAAAACCAGGGTGGAGTCCCTACTGCTAATGGCCAATCAAGACCTACGCTAAGAGAGGCCCATTTCCTCCCTGCACCCAAAATGGAGATTCTCAGCAAGCAATCAGAAACTGAGCCCTATAATAAGAAAGTTCCCTCCACTTTAACCCCATGCAAACAGCAGAGGTCCCCTCTTTATCCTCTGGGGACACATTCCAAAAATCTCAGAGGATGTTGAAAGTTCAGCTAGTACCTAACCCTATATAGACTATACTTTTCCAGTATATATAGATGCCTGTCATAATGTATAATTTATAATCTAGGCACAGTAAAGGATTAACAGCGGCAAATCATAACCAAACAGTTGTAACAATGTGCTGTGACAAATGCCTGACTTACAAGTTTTTCACTTTCTTTGTTTTTTCTCCCCATTTATTTTTGGACATAGGGCTACTGAGTCCTGGGAGATTTCTGAGTGCATTTGTGGTGACCTTTTGTGGCTACCAACACCCGGGTGATGCTGGAAAAACCCTTTCTTGTTGTGCAAGTCATGGTCTCTCTGAGTTTGTTTTGTCACTAAATGGGTCCTCTGGGTTAAGGTCATTTGAGCTCAACTCTCAGTAAAGCCCGGGCGAAATTGGGGTCCAAAGCCTGGGGCCTGCCATTTGGGGTCCTCGGACGGTCAGGAGGCGCTGATGGTTGGCAGGCGCCTTGGCCCAAGGTGCCCGGAGCTCCAAGGCTGCCCCAAGCAGCAGGCAGGACAGTAGGAAGACCAGACCAGCAGGGACACTAGGATTTTAAACCACAGATGGGGGATTCAAAGCAACCGCAGAGACGCAGTGCAGCCGGCAGAGAAGAGAGTCCCTGAGCGTCTGAACAGGGGGCCAGGCGCCCCACCGCCCCAGCGTCACTGGCGGGTCCTGGGCCCCACCTGCCCCAGGACTCAGAGGGACTCAGCTGTCTAGGACGCGCTGGGAGTGGGGCAACCTGGGAGAGCAGGTGGGCGGAGTCACTGCGACCTCACAGTGAGTGTGTGTGTGGGGGAGGGTAGCCAGAGGGAAGGGGCGGGGGCTGCCATAGATCTTGTGCGCCTGGCGGAAGGGGGACTGGAGGCAGGTCCCACTGCTGGAGGATCAGGGACGGGCGAGGGCGCAGTGGGCGGACTGGAGGACTCAGATTGGGACTGGCCTGTCCTAGCGCTGGGAGGGGGACAAAGCTGTGGCCGGGGGCGGGGATGGGGGAAAGTCAAGGGTCCTCACCGGGGGAGGGTCATAAGGCCCTGCACAGCTGCCCTGGGGCGGGATGGGGGACTTGGGGACCAGGAGCAGGGCGGGGCGTGTCCTAGAGTGGGGGGTGTGGGCGTGCTGGGTGTGGGCCAGGGACGGGCCTGAGTGTTGGGCACCACGGAGCTGGGGCTGCGAGGAGGACTCGCCCAGGAGCTGGATGGGGCCTTCCGAGGGGGACACAGGGTGGAGGGCAGTGCAAGGGCGTGTTCTAAAGTGCCCAATGGACTGCAGGGGGTGGAGCAAGGGGCGTGTCCTAGAGGGGGATGTGCTGGGGGTGGAGCAAGGGGCGTGCCTCACTGTGAGCGGGCAATGCCTAGATGAGGCTGGGAGGGGACGTGCCCAGGAGCCCACCAGGGCCTGTCTAGGGGGAGACTAGGTCTTAAGGTGGGGTGGTGCATGGGGCGTGCCCTAGGATGGGGGGGGCTGGACTTGCTGGAGGCAGGACAGGGGCGGGCCTTAGTTTTGGGCACCGCGGAGCTGCCCCAGTGTGGACACTTGGTCCCAGGAGCGAAGTGGGGAGTGACTTAGGAGGGGAAGGGGTGGCCCTAGTGTTGGAGGGACCATCAGTGCTGGGGGGAGGGGAGAGAGGCCGGGGAGCGGGACAGCAGTGGGTTAGACTGTTCCTGGGGACTCCCCAGCAGCAGCAGGGAGGGGACATGGGGTGTGTGGTGGGGACTCAAGTGGAGCCCCAAGTTGGGACCAGGTGGTATTTGGGGAGTGATCGGGCGAGACGCCATATTGGGAGGGGACTGGACAGGAGTCTCAGCTGGGGTCAAGTCCATGTTGGGGGAGGGACAGGATTTTGTCTTAGAGTGTGTGACAGGCCATGGCTGGGGGTGGGGACCAGGATAGGACACGGAGGGCTTCGAATTTATTGGGGAGACACGGGCATCCGACTGTGGGTCTTAAAAAAATGTGTGTGTGGAGGGTGTCACAGCCATGTCAGGATATTGGCAGGGGACGTGCCTTATAGAGATTGTGGGACTTGGCCCTGGGAAGGGGTCCTGGCTCCAAATGGGAGGGGCAGAGCGGGTCTTAGTGTGGGGACACTTCAGCGCATCTGTGCCGACCTGGTGTGGGGGACACAGGCCATGAGGGGGCAGGGAGCGGGTCTTGGAGGGGTTCGGAGGCCCGAGAGTCTCAGCGTGGGGAGGCGTGTCACCCCCCCTTGACCCGGGAGTGGCCCCGCCTTAGTCGCTAGCGCAGTTTCCGCGACTCAACCCCCCCCCTCGGCCCGAGCCCCCTCCTCCTGCTCGACCCCCCACCTTCCTCTGCGCCCCACCCCAGCGCTGCTCTCTGGGCCGCGCAGAGAATGCGCCTGGGGCTGGGTTTTGGTGACTCGCCATTTCTGAGCACCTCTGCTTCCTTCCCAGGGTCTCACGCTCCTCCCCTCCCCAGGCCTGAGTGGCTCGGTCCCCGGGGTCCCGCGCACCTGGCGGTGGCCGAGGTGCATCCCCTGGGCCTGGGAGCGCACCTCTGCGTGGATCCCATGGCTGTGCGCTGGCACCTGGGAAGGACCTAGACCCCAGATCTGGGCGCGATCCTCCTGGGCTGGCGTCTCCGCCCACCGGGCTGCTGGGCGCGCTCCTGGACCCAGGTGGCTCACTTGATCTGATTAACCTCCCAACTCTGGCCCTGGGGAGTAGCGCCTGGAAACAGGTTCTCCTGGGTCCCCACCTCCCGGTGAAGCTGGGGCTTCTGGAGCTGCATAATCATGATGGGGCACAAGCAGGGTGACTCCCAAGGCAGCCAGGGCAGCTTAGGGACCCCCCCTTTTTTTTATTCCGTCCAAGGGTCTTGGGACAGCCCCACCTCTCTCATAGAATTGGTGCAAATTCAGCTCCACCAGACTCCACATTGGGAATCTCTAGGGGGCTGGACTCTTGCTACTTTGTGCTTGCAGGACCTGGGGTGAAGCCAGAATTAAACCAGTCAGTCTAGACAGGGAAAAGGGGTGAGGCCAATTTTGATGAGTCTGGCCAGTAGGAGACTGTTCCCTGAGGGATTGAAATGTCAATTCCTTCAGTGCCCTTCCTCCACCCTTCTCCAGAACCTGCCCTTGAGCCAATCTGCTGTTAAGATAGCTTGTCCCAGCAATTGCCCCTCCCTACAGGGAGCTACAAGGTTTTTGATTAATGTGTCCTTGGATGCTCCATCCTGTCCTTCCCCCTTCAGCTCATCTCGTTCCCACCTTTTGACCAGCTCAGGAGCATCTGGTCCTAAGGAGCTCTTAATGCTTAAGTACTTCCTGGCCTAGGCAGCTCTCAATCACCTGTTCAGTACAGAGCAGGCATGTTGGGTTCTGATGAAGCTACTTCACAGTTCTTCTTTTTTTTTAATTAAATTTATATTTTTTTCCTGGGGTTTTTCACAATCAGGAGTTGGTGAAGGGGTTCCTGTCATCTGCTGTCTGACAGGTCACAGTGTGGGGGATGCTGTGGCAGGGCCACCCCATCTAGAAACCGAAACCATGGAGAATGTTAAGTGTTTGGTTTATGATCCTCCTGATATGGAGAACAGGGCACCCGTCAATCAATAATAAAAGTACTTATTGCCTGAGAATGCAGGAAAATTCCCAGAATGAGACTAAGGACACAATTGAGCCAGGCCCCAAGGTGTGTTTCAATCACTCTCAGGATACAAACAATAGTGTTATTCCTTAAGAAATTCACAGGGGAAAGATGACCAATCAAAGTTCCCGAGAAAAGCCTAATCCACAAGAAATGTTTATGCCAGGGTTAACAGTGCCCACTAATGTCCCCCTCCCTTCCAAAGCCACAACCTCTACAATAGACTAGTTACAGAAAAACAATCACTGTGCCAACAAGGACCACCCTATGTAACTGGCTTAATTAAAGGAAGATTATAGTATTCCCCTCGAGGACAAGAGGCTCATAAAAATACATTCCCCCCATTAACACCCCTCCTCTGCCTCACACGGGAATTCATGATGAAAGTGGAGAACCCAGAGTTAGTATTAATGGCAAATGGGTTGAGGTGCAGAACTTGCCCTTTAGTTAAAAGACTAAAAAGTCATAAGGTTTGGTGGGCTTTGACCAAGGATCAAGGAAACATTAAGAAAACAGTTAAATAGGTCATATATAAAAAAAGAAATTACTTTGGAAATTAAAAATAGAATAATGTAAAATTAATATAGATATATTTTAGAGTCACTTCGAAATAGTAGGCTTTCACTATTTTAAGTGTGTTTCACTATTTGAAGTGTGTTTTACTGGGACTTTAGATTGAAAGTAAGAAAGCTTACTAATGATTATAGGTGTGCTTTAAACTTAAAGGTTAATGAAGTAATTATACGTATGATTTAAATTTAAAAGTTAATAATAGACCAGGAGACATGTAGTCGAGTTGTGTAGTATAGTGTTATGGGCCAGGTTATATGAGCAATGACCAAACAGACTCCATTTTACCCTGAGACTTCATATCATGTAAGAAATGCTTCTCCCATGCTGAGGCTTAGGTCTATTCCTTGCAGAGACAGTTATAGGTCCTGCAGGGAGCTGTCCCTGGCTGGCCAGCTAAATTCTGTCCATTTGGAAAGAACTGGGAATTGGTGTGTTTTCTGAGTGACCTGCCCCACAACAGTGTGCACCTAGTGATTACGGTAAAAATGTAAATATTTAATCCTGATTGCCAAAGGTTACAGGAAAATATTCTAAACCATGTCCTCAATATATCTTAGATAATCAATATGTCAGAAAAGATTGTGACTCTTGAAAAGTATGGACATCAAATAAGTTTGGGGCTTTGAGACTATTTATTAACTACCTGGAAAGATATCTACAAAAATGATATAAAAATAAAGGCCCCTGTAAGGGCAGCAGATTCCTTTTGAAGGCTGCTCAGAACTTGCAACCTGCTGTCCTTCAGCACCACATAAAAATAAATAAAAATTAAATAAAGGTTTTGTATCCAACTACACCTAAAAAAAAATAAATAAAATATAGGGACAGAGTAATACTGGGACAATCTCAGTGAGTATGTTTGTTTCTCTGTGCACCATGTCGCCCCTTGACCTGTCTTGAAAACATTTCAATATCTTGCTGAACCTCACTCCTCAACCTGGGCCCAGGGCTGTTTTGTGTCACTGATGAGGCCTCCTTGGTCCAGGTCCCAGAGACACCCTCATGAATAAAAGCAAATCATTGGCCTCAGCACACAGGTGAAGGGAGACTGTCCCAAGTCTCCACGGAATTTCCTACAAAGTGAGGATGAAGAGGAGCAAGGAAGAGGTACATGTGCTTGAAAAAGAGTCAAGAAGTTTAAAAAAACCCAGAAAGTGACTTGTTCATTGGACACGGGTTAGCAAGGCAGTGAGATTTGAGGGTGGAGGTAATTAAACATATTTAAGCCATTGAAATGTTTATATCATTCTTCATGTGGGAGGAGAAACGTTTTCTTCAGAAGTAGATCTGAAGTGGAATTTGAGGACAAGTGGTCAAATGTTTAGTCACAGCATTCAGCAGAAATCCTGGGACAGGAAACACAGAAAATAGGAAGAGTTTGCAGCCCATTCACAAATGCACCCTGTGGCTGGGTGGAGAGACCAGTGCTTTGACGGACAGCTGAACTCCCAGGGTCCAAGTTCACATTCAGGATGTGACTCCTATTTCCTACTTGGATTCTGAATTCTTTTCTTTCTGTTATTATGGTTTTCTACATTTAATTTGCTAGGAGTGATGATTGATTCAAGACTCACATTCTAATCTTAACTGCTTTCTGCTTGCTAAACTACCGTCTATACATCTTCATGATTTCATTTAAATACTTGGGAATTATTTCCCAAGTACTTGATACTGGTTTTATACAAAAATGTACGATGAACTTTTGAAATTTTTTTTTATTGATTCTAATTAGTTACACAGGACAGCAGAATCATTTGGTCATCACATTCTACATAGGTGGATTATACCTACTCATTTTTCTGGTTGCACAGGATATAGAGTTACCCTGGTCATGAAGTCATATATGTACAGAGAGTAATGACATCTGATTTATTTTACTTTCAATCTACCTCCATAGCCCCTCCCCCTTTTTCACTTCCCTCTGTCTAATCCAAAGTTCCTCTATTCTTCCCAAGAACCTCACCCTTATTGTGAATTAGATCTGCATATCTGAGAAGACATTTGGCCTCTGATTTCTTGGGACTGGCTTATTTCGCTTAGCATGATATTCTCCATTTCCATCTATTTGCTGGTAAATGTCATCATTTTGTTCTTCTTTTAGGCTGCATAGTATTCCATTCTGTATATATACCAAAATTTCTTTATCCGATCATCTGTTGAAGGGCACAGAGATCAGCGATCGCCCAAACTTTGTTACAAAAATGCCATTGAGTCTGAAAAACCAGCCTGTACCTCAGAGCAAAGCCTGTCCAAGGAAGGGGCATGACCCTTGTCCTTTAAAAGACCCACAGAGCACTCCTAGGCATAAATGCACCCTGCTGAGTTGTTTTTCTGCAAATAACAGGAGATATCTGCTGTGCCAGGTGTCCCTGACTTAGTTTAGGTGGGGACCCATAGCAACCCCCTAGCAGCCACCAATCAGCATGAGATAGGGAAATACCTGGGATGCCAGATGACCCTCCCAGTAGTTTATGGTGGTTGATAACATGTTGGGAAACCATGTAGTTCAGCACATACAATCCTCGTGGCCTAAACCAACCAGTTCAAATGAATCCCCCTCTGTACTAATCAATCACCCCTACCCAACTTGTTCCCACCAGTGAATGTGCTAATCATGTTTTAGAGTTGTTTTATGATTTTCCCGCGGTGTGTGATGATTTGCCAAGAGATGCTATGAGGTATGTGAAGTCCCTGCCTTCCCCAGAGAGTGTATAAAACTGCTGCAAACCCTGGGCTAGGGGCCTCTCAGCATCACTAGTTGCTGGATGCACATGGAGGACCAAGCTAGCTCCCAATAAACAATTCTTTGCTGCTTACAAGGATCTTGGTCTCTGGTGGTCTTTGGGGGATCCTGGATCGAGCCTAACAAGTCTAGGAAAGATTATTGTAATAAACTTCAATTGGGCTTGAATTTTGTTAAATCTTTGTGAATTCTATAATTGTTTTGTAAAAGTCACAAAAGTTTTTATAAATATATTTTTTAAATTCCCAAAAAAGTAAAAGAAAACTGTGCACCACAAATTGACATAAGGATTCAGTGTATTCTCCAAACTTGGAGAGAAATTGACAAGTTCCCTAAAACCCACATCAATTTGTGAAGAAAACCAAAACTATGACCCACTCTTTCAAATACATGACAAAACTCTGTGGTTCAGCACAGTGACATCAATTCTTACTGAAAAACTATAGTGAACAAACCACAAAGTTCTAGCCTGAGATTGGATTCTTATAAACCACGGGGAGTATTTGAAGATGGAATGATGCACACAACTGTGAACAATTCATTATAGTAAATGGACCAAGAATTTCAATGAGGACAGAAGTGGTTCTAAAATGATTCTAGAAAATTCAAAAATTGTCCTGCAGAATGATGAAGCTGCAGCCCCAGCACCAGTCATGGTTAACAAATATATGAAAAAAACATGGTTAACAAATATATGAAATATATGAAAAAAATATATGAAAAAAAGTTCAATATCTCTAGTAATTAGAGAAATGCAAGTTAAAACTATTTCCTCTCACTCCAGTCAGGAGGACCATTCTCAGGAATACAAGTATCATTAAATCTTGGCGAGTAGGTGGGGAAAAGGTTCACTCACCCATTGTGGGTGGGAATGCAGATTGGTGCAACCACTCTGGAAAGCAGTATGGAGATTCCTTGGAAAACTTGAAATGGAACCTTCATTTGACCCAGCTATGCCACTTCTCGATTTATATCCAAAGGACTTAAAAATCAACGCACTACAGTGACTCAGCCACAAAAATGTTTACAGCAACTCAATTCACAATAGCTCAACTATGCAATCAGCCTAGTTGCCCTTCAACAGATGAATGGATAAAGAAAATGTGACACACACACACACACACACACACACACACACACAGGGAGGTTGAGGAGGGAAAACATAAAAGTGTATTGGATTAGATAAAGGGAACTTATGGGAAGGGAGGGGAATGGTATAGGAAAGAGAGTAAACTGAATGGGACACATTTTTTAAAATTATTTTTTTAAAGAGAGGAGAGAGAGAGAGAGAGAGAGAGAATTTTTAACATTTATTTTTAGTTCTCGGCGGACACAACATCTTTGTTGGTATGTGGTGCTGAGGATCGAACCCAGGCTGCACGCATGCCAGGCGAGCGAGCTACCGCTTGAGCCACATCCCCAGCCCTGGGACACATTTTTTATGTTCATATATAACTACAGACCAGTGTAACTCCACATCATGTACAACTAAAAGACTGGGATCCTAATCAGAATAAGTTACACTGTATGTATGTATAATGTGTCCAAATATACTCTAGTGTCATGGAACACACAGAAATGCAAATACTGAAATTACTCGAATTATCAAGGCAAAAAACAAGAGGGAATTTTGGGGATCTTGAGAGAGGATAGATGTCTTAGAATCATAGTGAAGGTACAATCAGAAACCACTTTTAAAAAAATTTTATTTTTTAATTGATTTTCTTGGTATGGAGGATTGAACCTATGGGCACTTAACCACTGATCCACATGCCCAGCTCTTCTTTATATTTTATTTAGAGAGAAGATCTCACTGAGTTGCTTCAGGCCTCACTAAGTTGCCAAGGCTGGTTGGAAACTCGCAGTCCTCCTGCACCAGCCTCCTGAGCTGCTGGGATGACAGGCATGAACCACTACACCAGCAAGAACAGAAAATTTGATAAAGTTTACCTCATCAAATTGATAAGAATTTTCTCTTCAAACACCATAAAGAATGTGAAAAAAGTCTCTAGACTGAAGCATTCCAAAATCTATGCATACTTCAGTATAACATTATTTTACTAATGAATGTTTTCCAAAGGTTATTGATATGCTCTGTGCAAATACCCCCATCTCTGAAATCTGGGGGATCTTAGAGTAGGTCTCCACTTGCTGCTCAGGTGACACAATCTGAGGCTAACAGGGACCCTAAGAACTCTGCAGCTGCGTGTTCCTGCAAGAGCCTGGCAGGGGGCAGCCTTGCCACAACTCCACCCTTCTCCTGCAGGATTTTTTTAATTGGAGGAGGAATGATGGGGTCTCTCATTCATGCTTTCCCTGCAAGTGAGGATACAGAACAACTCCAAAGCTGAAACCAAGCCTCTTGTGGACAAGACATCAGGAAGCTAGACTCAGCCCCCTGAAACCTGACCCCTGGCCTCATTTGAATGGCTTCTCCTCAATAAAAGGGTTCAGCCTGTGTGTGTGTGTGTGTGTGTGTGTGTGTGTGTGTGTGTGTGTGTGTGTGTATTTTCTGAATCTCCTACTAGATCAGATGGCTGTAACTCGGGGATGCATTTGCTTATCGCAGAAACAAAGCCATCTATGTTCCTGGGATGGCCCCCCAAATCCCTCTTCTTGTTCCTGACTATATAATTACAAGAAATAAATAGATGTATACACAAGGATCATCAGCTACATCACGTGACGTCACATGAAAGCGTTCACTGCTACTTAAAACAAATTGAAATGGATCCAAAATATCTTAAGAACCACGTGGTTACATAAAGTTAATCAATTCTACTGTATTAATTATAGGTTATGCCTTATCTACAGAAATATCCAAGGACTTTAAGTATATTTACATTGATATTTCTTTTCTTTTTTTAAAAAATATATATATTTTTTAAGTTGTTGATGGGCCTTTTCTTTTTTTATTTATTTGTATGCATTGCCAAGAATCGAACCCAGTGCCTCATGCATGCCGGGAAAGTGTGCTACCACTGAACCCCAACCCCAGCCCTCATTGATATTTCTTTTTTATCAAGGTACAAAGATAATTATTTTTCAGAAATTATTTTCAGAAATCATTTCAAAGTGTAACCAGGAAAAATTCTAAAAGGAATTTCAACAGAGGAGAAGCACACATTGGAGGACCTAAGTAGAAAGAAATCATCTTTGGGTAAACCAAGATCTTTATATTCTAGATTTTTATGATAAAAATATTTTCCTAAATAGAAATATATTTATATTATTAATTAGACAGATAATATAGAAATGTAAAAAAAAAAAGATTTGTATGTACTGGACTAAAAGTTTTAACTGATTAATTCAAGGATATTTCAGGCTATTTCCCTGATTTTACTCTCTATGCTGATACTGAGCTAATATTTTTTGTTCATATTTTGACATGATAAAGACCTATTAAAATATTAAGTTTAATTCTGTTAAGCAAGGTCTTTATTGCCTAATGATTCTTATTGTTTAAGGCAAGGATTAATTTGGGTGAATAAATTCACATCCTAGATTAAACACTAAATACATTAAACTGCTGACTTAGATTCTAATTTTTACAATTCTCCTTGGAGACTAAATTTGATTGATTGAAAGACTGTCTATTCTTGCATATTTTGTTTTTTGAATCATTTTGAGATCTGGGAATTTTATTAGGACTGAGGTTCTCCAAATTAAAGTTGTACGTTAGTTTTGAGCAATAAAAGTTGCAAACCTTGTTGAAAATTCATGGACATGATAGAAGTTCTCTGACTGGACCTATTATCCATAAAAATATTGTAGGATTTATATAATGCTTAATGACATTTTTAAAAAGACAATCGAGAGACACCTATTTAAAGGATAATATTCTGAGACATGAAGATATTTTGAGACCTTCTCTCAGAAAGAGATTGAGGATTCCTTTTAAATTGTTAGAATGGATCAACTAGTATATATATTGGGAAATTACAATAATCAATACAAGGTAAATCTGATCATTTAAATACTTGTACTACTATCCATAACTTAAACTGATGATACTATGGCTTATGCCAAGTCTTTACTCAATTTTATTAAATAAAGAAAAGGGGGAACGCAGGGCCCCAGAGGCACACACTAGATCTTACAAAATATTTATTTTTTTTTCATAATTGTAACATTGAGAATCTCAGGGCATATAGCTCAGTTGTTAGGGTGCTTTCCTCACATGCACAAGGCCCTGGGTTCAATCCCTAGCACCATCCCCCCCCAAAAAAAAAATTGAGACTGCTGCTGAATTTACTGAATCAGGTTGACTGCTGCTGAATATGATTCAGTAAATTAAATCAGATTTGAAAAGATAGAATTTAAATCTGTCATCATGAAAATGACTGAAAAACCTGACACAGGAAGGTAAATCTTCCAACTGCAGAGTTTCCAACCACGCAGCATCATGAGCTTGTCAGGTAAGCAAAAATTATGAAGAGACTTCTATGGACCCATTTCTCAGATCTATTTTTTTAAATTAATTTTTTTTTAGTTGTAGATGGAAACAATACCTTTATTTTGTTTATTTTCTCATGTGGTGCTGAGGATCAAACCCAGGGCCTCGCAAGTGCTAGGCGAGCGCTCCACCACCGAGCCACCACCCCAGCACTTAGATCCATTTTTAATGTACATTGTAGTGTGGACTGGAAATCCCACCCATGAAACTAGATTAATCCTACTGACTGTAGTGGCCAGTTATATGTCGATCCTATGGCAAACAAGTTGTCTGGGATTATATTTGAGGAAAAGACACCATACGAGAAACCTAAACCAGACAATCATGCTGGCCCTTGGAAATTAAGACTCCTTATCTGGATCATTGTCCAAAGAGAAGGATGGTTGAAATAGCATTTTTCTCTACAGACCAGTTATTTACATAAGGTATCCACCAACGTAGGGTTGCCCTGATAATTCTACAATGGAAATTGGCACCTTTCCTAAGTATTATTCCTGAGTATTCTTGAGTATTATGCAAATGTCTAGTCAGGACCACACAAGAGGTCTAGAAATAGTGGATGCATTTAGGCTGGTCTCCTAGAATGGACAAGAACAATTACAGGAGGGTGCCTGTCACCTGGAGGTTTTACTGGTAATACCCTAACCCTCATGAGATGGCACCCAAAAGGATGTTAGGATGTTTGTCTTCTGCCTTCAGAATATCTACATCACTGACAGACCTAACAGATTCCTTAAATGTGAGAATTAAGAGAAAGGATGATGACTATCCTGTAGCCTGTATGAATACAACTCATCTTAGTTATTGCCAGCTGATATTTCAGAGCTACACTCTGCTGAAGTTAAGATTCAGGTCTGAAACAGGTGAATGCCAGTTATCCAGACCTAGGCCATCTCCTGGTCTCATGAAGTGACCACTTTAAATATTATCCCTTGCTTCTATGATACAGTCTTTATGGCTCTGTTTCAAACTTAAAACATAGGGATTCTATTAACGTCGGACTTAAATTCCTTCCAAGAGCTTTCATAGTCAGATAAATGCTGATGGTAAAACTAGAACTGAGTTAAAATGCTCTAAAAGGCCACTGTGATAAATATTGTGACTGAGCCCTCTGCTCCATGGTTTGTGGAGAGGCTGAAGCGCCATGCCAAATGAAACTGTCCATGTTGCCATTGCAAAGTGCAAGGCTTCCCAATAAAATCAAGAAAAGATGAAGAATCTTCTGATGAGTGTTTGGCAGAATACTACTACTACTACTACTACTACTACTACTACTACTACTAACCTGGATCTTCCAAGTTGGCTATGTCCCAGAGATAGTATGTTTTCTATTAATGCCTTTTGTGTTTCAATAGTAGATCATGATGACCTCGGACCAAGAATCCAGTGACTGAAAGATACAATTTCACAATCGCCTTCAAATATTAAGGAAGAGGAGATATGTGGGAGCCACTCTGAATGACTCCTCGCCTTCCAGCAAGAGGCTCTGACAGATCACTACATCAACCCCTGGAACTCTCTCTCTCTCTCTCTTTCTTTGAACACTTAAGGTCAGAGGAGACATCATAGAACCCAAAGAAAAAGGAATCAGGCAGCCAGGAGGGAGATCTGGGGCAAAGATGGGACTAGTTTGCTCATTACATTTCCTGATCTGGGTCTCAGGTGCGTAGAATTGGACATTGTTTTTATTTTTATTTTTCTAATGACCTCTACCTTTGGATAGGATCGCTCAGTCAATTCCCATATAATGTCACTGTTGATGTCGTTAGTTTTATATCTGCCCTTTTACATTCTAATTTCTTATGTCTTTTTGGCGGGAGGGTGGGGACTGGGGATTGAACGCAGGGGCACTCAACCACTGAGCCCCATCCCCAGCCCTATTTTGTATTTTATTTAGAGAAAGGGTCTCACCAAATTGCTTAGGACCTCACCATGGCTGACTCTGGCTTTGAACTCACGGTCCTCCTGCCTCAGCCTCACAAGCTGCTGTGACTTGAAGTGTGCACCACCAAGCCCGGCCCTCTGAACTACATGCCCTGAACTACATCTCTATTGCAAGTTTTATTCTGAGACAGAGTGAAGCTAAATTGCGGAGGCTGCTCTAGCAGGTTACTGATCTATTTTTGTTGTTGTTTGTTTTGTTTTGCTGTTTGTTAATGAAGGTTTCTGATTTTTTTTTTTTAGAGAGAGAGAATGAACTCATTATAGAGCTGGGACCTCCTGAGATACTGAGGCAGTGAAAAGACCCCCTTGAACCTGAGATTTTTGCAATCACATCAGAAAGTTTTCAGACATGTCACCCTGTAACAGGCATGAACTTCTTGAAGGGGAAGGGGACATTCTCAAGGGCGAGAGTGGGTCCTCTCAGAAAGCAGAGAGACCCTGTGCCTCTTCTGCACTCTAGTTTTATTGGAGTTCCTGGGAAATTTCCAGAGACTCCTGCCCAGGTGCACTTTTTGACTTTTGACAGCAGGGTGACATCATACTTTCAAGACTCGACAGTCATGGCAACTCTATGTCACCTTGGCCCACGCTGAGCCATTCTAATTGGATTCTTATCCAAAGAATTATCCTTTCTTCCAAAATCTGGTCTGTGGAAAGAGTCACAAAGTCTGTCCCCGCATAGTCACTTGGGTTCCTCTTAGGGGGTTTCCTGCCTGCATTTCTCACGCAGATCACAGGTAGTTGGCTGAGGAATGTGACATCTCCTGTCCACTTGGGCCAGGCAGAGTTGCAGGTAAACTGCTTTTTGGAAAAGAATGCACGTGCAGGTCAGCACGGTCGGCCCATTTTATAGGATTATTCTCTTAACCATCTGTTCCCACCATTCTTGTGTGTGTCCCCTAAAAGACTAAGAGACACAGGTACAGAAAAAGCACAGCTTTCACTGACAGTGTTTCAGGATGGAACATGTGGGCGAGCAGGCAAGTTGCAGTCAGCATTCTATCCTCTGGTTCACAAGGGTCCCCGCTTCCCACCTCAGTTCCTCTTTGGCAAAGTACTATGGGGTGCACCAACTTCCAGATCTTCACCTGGGTTTCACTGTGTCCCACTGGGCTGTTTAAAGAAGCATGCTGCAGGGCAGAGTGGCACATGCCTGAAATCCCACTGGTTTGGGAGGTTAATGCAGGAAAGTTGCAAGTTTGAAGCAGCCTCTGCAGCTTAGGGAGGCCCTAAGCCACTTAGCCAGACCCTGTGTAAAAGTAAAAAAGAGCTGGAACTTTGGCTCAGTGGCTAGGCAGCGCTCAGTTAAATCCCTGGTATCAAAAACTTCACATATTTGTATATAAAGCAATACACCCTTAGTTGTCCCCAACTCCCTTTGTCCTTTTGTGCCGGGAAAGTCTTCTTGGATTGAGTGCATCTTGGAGCTAGACACTTTTGACTTTACCTAAATCAACAATGTTTCTTTCGCTCTTGGTCAGGGTGACCCCTCCCCTACCTCCTGTGGGTCAGGTGCATGGACTCGGGATCTGCCACATCCACAGTCTGAGGCTGTACACTTGACTCTCCATTTTGCTCTCCTTGCCCTCAGGCTGCCTTTCTCATGTCTCAATTCTACATTTAAAGCAAAATACTATATTCTCATACCCATCCATGTTTGGTATTTTATTTAGAGTCAGGCTCTCATTGAGTTGCTTAGCACCTCATTTTTGCTGATGGCTAGATTCGAACAGGCATTCCTCCTGTCTCGGCCTCCTGAGCCTCTGGGATTACAGGCATGATCAATTATGCTTGGTCTCACCCTTGATTTGTCAACTTCTTCATTGGATTGATTGTAGCTTGGAGTCACCATCTGGAGTTATTCTCTCGGGCCCATTACAGTTATACTCACACCCACCTTCTTTGAACCACAATAAAAGCAATACTCAGTGGCAAAGTGCCCTGCCCTCCATTCAGTCTCTACCATGGGGGACAATAAAGGCACCTGGAATTCCATTCTCAGCCCTGGGCAACTATGTGTCCACTTTTCCACACCTGTGGAAATATGACTTTTTACCCAATAGCCCCCCTAGTCCATGGGCAATATTGATAGGTAGAATGAACTTGGGCCAGTGAGCAGGATGTGAAAGACTTCACAAAGCCCAACTTAAGAGTAGAGAATAAAGTTGTACTTAATTTCCAAGAGGGGGATAGACATGACAGGCAGTATTGGCCCCAAGTGGCAATTTTTTATGGTTTATATGCAGGGTTAATGGGCCCAGCTGAGCAGGGTTTTGGTTTCTTTCTGGTTGGACTATCAGTTGAAACCCAGTATGCTGAGAGTGCTGGGTCAGCGCCTGGGGGTATGTTGCTTCCTAGGGCTTGTGGCTTTTCTTGAAAACCTTGACATGGAAAGAATACACTGGAGGGGGACTTCCTCCTGACAAAGTGAGGTCAGTCTTTGCAATAGAGTGACATGCGTCCAGGGGGCAAGTGAGTGTGAGCTCACAAACTAGTTATAAGACCACAGATGCCTGAAGCTTAAATCCTACAGATAATACTAAATCCTAGAATCAATTTCCCCTATCCATACATGCCTATGATTACCCATTCGACAAAACCTCAAAGTCCTTGTCAGCATCTGAAGACAGGGTAAGGACAGGGTTTCCTTGTCTTCCTGGTGTAGCTGCACTGGTCAAAGTTTCTTTCCTGCTTTGCATCATAACCTTTTCTGTTTGGTTTTGGGTGAACACCTGACCATACCTGTGGGGTTACCAGAGTCACATCTCTGCATAAGGTTTCCTAACAGTCGAAGTAGAACATCGACACTAAGCCCAAAACACCCATTTTATTTCCACAGCACATTGCTGCCCTAGAGGATTGCCTTCCTTCCTCCCCCACCCTTTCTGCTGGGGAGGGAGCCTTGGGCATCAGAGCCAACCCCAGTTGCTTCCTTTCATAGATCAGGAGCCTCCTCAAAGCAACAGAGGACAGGAGGTGAGGACAATTACTGAAGTTTTCAAATTGTTTTCATTTTTAGATATTATATATGGGTCATATATATGATATCGTTAAAAAGTGTTTCAAAAATTTGGAGACCGTGTCTTTCTAAGTCACTTGAGGTCGCATCAGCTGGGGGGGAAAAAAAAAAAAAAAAATATATATATATATATATATATATATATATATATATATATATTATATATATAATGTATAATATAGATAATATTCTGATTAGATGTACTTGGTGTGAGAAATATATATATATATATATATATATAATATATATTTTATATATATAAATATATTATATATAAACTACATTATATAAAATATCTATTTTATATATAGAATACATTATATAAAATACATATTTTATATATAAAAATATATAATATATTATATATATTTTATAAAAAATATATGATATATATTTTATATATACAAAAATATATAAAATATATATATTATATATAATATATAATAAAGTATCATTCTTTCTTTTTTAAGGTACTGGGGAATAAACCCAATGGGGCTTGACCCCGACCTCTGAGCTCCATCCCCACCCTTTTCATTTTATTTGAAGACAAGGTCTCACTCTTTGCAGGTGCTGACCTGACCTTGGGCTCCTCCAGCCTCAGCCTCCAGGAGAAGCTGTGCTTTGTTTTTGTGCTAAACCCAGGGCCTTGCCATGTTCAGAAAGCACAGCGGCCTGTGTCACCTCTGTCCAGAGGCTAAGCCAAGGCTTCCCACCTGGATTAGTTCCCAGCAGAGCCTGGAAGCTCCTCCTGAAAAGGGCTGGGGCCAAGAATCTGTCACTCTACCCAATTTCAGCCCGTGATTGGATGATGTTAGCTGTCAGTCATGATCCAGAGGCGGGCCTGGAGGCCATCCATCCGGGTCGCTGGGGGGAACTGTCCAATCAGTGCGCAGAGGGAGGGGAAGGGCAGGCTTCCGCAAGCTTGCGGGCTGTTCTTCCTCACCAACTTGGCTACTCCTGCTCCAGGCCCCGTGTTCTCTGCTCCAGGGACCCAGGTGACTGCGCTGCCAGTGTTCTGGGGGATCTCGGGTGCTCGGAGGTTCCTCCAGAGGACGCCAGGTCACCAGAGAAGCCAAAAATGGTGAGTTCGCTGAAGGTAGGCGGTCAGCACTTGCCTTGGAGCCCGGCGGGCGGGTGAGCAGCTGAGTGGCGCGCGGAGTCGCTGCTGTTGGGTGGCCCTGGGCCCTGTCCCCTGGTTCCCTGGGTTTGAAAGGGAGGCTCAGGTCCCAGGTGTCCCATTTGATCCCTACCTGTGGCCCACACTCACTTTTCCCAACATGTAGGAAGCAGGACCATAAATGCATCTTCCTTCTTTCAGTGGAGCTCCACCCAGTGGAGGTCCTCCATATTGCATGCGCCTCCTGCCTTCTAAAATGCCACCTTCCCTCCACCTCACAGCTCAGCCAGACATTCCTTCTTCCTACTCGTTTCAAATAGACACAGTCTGCTAATTGTCATTATCGCTTAGTGAAATATTGGAAAGAATCAATCAATCTTCCTTCCCCCCTCCCTTCCCCCCTCCCTTCCCCCCTCCCTTCCCCCCTTCCCCTTCTGTTGGAATCTGGGCTGGCCTGCAATTTGTGATCCTCCTGCTTCAGCCTCCCACTTAACTGGGGTTACAGGCCTGTGCCAATGTCCCTGGCAAGAACAACACTTTTGAAAGCATTTGTTTTCTATTTGTGAATATTATCCTTGAGGGGCAAGAATAATCACTTAACACTTCCTTGTGTTTGGTCAGAATAACTGCTTTAAAGGGAATAAGGGTGTTGTTTATAGATCCCAGGGATATGGAATCCTGGGCTACATCAATACAGTATAACTGCTCCCTTTTCTGAGAGTCCATGATGTAGAGTCACACCAGTCCTGTAGTTAGGTAAGCACACAGGGTAATAATGATGTAGGGACAAAGGAGGCAAGGCACTGAAGGTATCTTTAAACAGTTTTATCTGGCTGCAGCCAGTCTCAGAGGGCACTGTTTTTGCTGTAATCAATCCATCCATCCCCTGAACCCCGAGTTGAGGTGGTTTCAGAATTTTATACCCAGCATGTAAGGGGAGGGGCTCAGATTTCACATTGTAATACCGGGACCCCCAAATAACTCTCAGACCACACAGTCTCATTCCAGTTAAGCCTTTATTGCTGGCCAGTGGCAGACACTCTGCTCTCGATAGAATGAGATGGTCAGAGTGGTGCCCCTGCCTTCAGTTGGCTCCATATTTAAGCACAAAAACCACAAAAGGGAAGTTTGGGGGTTCAGGCAACATAAGCAAGCCAGAAAGTTGTGGTCAGTTAGTCTCCAGTTGGCCCCATAGGTCATTCTGTGTTCTTGGGGAATTTTCATGAACAAAAGATTACAAACTGCCCCAGTCATGAGCTTTTTGAGTGTCATGGCTGAGTTCACAAATTGGAGTCACCATAGTCTAGTTGTCACATCACACACATAAAAGCAGCTTTTTCTTTCTCTGTTCTGGCCAAGTTAACCCTTCAAGGACAGCACCTGAGGAGGGGAGAGCTTCTCCCCTTTCTTTCCTCCCCCACCAGCTGTTACCATGGAGCCCCGTTGGTGACTTCTCTGAAACCCAGCTCAAGGTCAGAGGCCTTGTTTGCACATTTCTACAAACTACTATACTGGATACAAGTGTGTAAAAAACTAGTAAGGGGGAGTCCAGCACCTGGAGTGCAGATTTCTTCCAGACTAGCAGCCCAGTAAAATAGGGCAACACAAAAATAGGAAGTTTATCTACACTGAACTTTTTTGTGGACACTCTTTTGTTGACAGTCCTAAAATTAGCCATGGTGAAGATTTCTGGAGAAACCCAGTTAAAATTTTCTGTGAAAAAAGGGGATGCCACTATAATAATGTCTGATTCCTTGACTGTCCTTCATCCCCAGCTCTTTTCAGTATGATTTTCAGAAAGGATCTGGCTATGGTGTCCAGCCTGGACTGAAAGTTGTGATCCTCCTGCCTCAGCTTCCCAATCTATTGGGTTTAAAGGCATCAACAACCCCAGCTACAGAAAATAGTTCATTTTAACCCAAATATTAATTATCATACTAAGGAACATGGATTCAAGTTACCCTGAATGATGTGTGTGTCCCTCTCTGGAAGAGATTACATCACTTTTTTTCTTTCTTTTTCTTCTTTATGTTCTTTCCTTCCTTCCTTCCTTCCTTCCTTCCTTCCTTCCTCTTCCTCCCTCCCTCCCTCCCTTCCTTCCTTCCTTCCTTCCTTCCTTCCTTCCTTCCTTCCTTTCTTCCTCATACCAGGGATTGAACCCAGGGGCACTTAAACACTGAGCCACATCCCCAGCCCTTTTTATATTATATTTTCAGACATGATCTCACTAAGTTGCTGAGTCTGGCTTTGAATTTAGCAATCCTCCTATCTTAGCCTCTCAAGCTGCTGGGATTACAGTTGTGTGCCACTGTGCCTGGCCTCCATGAACTTTTATAAAAGAAACTGTGTATCAGTGCATTAACCAATTGCATTGGTAGGAACATCAGATTGGTGGGGTACAGAAAAAACAAAGAAAATTTCTTCTGTATGTCTGTTACTGCATTGTGAGCTTTAGTAGATTTTGGAGACGTCTGGTAAGGTGAGTGATATATTCTGAGAAGTTTTGAGATTGTGGTCTGATACAGAAATTAAGATGATTGGCTATTAAAGATAATGTTTGCTCTCCATACAGAACCCTGCCTTTCCACCCTCATGGTGGTCTAGTTAGCCAAAGTCAAGTACTCTGAAGGTTCTTTGATGTAGATGCAACTGTATAGAGAACTTGAGTTCACAGCTGTAAAAATCTTGTGCTTTTTCTTTGATCTTCCTTAGGTGTAGACACCATGTCAGATTTCTTGGGCAGAGGTTCCCTTTGGACACCTCCCAAAGTCCCATGTCCTCAGCCACTGTCCTCTCCTGGAGCTGCCACAGAGATCCCACAACTGCCCTGTGCCTTGCAGGGTGAACAGAATTTCAGGCCCTGGGTCAGCTCCCCCTAGAGGGCAGCCTGATGTGTGGGGGGCAGGCTCTCAGGGAAGCTGCTGGGGCCCCTGGGCTAAGGAATCTCCTGGAAAAGGCCTCATCTAAACAGCTACTTCCTTGGGACCTTGTTTTCCCCAAGCTCTGTTCCCATTATTTGGAGACAGGTGGACAGTCGGCCTGTGGATGCTGGTGCTGAGGGTCAAGGTCAGCAGTGACTCCTGCCCTTTTAGTCTCTCATGGTGTGAAGGAGCAAAACCTCTCCTGGAGCATAAGGACCACCCACCCCAGTGCAGAGCTGTGCAAACCTGAAAAGCCTCATAGACTGGAGTCATGGTCCAGGTGCCTGGGAGGGTGATCCTGGATGCTTTCCATGAGCAAGACCAGGAGGAAGCATGTCCCAGCTGTCAGAGACCTTCCCTGCCCCTTGAGACTGACACATCTGTGCTCCCTCAGCACCAAAGCTTGCTGTGTATCACTTTGAAATGATATGCTCACTTATCTGAGGCCCTGGTTTATTTATTCAGAGCCAAATGGGATGGACTATTATTAAAGAAGCAAGAGAGAGTTGGGTTAAAATCCACTTTTTTTTTTGTTAAAAATCCCAGCTTACAGCCAGATACAGTGGTGCACACCTGTGATCCTTCCTGCTCCCGAGGCTGAGACAGGAGTGTTGCAAATTTGAGGACAGCCTTAGCAACTTAGCGAGGCCTTATGCAACCTGGTGAGACTGCGTCTCAAAATAAAATATAAAAATGACTGGGGATGTGGCTCAGTAGTAATATCTCTGGGTTTAATCTCGGGGCCATCAAACAAAAAAGAAAAATAGAAAAAGAAAACATCTAATTGACTAATTTACCTTTTGCTACCCCTGAGCATGTGTAGAAAGTTTGTAAGATTCAGATTTGTCTTTTCAGTGGTTTCAAATAGAAATCCAACCCTCGATTCCAAAATACCACGTAAGATACAGAGAAACTCTGTCTTGCATTATTGCTGCAGAATTTGAGTCCAATTCTACAAAAATAGTGGTGGATAAATTTATGAATGTGATTTCATGGGAACTTGTATCTGTCCTTCACAAGGTGATGAATTTGACAAAGGACGACAGTTTTTCACTGTTGTTGTCTGAACTTGGCTGGTTCATGCTAACTGTGTGGTTTTTTGTTATCAGGAATGGAACCCAGAGGTGCTTAATCACAAGCCCCTTTTAGAATCTTTGTTTTGAGACAGAGTCTTGCTACATCTTCTAGGGCCTCAGACTCCTGAACCGCTGGGGTTACAGGTATGCACCATCACACCCGTCTTCATTGTAAATTTTAAGGACAATTTTGGCAATAGCTTGAATACCCAACTGTAATCATTTAATCACTGAATATCAGTGAAAGAGTAAATGACACCTGTTTCCTGCAAAGGAGAGATCCATGTGTCTAAATAAGGGTGCTGATCCCCTCACCATGTCACCTAATTCCTGTTCCCTCCCAACTACCTCCTCATAGGGCCACCCCTTTGGGAGCTAGCCTTTTAGCTTATGAAATTTGGGAGTAACATAAATGCTCTCTCTATTCTCTCTGTCTTGTACAACATTTTGGCTGGTCTTAGATACAGTTTACTATTTCCAATTTTTTGAAGAGTATTTTTTGTTGTGGCTGTAGTTGGACACCATACCTATTTATTTATTTTTATGTGGTGCTGAGGATCAAACCTAGGGCCTCTCATGTGCTAGGCAAGCAGTCTACTGCTGAGCCAGAATCCAAACCCAACTATTTAAATTTTTAGATGTAGTTTTTCTTAAGTTTACCTCCAAAATACAGTAAAACATGCCCTAAATTTCACAGAATTTACTGAAACACTCAGTGTTTTTTCAGAGAGTTTAGATCATGGGAACATTCAGTCTTCTTTGTGAGAAAGTGTGGTGTCTTTCCACTGATTTTGTTGTGTTTTTATGCCTCTAATTGTGTGCCTTTTGTATTAAAATCATTTTTATCTCTCATTACATGTATTTTACCAAGCACTACTCTCCAGCCCAAGAGAATTAGTATTGTAGACTGTTGTTTATTTATTTGCTTACTTATTGAGTGCTGGGAATTGATGCCATGGACTTGCTCATGATAGTTATCTCCCAGAAATGAATTTCAATTTCTGAGCAACGTTCTGGAGGTGGGCACGTGTTTTACTGGGGAATAAACCTACAGGCACTTGACCACTGAGCACATCCTCAGACCTTCTTATTTATTTATTTATTTATTTATTTATTTATTTATTTATTTATATTTTGTATAATTGTAGATGGATAGAATACCTTTATTTTATTTATTTTTCTGTGGTGCTGAGGATCATACCCAGTGCCTCACATATGTTAGCAAGTGGTGTGCCACTCATCTACAGTCCCAGATCCCCTTGTTATTTTTGATGAAGACCAGTCTCACTAAATTTCTAAGTGTCTTGGTATGTTGCTGAGACAGGCCTCAAACTTTTGCCATTTCCCTGCCTTGACCTCCCTAGAGGCTGAAATTACAGGTGCACACCACTACACCAGCAGTTGGAATGAGTTTTGAAGACTTATCATCCAATTTCTTTCCAGATGAAAATAGTATTGAAAATCAGTTTTCTTGCTTTTGTTCATACTTTTGAAATTTGTAACTATGACTCTTCATAAACTTTGTTTTTATGAGCAATTTTAGGCTTACATAGTTTTAGTCAGTGTTCTCTAGAGAAAAAGTATCAAGAGGAAGTATGATTATCAAAGGGGATTCATTAGATTGGTCTACTTGACCCGAAGGTGGATGTGCACAGTGGCCATCTGCAGCCTGGAGAGCATGAGAAGTAGTAGCTGCAGAGTCCCAGAGGCTGAAGCCTCAGAACAAGGGGGATCAATGGTGCTGCCCTAGTCCAGACCAAAGATTCTGGAAACTCAGTAGAGAATCACTGCCAGAGTCCACTTTGGGAGAGTGAAGAATTTTGTTCCACCCAAGACAGCGTCCTATTGGATGGTGCTGCCTAGCTTAAGGAGGTTCTCCAGTTTGGCTCACTATCCCATATGCCCATCATTTGTAGACACACCCTCATGGACACACCCAGAAGCTCATTAATCATCAGCATCCTTTAATCCAATCAAGGTGACAATTAAATGTGCCATTACACATAGTATCAAATACGCCTTCTCTGCAGCTGATAGTCTCCACTGTTTTCAACATATTGCATTGGTGTAGGGTGTTTGTTAGTTACTAAACCAGTGTTGAACATTTGATAAAGAGAATGGATGAAGCAACATTTAGGATAAGCCAAAGTTCATCCTTTACTTTAGGGTTCCTCTTCCTTGTGATGTGATTGTGTGTGTCATGTCGTATACAAGATAATGTCATACAGAAGAGTTTCACTGCTCTGGGAATCCTGTGTTCCACCTGTTCATCACTCCTCCTCATTCCTTCCTCCCTCTCTGCTCCCTAAGTCCCTGGCACCCATCAGTTCTGCTAGTGCATCTATAATGTTGTCTTTTCCAGAATGTTCTTGACTTGGAATCTTACTGCACTTGGCCATTTCAAACTGGCTTCTCTCACTTACCAGTCTGCCTTTAAGGGTGCTGTATCTTTCCAGGCTGCAGAGCTCATTTTCTGGGTGATGCTCTTTGGTGTGGTTAAACTTCAGCTTGTCCATTCAGTATTGAAATGTGCATCTTCCTTGTATCTAGTTTTGGGCCGTTCTGGATATGGCTGCTGTAGTCACTGCAGTGAGGGTTGCTGTGCCCATAATTTTCACATCATTTGCATAGACATTTGGAGTGTGATGACTTAATTGTACAGTTTTTTTTGCATTTATGATTAAATTTTGCATTTATGATTATGAGCATCATTCATAGTTTTCTTTTCTATTTAATACTTTTCTTCATCCCTTTAATTTGGATAATATGGTAACTTATGCCTCAGGAAGACTTAGGAGGTGTTAACTCAGCTTCTATGTTCTGGAAACAAAGTAGAAAATTGGTAGCAGTTCTTATGTGTCTCATGGAAGCCTGTTTGAGATGTCAGAGCCTGGCCTTGCCTTTTTGGGAAGTAATTAGTTACTGAGTCTGTTTTTTTCAGCAGCCATGGGCTCATCTGTTTTGTGTATTTCCCCTTGTGTGTAAGTTGTAGGAGATTGTCTCTCTCAAAGAAATGGTCCAGTTTCTGCAAGTTGTTTAGTTTGTGTCAAGCACGTTTATGATAATCTTGAAGTCCCAATGCATTGTTGACAATGACAGTTTTAAATCTGTTAGTAGGTTTTCAGTCCTCGTTGTTTTTTTCTTTAATATTATTGTATATTTTACACTTTTAATTTCTTTCTTTTTATGTGGCAGTGAGGATTGAACCCAGTTTCTCCTAAGCACAAGGCAAGCTGTCTTCAACTGAGCCACAACCCCAGTCCCTGTCCTCTGTATTCTTAGCCTTTTGTCAGTTAATCAGTGATGCTGATGTTCATGAAGAACTTGATTTTGCAGACTGTGGATTTCCTGATTTTGGTTAGAAGTCTCTTCATAATTTTTACTTACCTGACAAGTTCATGAAGCTGCGTGGTTGGTAACTCTGCAGTTGGAAGATTTACCTTCCTGTGTTGGGTTTTTCAGTCATTTTCATGATGACAGTTTTAAATTCTATCGTTTCAAATCTGATTTAATTTACTGAGTCATGTTCAGCAGCTGTGAACATGATTCAGTAAGTTCAGCAGCAGTCTCAATTTTTTTTTTTTTTGGTGGTGCTGGGGATTGAACCCAGGGCCTTGTGCATGTGAGCAAAGCACCTTACCAACTGAGCTACATCCCCTGAGATTCTCAATATTACAATTAAGGAAAACATTAAATATTGTGTAAGATCTAGTGTGTGCCTCTGGGGTCCTGCGTTCCCCCTTTTCTTTGTTTAATAAAATAGAGTCAAGACTTGGCATAAGCCATACTATCATCAGTTTAAGTTATAGATAATAGTACAAGTATTTAAATGATCAGATTTACCTTGTATTGATTATTGTAATTTCCCAATATATATGCTAGTTGATCCATCCTAACAATTTAAAAGGAATCCTCAATCTCTTTCTGAGGGAAGGTCTCAAAATATCTTTATGTCTCAGAATATTATCCTTTAAACACGTGTGTCTCGATTGACTTTTTAAAAATGTCATTAAGCATTATATAAATCCTACAATATTTTTATGGATAATAGGTCCAGTCAGATAACTTCTATCAAGTCCATGAATTTTCAACAAGGTTCGCAACTTTTATTGCTCAAAACTGACTGACTGTAGTGGGTCAGATATATGTCGATCCTATGGTAAATAGGTTGTCTGGGATTATATTTGAGGAATAGTCACCATATCAGAAACCTAAACCAGACAATCATGCTGGCCCTTGGAAATTAAGACTACTTATCTGGACCATTGTCCAAAGAGAAAGATTGTTGAAATAGAATTTTTCTCTACAGGCCAGTTATTTACACAAGGTATCCACCAATGTAGGGTTGCCCTGATCATTCTACAATGGAAATTAGCACCTTTCCTAAGTATTATTCCTGAGTATTCTTGAGTATTGTGCAAATGTCTAGTCAGGACCACACAAGAGTTCTAGAAATAGTGGATGCATTTAGGCTGGTCTCCTAGAATGGACAAGAACAATTACAGGAGGATGCCTGTCACCTGGAGGTTTATTTGTAATACCCTAACCCTCAGTGAGATGGCACCCAAAAGTATGTTAGGATGTTTGTCTTCTGCCTTCAGAATATCTACATCACTGACAGACCTAACAGATTCCTTAAATGTGAGAATTAAGAGAAAGGATGATGACTATCCTGTCGCCTGTATGAATACAACTCATCTGATGGCATCACTAGTTATTATCAGCTGATATTTCAGAGCTACACTCTGCTGAAGTTAAGATTCAGGTCTGAAACAGGTGCATGCCAGTTAACCAGATCTAGGCCAGCTCCTGGTCTCAGGATCTTTGAAGTGACCACTTTAAATATTATTCCTTGCTTCTATGATACAGTCTTTATGGCTCTGTTTCAAACTTACAATATAGGGATTTTCTTAACGTTGGACTTAAATTCCTTCCAAGAGCTTTCCTAGTCAGATAAATGCTGATGGAAAAATTAGAACTGAGTTAAAATGCTCTAAAAGGCCACTGTGATAAATATTGTGACTGAGCCCTCTGCTCCGTGTTTTGTGGAGAGGCTGAAGCTTCATGCCAAATGAAAATGTCCATGTTACCATTGCCAAGTGCAAGTCTTCCCAATAAAATCGAGAAAAGATGAAGAATCTTCTGATGAGCATTTTGCAGAATAATAATAATAATAATAATAATAATAATAATAATAATAATAATATTACTAACCTGGATCTTCCAAGTTGGTTATGTCGTAGAGATAGTATGTTTTCTACTAATGCCTTTTGTGTTTCAATAGTAGATCATGATGACCTCGGACCAAGAATCCAGTGACTGAAAGATACAATTTCCCAATCACCTTCAAATATTAAGGAAGAGGAAATATGTGGGGAGCCACTCTGAATGACTCCCCGCCTTCCAGTCCTGAAGCAAGAGGCTCTGATCGATCACTACATCAACCCCTGAAACTGTCTCTGTCTCTTTCTCTCTCTCTTTCTGTGAACCCTTAAGGTCAGAGGAGCCATTACAGAACCCAAAGAAAAAGGTATCTGTGTCTCTTGTGTGGTTATTTCCTGCAGCCCAGTTCCCCTGGAGTGAACCTGAGTGTTTTATTGTGAGAAACCATCAGCCAGTGATGCAGCCATGATCCCTGTCCATCTTTCTGACTCTTCAAGCCTGTATGTAGTGTGAGCTTCACCCACACCAATGCAGCCCCCATTAACTTTGAAGTCATCTAAAACAGGGGACTGGTAGGACACTTCTCGTTACTTTTCTGGCCAGAGGTGCGATGGAGAGTTTCAAATTTCAAATCCCCCCTCCCAGGGAGCACTTGGTAGGCTGTTGGCCTGGCCCTTCTGCTGGAGAAAGAGCCCACCTCAAACCCCAAGTTCTTTGTGCCTATCCTGACCAAGGGGAACCTGGTCTCTCGCAGGGCTTCCCCATGCCTCTGTGGGACTCCCCTTCCTGATCAGAGTCTTGATGGAAGCCAGAGCCCCAACCTGCATTCATTCAGGCAGCCAGGAGGGAGATCTGGGGCAAAGATGGGGCTAGTTTGCCCATTACATTTCCTGATCTGGGTCTCAGGTGCGTAGAATTGGACATTGTTTTTATTTTTTTCTGATTACCTCTACCTTTGTATAGGATCACTCAGTCAATTCCCATATAATGTCACTGTTGATGTCATTAGATTTATATCTTACCCTTTTACATTCTATTTTCTTATGTCTTTTTGGAGGGAGGTTGGGGACTGGGGATGGAACGCAGGGGCACTCAACCACTGAGCCCCATCCCCAGCCCTGTTTTGTATTTTATTTAGAGAAAGGGTCTCACCAAATTGCTTAGGACCTCACCATGGCTGACGCTGGCTTTTACTCACAGTCCTCCTGCCTCAGCGTCACAAGCTGCTGTCGCTTGAAGTGTGTGCCACCATGACTGGCCCTCTGAACTACATCTCTATTGCAAGTTTGATTTTGAGACAGAGTGAAGCTAAATTGCTGAGGCTGCTCTAGCAGGTTACTGATCTATTTTTGTTTGTTTTGTTGTTTGTTAATGAAGGTTTCTGATATTTTTTTTTTTTAGAGAGAATGAACTCATTATAGAGCTGGGACCTCCTGAGAAACTGAGGCAGTGAAAAGACACCCTTGAACCCTTGATTTTGCAATCACATCAGAAAGTTTTCAGACATGTCACCCTGTAACAGGCATGAACTTCTTGAAGGGGAAGGGGACATTCTCAAGGGCAAGAGTGGGTCTTCTCAGAAAGCAGACGGACCCTGTGCCTCTTCTGCACTCTAGTTTTATTGGAGTCCCTGGGAAATTTCCAGAGACTCCTGCCCAGGTGCACTTTTTGACTTTTGAAAGCAGGGTGACATCATACTTTCAAGTCTCGAGGGTCATGGCAACTCTATGTCACCTTGGCCCCCGCTGAGCCATTCTAATTGGATTCTTATCCAAAGAATTATCTTTTCTTCCAAAATCTGGTCTGGAAAGAGTCACAAAGTCTGTCCCCACATAGTCACTTGGGTTCCTCTTAGGGGTTTTCCTGCCTGCATTTCTCATGCAGATCACAGATAGTTGGCTGAGGAATGTGACATCTCCTGTCCACTTGGGCTAGGCAGAGTTGCAGGTAAATTGCTTTCTGGCTGAAATTACAGGTGCACACCACTACACCAGCAGTTGGAATGAGTTTTGAAGAGTTATCATCCAATTTCTTTCTAGATGAAAATAGTATTGAAAATCAGTTTTCTTGCTTTGTTCATACTTTTTAAATTTATAATTATGACTTTTCCTCTTTGCTTTATTTTTGCATTATTATGAAAAAGGTATTTAGCATATTAATATTGTTTCTTGTGTATACATTTTTAAACTTCATGGCTTGTTAGTTTATTTACTTTTTATTAGATAAACTTTGTTTTTATGAGCAATTTTAGGCTTACATAGTTTTAGTCAGTGTTCTCTAGAGGAAAATTATTAAGAGGAAGTATGATTATCACAGGGGATTTATTAGATTGGCCTACTTGACCCTAAGGTTCATGTCCACAGTAGCCATCTGCAGGCTGGAGAGCTTGAGAAGTAGTAGCTGCAGAGTCCCAGAGGCTGAAGCCTGAGAACAAGGGGGATCAATGGTGCTGCCTTAGTCCAGACCAAAGATTCTGGAAACTCAGTAGAGAATCACTGCCAGAGTCCACCTTGGGAGAGTGAAGAATTTTGTTCCACCCAATACAGCATCCTATTGCATGGTGCTGCCTAGCTTAAGGAGGTTCTCCAGTATGGCTCACTATCCCATATGCCCATCATTTGTAGACACACCCTCATGGACACACCCAGAAGCTCATTAATCATCAGCATCCTTTAATCCAATCAAGGTGACAATTAAATGTGCCATTACACATAGTATCAAATACGCCTTCTCTGCAGCTGATAGTCTCCACTGTTTTCAACATATTGCATTGGTGTAGGGTGTTTGTTAGTTACTAAACCAGTGTTGAACATTTGATAAAGAGAATGGATGAAGCAACATTTAGGATAAGCCAAAGTTCATCCTTTACTTTAGGGTTCCTCTTCCTTGTGATGTGATTGTGTGTGTCATGTCGTATACAAGATAATGTCATACAGAAGAGTTTCACTGCTCTGGGAATCCTGTGTTCCACCTGTTCATCACTCCTCCTCATTCCTTCCTCCCTCTCTGCTCCCTAAGTCCCTGGCACCCATCAGTTCTGCTAGTGCATCTATAATGTTGTCTTTTCCAGAATGTTCTTGACTTGGAATCTTACTGCACTTGGCCATTTCAAACTGGCTTCTCTCACTTACCAGTCTGCCTTTAAGGGTGCTGTATCTTTCTAGGCTGCAGAGCTCATTTTCTGGGTGATGCTCTTTGGTGTGGTTAAACTTCAGCTTGTCCATTCAGTATTGAAATGTGCATCTTCCTTGCATCTAGTTTTGGGTCGTTCTGGATATGGCTGCTGTAGTCACTGCAGTGAGGGTTGCTGTGCCCATAATTTTCACATCATTTGCATAGACATTTGGAGTGTGATGACTTAATTGTACAGTTTTTTTTTGCATTTATGATTAAATTTTGCATTTATGATTATGAGCATCATTCATAGTTTTCTTTTCTATTTAATACTTTTCTTCATCCCTTTAATTTGGATAATATGGTAACTTATGCCTCAGGAAGACTTAGGAGGTGTTAACTCAGCTTCTATGTTCTGGAAACAAAGTAGAAAATTGGTAGCAGTTCTTATGTGTCTCATGGAAGCCTGTTTGAGATGTCAGAGCCTGGCCTTGCCTTTTTGGGAAGTAATTAGTTACTGAGTCTGTTTTTTTCAGCAGCCATGGGCTCATCTGTTTTGTGTATTTCCCCTTGTGTGTAAGTTGTAGGAGATTGTCTCTCTCAAAGAAATGGTCCAGTTTCTGCAAGTTGTTTAGTTTGTGTCAAGCACGTTTATGATAATCTTGAAGTCCCAATGCATTGTTGACAATGACAGTTTTAAATCTGTTAGTAGGTTTTCAGTCCTCGTTGTTTTTTTCTTTAATATTATTGTATATTTTACACTTTTAATTTCTTTCTTTTTATGTGGCAGTGAGGATTGAACCCAGTTTCTCCTAAGCACAAGGCAAGCTGTCTTCAACTGAGCCACAACCCCAGTCCCTGTCCTCTGTATTCTTAGCCTTTTGTCAGTTAATCAGTGATGCTGATGTTCATGAAGAACTTGATTTTGCAGACTGTGGATTTCCTGATTTTGGTTAGAAGTCTCTTCATAATTTTTACTTACCTGACAAGTTCATGAAGCTGCGTGGTTGGTAACTCTGCAGTTGGAAGATTTACCTTCCTGTGTTGGGTTTTTCAGTCATTTTCATGATGACAGTTTTAAATTCTATCGTTTCAAATCTGATTTAATTTACTGAGTCATGTTCAGCAGCTGTGAACATGATTCAGTAAGTTCAGCAGCAGTCTCAATTTTTTTTTTTTTTGGTGGTGCTGGGGATTGAACCCAGGGCCTTGTGCATGTGAGCAAAGCACCTTACCAACTGAGCTACATCCCCTGAGATTCTCAATATTACAATTAAGGAAAACATTAAATATTGTGTAAGATCTAGTGTGTGCCTCTGGGGTCCTGCGTTCCCCCTTTTCTTTGTTTAATAAAATAGAGTCAAGACTTGGCATAAGCCATACTATCATCAGTTTAAGTTATAGATAATAGTACAAGTATTTAAATGATCAGATTTACCTTGTATTGATTATTGTAATTTCCCAATATATATGCTAGTTGATCCATCCTAACAATTTAAAAGGAATCCTCAATCTCTTTCTGAGGGAAGGTCTCAAAATATCTTTATGTCTCAGAATATTATCCTTTAAACACGTGTGTCTCGATTGACTTTTTAAAAATGTCATTAAGCATTATATAAATCCTACAATATTTTTATGGATAATAGGTCCAGTCAGATAACTTCTATCAAGTCCATGAATTTTCAACAAGGTTCGCAACTTTTATTGCTCAAAACTGACTGACTGTAGTGGGTCAGATATATGTCGATCCTATGGTAAATAGGTTGTCTGGGATTATATTTGAGGAATAGTCACCATATCAGAAACCTAAACCAGACAATCATGCTGGCCCTTGGAAATTAAGACTACTTATCTGGACCGTTGTCCAAAGAGAAAGATTGTTGAAATAGAATTTTTCTCTACAGGCCAGTTATTTACACAAGGTATCCACCAATGTAGGGTTGCCCTGATCATTCTACAATGGAAATTAGCACCTTTCCTAAGTATTATTCCTGAGTATTCTTGAGTATTGTGCAAATGTCTAGTCAGGACCACACAAGAGTTCTAGAAATAGTGGATGCATTTAGGCTGGTCTCCTAGAATGGACAAGAACAATTACAGGAGGATGCCTGTCACCTGGAGGTTTATTTGTAATACCCTAACCCTCAGTGAGATGGCACCCAAAAGTATGTTAGGATGTTTGTCTTCTGCCTTCAGAATATCTACATCACTGACAGACCTAACAGATTCCTTAAATGTGAGAATTAAGAGAAAGGATGATGACTATCCTGTCGCCTGTATGAATACAACTCATCTGATGGCATCACTAGTTATTATCAGCTGATATTTCAGAGCTACACTCTGCTGAAGTTAAGATTCAGGTCTGAAACAGGTGCATGCCAGTTAACCAGATCTAGGCCAGCTCCTGGTCTCAGGATCTTTGAAGTGACCACTTTAAATATTATTCCTTGCTTCTATGATACAGTCTTTATGGCTCTGTTTCAAACTTACAATATAGGGATTTTCTTAACGTTGGACTTAAATTCCTTCCAAGAGCTTTCCTAGTCAGATAAATGCTGATGGAAAAATTAGAACTGAGTTAAAATGCTCTAAAAGGCCACTGTGATAAATATTGTGACTGAGCCCTCTGCTCCGTGTTTTGTGGAGAGGCTGAAGCTTCATGCCAAATGAAAATGTCCATGTTACCATTGCCAAGTGCAAGTCTTCCCAATAAAATCGAGAAAAGATGAAGAATCTTCTGATGAGCATTTTGCAGAATAATAATAATAATAATAATAATAATAATAATAATAATAATAATAATAATATTACTAACCTGGATCTTCCAAGTTGGTTATGTCGTAGAGATAGTATGTTTTCTACTAATGCCTTTTGTGTTTCAATAGTAGATCATGATGACCTCGGACCAAGAATCCAGTGACTGAAAGATACAATTTCCCAATCACCTTCAAATATTAAGGAAGAGGAAATATGTGGGGAGCCACTCTGAATGACTCCCCGCCTTCCAGTCCTGAAGCAAGAGGCTCTGATCGATCACTACATCAACCCCTGAAACTGTCTCTGTCTCTTTCTCTCTCTCTTTCTGTGAACCCTTAAGGTCAGAGGAGCCATTACAGAACCCAAAGAAAAAGGTATCTGTGTCTCTTGTGTGGTTATTTCCTGCAGCCCAGTTCCCCTGGAGTGAACCTGAGTGTTTTATTGTGAGAAACCATCAGCCAGTGATGCAGCCATGATCCCTGTCCATCTTTCTGACTCTTCAAGCCTGTATGTAGTGTGAGCTTCACCCACACCAATGCAGCCCCCATTAACTTTGAAGTCATCTAAAACAGGGGACTGGTAGGACACTTCTCGTTACTTTTCTGGCCAGAGGTGCGATGGAGAGTTTCAAATTTCAAATCCCCCCTCCCAGGGAGCACTTGGTAGGCTGTTGGCCTGGCCCTTCTGCTGGAGAAAGAGCCCACCTCAAACCCCAAGTTCTTTGTGCCTATCCTGACCAAGGGGAACCTGGTCTCTCGCAGGGCTTCCCCATGCCTCTGTGGGACTCCCCTTCCTGATCAGAGTCTTGATGGAAGCCAGAGCCCCAACCTGCATTCATTCAGGCAGCCAGGAGGGAGATCTGGGGCAAAGATGGGGCTAGTTTGCCCATTACATTTCCTGATCTGGGTCTCAGGTGCGTAGAATTGGACATTGTTTTTATTTTTTTCTGATTACCTCTACCTTTGTATAGGATCACTCAGTCAATTCCCATATAATGTCACTGTTGATGTCATTAGATTTATATCTTACCCTTTTACATTCTATTTTCTTATGTCTTTTTGGAGGGAGGTTGGGGACTGGGGATGGAACGCAGGGGCACTCAACCACTGAGCCCCATCCCCAGCCCTGTTTTGTATTTTATTTAGAGAAAGGGTCTCACCAAATTGCTTAGGACCTCACCATGGCTGACGCTGGCTTTTACTCACAGTCCTCCTGCCTCAGCGTCACAAGCTGCTGTCGCTTGAAGTGTGTGCCACCATGACTGGCCCTCTGAACTACATCTCTATTGCAAGTTTGATTTTGAGACAGAGTGAAGCTAAATTGCTGAGGCTGCTCTAGCAGGTTACTGATCTATTTTTGTTTGTTTTGTTGTTTGTTAATGAAGGTTTCTGATATTTTTTTTTTTTAGAGAGAATGAACTCATTATAGAGCTGGGACCTCCTGAGAAACTGAGGCAGTGAAAAGACACCCTTGAACCCTTGATTTTGCAATCACATCAGAAAGTTTTCAGACATGTCACCCTGTAACAGGCATGAACTTCTTGAAGGGGAAGGGGACATTCTCAAGGGCAAGAGTGGGTCTTCTCAGAAAGCAGACGGACCCTGTGCCTCTTCTGCACTCTAGTTTTATTGGAGTCCCTGGGAAATTTCCAGAGACTCCTGCCCAGGTGCACTTTTTGACTTTTGAAAGCAGGGTGACATCATACTTTCAAGTCTCGAGGGTCATGGCAACTCTATGTCACCTTGGCCCCCGCTGAGCCATTCTAATTGGATTCTTATCCAAAGAATTATCTTTTCTTCCAAAATCTGGTCTGGAAAGAGTCACAAAGTCTGTCCCCACATAGTCACTTGGGTTCCTCTTAGGGGTTTTCCTGCCTGCATTTCTCATGCAGATCACAGATAGTTGGCTGAGGAATGTGACATCTCCTGTCCACTTGGGCTAGGCAGAGTTGCAGGTAAATTGCTTTCTGGCTGAAATTACAGGTGCACACCACTACACCAGCAGTTGGAATGAGTTTTGAAGAGTTATCATCCAATTTCTTTCTAGATGAAAATAGTATTGAAAATCAGTTTTCTTGCTTTGTTCATACTTTTTAAATTTATAATTATGACTTTTCCTCTTTGCTTTATTTTTGCATTATTATGAAAAAGGTATTTAGCATATTAATATTGTTTCTTGTGTATACATTTTTAAACTTCATGGCTTGTTAGTTTATTTACTTTTTATTAGATAAACTTTGTTTTTATGAGCAATTTTAGGCTTACATAGTTTTAGTCAGTGTTCTCTAGAGGAAAATTATTAAGAGGAAGTATGATTATCACAGGGGATTTATTAGATTGGCCTACTTGACCCTAAGGTTCATGTCCACAGTAGCCATCTGCAGGCTGGAGAGCTTGAGAAGTAGTAGCTGCAGAGTCCCAGAGGCTGAAGCCTGAGAACAAGGGGGATCAATGGTGCTGCCTTAGTCCAGACCAAAGATTCTGGAAACTCAGTAGAGAATCACTGCCAGAGTCCACCTTGGGAGAGTGAAGAATTTTGTTCCACCCAATACAGCATCCTATTGCATGGTGCTGCCTAGCTTAAGGAGGTTCTCCAGTATGGCTCACTATCTCATATGCCCATCATTTGTAGACACACCCTCATGGACACACCCAGAAGCTCATTAATCATCAGCATCCTTTAATCCAATCAAGGTGACAATTAAATGTGCCATTACACATAGTATCAAATACGCCTTCTCTCCAGCTGATAGTCTCCACTGTTTTCAACATATTGCATTGGTGTAGGGTGTTTGTTAGTTACTAAACCAGTGTTGAACATTTGATAAAGAGAATGGATGAAGCAACATTTAGGATAAGCCAAAGTTCATCCTTTACTTTAGGGTTCCTCTTCCTTGTGATGTGATTGTGTGTGTCACGTCGTATACAAGATAATGTCATACAGAAGAGTTTCACTGCTCTGGGAATCCTGTGTTCCACCTGTTCATCACTCCTCCTCATTCCTTCCTCCCTCTCTGCTCCCTAAGTCCCTGGCACCCATCAGTTCTGCTAGTGCATCTATAATGTTGTCTTTTCCAGAATGTTCTTGACTTGGAATCTTACTGCACTTGGCCATTTCAAACTGGCTTCTCTCACTTACCAGTCTGCCTTTAAGGGTGCTGTATCTTTCTAGGCTGCAGAGCTCATTTTCTGGGTGATGCTCTTTGGTGTGGTTAAACTTCAGCTTGTCCATTCAGTATTGAAATGTGCATCTTCCTTGCATCTAGTTTTGGGTCGTTCTGGATATGGCTGCTGTAGTCACTGCAGTGAGGGTTGCTGTGCCCATAATTTTCACATCATTTGCATAGACATTTGGAGTGTGATGACTTAATTGTACAGTTTTTTTTTGCATTTATGATTAAATTTTGCATTTATGATTATGAGCATCATTCATAGTTTTCTTTTCTATTTAATACTTTTCTTCATCCCTTTAATTTGGATAATATGGTAACTTATGCCTCAGGAAGACTTAGGAGGTGTTAACTCAGCTTCTATGTTCTGGAAACAAAGTAGAAAATTGGTAGCAGTTCTTATGTGTCTCATGGAAGCCTGTTTGAGATGTCAGAGCCTGGCCTTGCCTTTTTGGGAAGTAATTAGTTACTGAGTCTGTTTTTTTCAGCAGCCATGGGCTCATCTGTTTTGTGTATTTCCCCTTGTGTGTAAGTTGTAGGAGATTGTCTCTCTCAAAGAAATGGTCCAGTTTCTGCAAGTTGTTTAGTTTGTGTCAAGCACGTTTATGATAATCTTGAAGTCCCAATGCATTGTTGACAATGACAGTTTTAAATCTGTTAGTAGGTTTTCAGTCCTCGTTGTTTTTTTCTTTAATATTATTGTATATTTTACACTTTTAATTTCTTTCTTTTTATGTGGCAGTGAGGATTGAACCCAGTTTCTCCTAAGCACAAGGCAAGCTGTCTTCAACTGAGCCACAACCCCAGTCCCTGTCCTCTGTATTCTTAGCCTTTTGTCAGTTAATCAGTGATGCTGATGTTCATGAAGAACTTGATTTTGCAGACTGTGGATTTCCTGATTTTGGTTAGAAGTCTCTTCATAATTTTTACTTACCTGACAAGTTCATGAAGCTGCGTGGTTGGTAACTCTGCAGTTGGAAGATTTACCTTCCTGTGTTGGGTTTTTCAGTCATTTTCATGATGACAGTTTTAAATTCTATCGTTTCAAATCTGATTTAATTTACTGAGTCATGTTCAGCAGCTGTGAACATGATTCAGTAAGTTCAGCAGCAGTCTCAATTTTTTTTTTTTTGGTGGTGCTGGGGATTGAACCCAGGGCCTTGTGCATGTGAGCAAAGCACCTTACCAACTGAGCTACATCCCCTGAGATTCTCAATATTACAATTAAGGAAAACATTAAATATTGTGTAAGATCTAGTGTGTGCCTCTGGGGTCCTGCGTTCCCCCTTTTCTTTGTTTAATAAAATAGAGTCAAGACTTGGCATAAGCCATACTATCATCAGTTTAAGTTATAGATAATAGTACAAGTATTTAAATGATCAGATTTACCTTGTATTGATTATTGTAATTTCCCAATATATATGCTAGTTGATCCATCCTAACAATTTAAAAGGAATCCTCAATCTCTTTCTGAGGGAAGGTCTCAAAATATCTTTATGTCTCAGAATATTATCCTTTAAACACGTGTGTCTCGATTGACTTTTTAAAAATGTCATTAAGCATTATATAAATCCTACCGTATTTTTATGGATAATAGGTCCAGTCAGATAACTTCTATCAAGTCCATGAATTTTCAACAAGGTTCGCAACTTTTATTGCTCAAAACTGACTGACTGTAGTGGGTCAGATATATGTCGATCCTATGGTAAATAGGTTGTCTGGGATTATATTTGAGGAATAGTCACCATATCAGAAACCTAAACCAGACAATCATGCTGGCCCTTGGAAATTAAGACTACTTATCTGGACCGTTGTCCAAAGAGAAAGATTGTTGAAATAGAATTTTTCTCTACAGGCCAGTTATTTACACAAGGTATCCACCAATGTAGGGTTGCCCTGATCATTCTACAATGGAAATTAGCACCTTTCCTAAGTATTATTCCTGAGTATTCTTGAGTATTGTGCAAATGTCTAGTCAGGACCACACAAGAGTTCTAGAAATAGTGGATGCATTTAGGCTGGTCTCCTAGAATGGACAAGAACAATTACAGGAGGATGCCTGTCACCTGGAGGTTTATTTGTAATACCCTAACCCTCAGTGAGATGGCACCCAAAAGTATGTTAGGATGTTTGTCTTCTGCCTTCAGAATATCTACATCACTGACAGACCTAACAGATTCCTTAAATGTGAGAATTAAGAGAAAGGATGATGACTATCCTGTCGCCTGTATGAATACAACTCATCTGATGGCATCACTAGTTATTATCAGCTGATATTTCAGAGCTACACTCTGCTGAAGTTAAGATTCAGGTCTGAAACAGGTGCATGCCAGTTAACCAGATCTAGGCCAGCTCCTGGTCTCAGGATCTTTGAAGTGACCACTTTAAATATTATTCCTTGCTTCTATGATACAGTCTTTATGGCTCTGTTTCAAACTTACAATATAGGGATTTTCTTAACGTTGGACTTAAATTCCTTCCAAGAGCTTTCCTAGTCAGATAAATGCTGATGGAAAAATTAGAACTGAGTTAAAATGCTCTAAAAGGCCACTGTGATAAATATTGTGACTGAGCCCTCTGCTCCGTGTTTTGTGGAGAGGCTGAAGCTTCATGCCAAATGAAAATGTCCATGTTACCATTGCCAAGTGCAAGTCTTCCCAATAAAATCGAGAAAAGATGAAGAATCTTCTGATGAGCATTTTGCAGAATAATAATAATAATAATAATAATAATAATAATAATAATAATAATAATATTACTAACCTGGATCTTCCAAGTTGGTTATGTCGTAGAGATAGTATGTTTTCTACTAATGCCTTTTGTGTTTCAATAGTAGATCATGATGACCTCGGACCAAGAATCCAGTGACTGAAAGATACAATTTCCCAATCACCTTCAAATATTAAGGAAGAGGAAATATGTGGGGAGCCACTCTGAATGACTCCCCGCCTTCCAGTCCTGAAGCAAGAGGCTCTGATCGATCACTACATCAACCCCTGAAACTGTCTCTGTCTCTTTCTCTCTCTCTTTCTGTGAACCCTTAAGGTCAGAGGAGCCATTACAGAACCCAAAGAAAAAGGTATCTGTGTCTCTTGTGTGGTTATTTCCTGCAGCCCAGTTCCCCTGGAGTGAACCTGAGTGTTTTATTGTGAGAAACCATCAGCCAGTGATGCAGCCATGATCCCTGTCCATCTTTCTGACTCTTCAAGCCTGTATGTAGTGTGAGCTTCACCCACACCAATGCAGCCCCCATTAACTTTGAAGTCATCTAAAACAGGGGACTGGTAGGACACTTCTCGTTACTTTTCTGGCCAGAGGTGCGATGGAGAGTTTCAAATTTCAAATCCCCCCTCCCAGGGAGCACTTGGTAGGCTGTTGGCCTGGCCCTTCTGCTGGAGAAAGAGCCCACCTCAAACCCCAAGTTCTTTGTGCCTATCCTGACCAAGGGGAACCTGGTCTCTCGCAGGGCTTCCCCATGCCTCTGTGGGACTCCCCTTCCTGATCAGAGTCTTGATGGAAGCCAGAGCCCCAACCTGCATTCATTCAGGCAGCCAGGAGGGAGATCTGGGGCAAAGATGGGGCTAGTTTGCCCATTACATTTCCTGATCTGGGTCTCAGGTGCGTAGAATTGGACATTGTTTTTATTTTTTTCTGATTACCTCTACCTTTGTATAGGATCACTCAGTCAATTCCCATATAATGTCACTGTTGATGTCATTAGATTTATATCTTACCCTTTTACATTCTATTTTCTTATGTCTTTTTGGAGGGAGGTTGGGGACTGGGGATGGAACGCAGGGGCACTCAACCACTGAGCCCCATCCCCAGCCCTGTTTTGTATTTTATTTAGAGAAAGGGTCTCACCAAATTGCTTAGGACCTCACCATGGCTGACGCTGGCTTTTACTCACAGTCCTCCTGCCTCAGCGTCACAAGCTGCTGTCGCTTGAAGTGTGTGCCACCATGACTGGCCCTCTGAACTACATCTCTATTGCAAGTTTGATTTTGAGACAGAGTGAAGCTAAATTGCTGAGGCTGCTCTAGCAGGTTACTGATCTATTTTTGTTTGTTTTGTTGTTTGTTAATGAAGGTTTCTGATATTTTTTTTTTTTAGAGAGAATGAACTCATTATAGAGCTGGGACCTCCTGAGAAACTGAGGCAGTGAAAAGACACCCTTGAACCCTTGATTTTGCAATCACATCAGAAAGTTTTCAGACATGTCACCCTGTAACAGGCATGAACTTCTTGAAGGGGAAGGGGACATTCTCAAGGGCAAGAGTGGGTCTTCTCAGAAAGCAGACGGACCCTGTGCCTCTTCTGCACTCTAGTTTTATTGGAGTCCCTGGGAAATTTCCAGAGACTCCTGCCCAGGTGCACTTTTTGACTTTTGAAAGCAGGGTGACATCATACTTTCAAGTCTCGAGGGTCATGGCAACTCTATGTCACCTTGGCCCCCGCTGAGCCATTCTAATTGGATTCTTATCCAAAGAATTATCTTTTCTTCCAAAATCTGGTCTGGAAAGAGTCACAAAGTCTGTCCCCACATAGTCACTTGGGTTCCTCTTAGGGGTTTTCCTGCCTGCATTTCTCATGCAGATCACAGATAGTTGGCTGAGGAATGTGACATCTCCTGTCCACTTGGGCTAGGCAGAGTTGCAGGTAAATTGCTTTCTGGCTGAAATTACAGGTGCACACCACTACACCAGCAGTTGGAATGAGTTTTGAAGAGTTATCATCCAATTTCTTTCTAGATGAAAATAGTATTGAAAATCAGTTTTCTTGCTTTGTTCATACTTTTTAAATTTATAATTATGACTTTTCCTCTTTGCTTTATTTTTGCATTATTATGAAAAAGGTATTTAGCATATTAATATTGTTTCTTGTGTATACATTTTTAAACTTCATGGCTTGTTAGTTTATTTACTTTTTATTAGATAAACTTTGTTTTTATGAGCAATTTTAGGCTTACATAGTTTTAGTCAGTGTTCTCTAGAGGAAAATTATTAAGAGGAAGTATGATTATCACAGGGGATTTATTAGATTGGCCTACTTGACCCTAAGGTTCATGTCCACAGTAGCCATCTGCAGGCTGGAGAGCTTGAGAAGTAGTAGCTGCAGAGTCCCAGAGGCTGAAGCCTGAGAACAAGGGGGATCAATGGTGCTGCCTTAGTCCAGACCAAAGATTCTGGAAACTCAGTAGAGAATCACTGCCAGAGTCCACCTTGGGAGAGTGAAGAATTTTGTTCCACCCAATACAGCATCCTATTGCATGGTGCTGCCTAGCTTAAGGAGGTTCTCCAGTATGGCTCACTATCTCATATGCCCATCATTTGTAGACACACCCTCATGGACACACCCAGAAGCTCATTAATCATCAGCATCCTTTAATCCAATCAAGGTGACAATTAAATGTGCCATTACACATAGTATCAAATACGCCTTCTCTCCAGCTGATAGTCTCCACTGTTTTCAACATATTGCATTGGTGTAGGGTGTTTGTTAGTTACTAAACCAGTGTTGAACATTTGATAAAGAGAATGGATGAAGCAACATTTAGGATAAGCCAAAGTTCATCCTTTACTTTAGGGTTCCTCTTCCTTGTGATGTGATTGTGTGTGTCACGTCGTATACAAGATAATGTCATACAGAAGAGTTTCACTGCTCTGGGAATCCTGTGTTCCACCTGTTCATCACTCCTCCTCATTCCTTCCTCCCTCTCTGCTCCCTAAGTCCCTGGCACCCATCAGTTCTGCTAGTGCATCTATAATGTTGTCTTTTCCAGAATGTTCTTGACTTGGAATCTTACTGCACTTGGCCATTTCAAACTGGCTTCTCTCACTTACCAGTCTGCCTTTAAGGGTGCTGTATCTTTCTAGGCTGCAGAGCTCATTTTCTGGGTGATGCTCTTTGGTGTGGTTAAACTTCAGCTTGTCCATTCAGTATTGAAATGTGCATCTTCCTTGCATCTAGTTTTGGGTCGTTCTGGATATGGCTGCTGTAGTCACTGCAGTGAGGGTTGCTGTGCCCATAATTTTCACATCATTTGCATAGACATTTGGAGTGTGATGACTTAATTGTACAGTTTTTTTTTTGCATTTATGATTAAATTTTGCATTTATGATTATGAGCATCATTCATAGTTTTCTTTTCTATTTAATACTTTTCTTCATCCCTTTAATTTGGATAATATGGTAACTTATGCCTCAGGAAGACTTAGGAGGTGTTAACTCAGCTTCTATGTTCTGGAAACAAAGTAGAAAATTGGTAGCAGTTCTTATGTGTCTCATGGAAGTCTGTTTGAGATGTCAGAGCCTGGCCTTGCCTTTTTGGGAAGTAATTAGTTACTGAGTCTGTTTTTTTCAGCAGCCATGGGCTCATCTGTTTTGTGTATTTCCCCTTGTGTGTAAGTTGTAGGAGATTGTCTCTCTCAAAGAAATGGTCCAGTTTCTGCAAGTTGTTTAGTTTGTGTCAAGCACATTTATGATAATCTGAAGTCCCAATGCATTGTTGACGATGACAGTTTTAAATCTGTTAGTAGGTTTTCAGTCCTCGTTGTTTTTTTCTTTAATATTATTGTATATTTTACACTTTTAATTTCTTTCTTTTTATGTGGCAGTGAGGATTGAACCCAGTTTCTCCTAAGCACTAGGCAAGCACTCTTCCACTGAGCCACAACCCCTGTCCCTGTCCTCTGTATTCTTAGCCTTTCGCTAGTTAATCAGTGATGCTGATGTTCATGAAGAACTTGATTTGCAGACTGCGGATTTCCTGAGTGTTATTTCATCAGCACTTTCTCTGTTACCTACTGTTGAGAGCCACAGCCGAAGGGGCCCCAGCAAACTTTCAGAGTGCTAGCTGATGATTGGCTCACAGCGGCCCCAGCAACTTCTAGCTGATTGGCTCCTCTGTGTTGATGCTCATTGGGCTGTTTGCCCACCCTTTCAGCCTACGGAGCTGTTCATTCAGGGATTTTTGGCTCCGCCCATGCGACCCAGCCAATCGGCCTCAAGAGCAGGAGGAGTGGGGGAGGTTGAGAGGCTTGTGGGAAGCCGGTGGAGGCAGTTGGACTCTGAAGGTTTTTCCTGAGGAGCTTTTTTGTTTGGCCTTTGTGGTTCTAAAAATAAAGTTTGTTTCTTTGACAAGTGGCTCCTGAATTGTGCCCAGCCAGACTGCAGCATTTGGTGGGCCGCACGGGGAACGACTGAGGGTAAGTGATAAGGTAAACTGCTTGCCCCTGAGGGCAGGGTGAGAGGATGGGTAGCCATTTTAAGATTCTTCTTTTGTTTTGCTTCACTTTTGTTTTAAGGTGCCTGTCCCTGGAGATGAGTGAGATGGACGAAAAATTGCTCACATTTGAGGAAAAACTATTTACGTCTGAGGAACAGATAGGGAGAAAGGACGGATGCACATGTCATGAGGATAGAAAGGCTATAATGATTTGTTGTTGTTCCATTTTTATTTCATTCTATCTCGGTTTTGTTTGGTGTCATCTTGTTGGGTTGTATTATAGTAGAAATGTGGGATCAGACATTAGTGAAAAACAAACCAAAAGAGTGTTAAGTAAATTGTTAGAGGAAGGAGGCATCCCAGTAAAATCAAGAGCAGTCAGGGCATACATTGATACAATACAAAAATGTAGCCCATGGCTTTAAGGAGGAGTTGTTGAATATATCACAATGGAACCATCATGGTGAAGATTTAAAAAGAATAGAAAAAAAAAAGCCCAGGGACTCTGCCAGTTGGCACATTGCCATTGTGGATGTTCCTATCTTGTTTGCTTAGTCCAAAGGCCTCTTAAGCTAGTCAGAGAAAGAAAGTGTAAAGCAGAAAAAGCCATCACGGGAAAGTTACAACAGGAGACCGCTAGTAACACCTTTCTATCGCCAGATGGTGTAAGTGTCCAACCAACAGCACCACCTCTACAGGAGACTGCTACTAACACCTTTCTATCACCAGAGGACGTAAGTGACCAACCAACAAGGCCACTTCCATATGCTGGGAGGCCCCCAATCCCCGCAGTAGATAGTTGGGATCCTGAGACAGGATCTCAAATATTAACATGCTCTGTATTTGAGGCAGGAGGGCAGCGAATTCACCATGCTTTAAATTTCAAAAAAGTGAAGTAGCTAAAACAGGCTGTAACAACCTATGGTCCTCAAGCACCCTTCACTGTAAGCATGGTTGAATCCGTTACCAACTTGAACATGACGCCAGCAGATTGGGCTAATATGTGTAAAGCTGTGCTAAATGGAGGACAATACCTGTTATGGAAGGTTGCCAATGAGGAATTTTGCAAGGAGACGGCTAGGCAAAATGCAGCAGCTGGTTATCCTCAGAGAAATCTAGGTATGTTGTTAGGAAAGGGACCTTATGAGGATCACCAGCAACAAATTGCATATGATCCTGGTGTATACGCACAAATTGCTGCAGATGTGGTTAGGGCATGGAAGACATTACAAGGGCATGGAGGTTTACAAGGTCAATTATCTAAGGTAATACAAGGAGCTAATAACCTTATGCTGAATTTGTAGATAGGCTTATTCAAACAGCTACCAGAGTTTTTGGGAATACAGAAGAAGCAATGCCATTAATAAAACAACTGGCTTATGAGCAAGCAAATCATCGGTGCAGAGAAGTCATTAGACCATGGAAACAGGAAGATTTAAACACATATATTAAATTATGTAGAGACATTAATGAACAAGGGCAAGTCGTGGCAGCTGCAGTAAAACAGGCTTTAGATGCCAGAGACATTAATGAACAAGGGCAAGTTATGGCAGCTGCAGTAAAACAGGCTTTAGATGCCAGAGACATTAATGAACAAGGGCAAATCGTGGCAGCTGCAGTAAAACAGGCTTTAGATGGCAGGCCAAGAACATGCTACAATTGTGAACAAACAGGACATTTTAAAAGGAATTGCCCCATAGGAGGAGGGTTTAACAAAACTAGGTATCAAAGGAGTAGAATACTGGGTATTTGCCCACGATGCCATAGAGGGAAACATTGGGCTAATGAATGCTGTTCTCAAACCACCATACAGGGTACTCCATTATCAGAAAATGAACAAGGACCAGGTGTTCATCCATGATATCATGGAGAAAGGCATCGGGCTCCATTGTCAAAAAATGGACAGGGGGACCCAATGCTCCGGGGCCCCAAACCACAAATATACGGAGCACTGGAGGAACCCAGCAACCCCATCAGGGTAGTGCCCAGGACACATTGTCCATCAGATCCCTCATCAGACAAACCAGAGGGAGCGCAGGGTTGGACATCTGCGCCTCCGCCAGATCTGTACTAACTTCAGAGATGGGAGTTCAAATCATTCCCATAGGGGTAAAAGGACCTCTTCCCAAAGGAACAGTAGGCTTATTATTGGGATGCAGCTCTTCTTCTCTAAAAAGATTTATGATAAGTCCTGGGGTAATTGATCCCGATTATGAAGGTGAAATAAAAATTATAGCCAGTCCTCCAAAGGGTGTATCAGTAATTTCACCAGGAGATAGAATAGCACAGTTACTAATAATACCCAGCCTACATGATAAATTTTTCAGTCATATTGTAGAAAGAGGTTCCAAGGGATTAGGCTCCACAGGTGTAGATTGGGCTGTGCTTTCTTTAAATTTAGATTCTCGCCCCATGCTAAAACTAAATATTCAAGGACATGAATTTAATGGGCTACTGGATACAGTTGCAGACCTTAGCATCATCTCTCATCAAGAATGGCCAAAACATTGGCCATTACAACAAGCCACTCAAATTCTTCGAGGCCTAGGAGTGGTGACTAATCCCCATAGAAGTGCAATGGTATTAGATTGGAAGGATCCTGAAGGATGTGAAGGAACTGTACAGCCATATGTATTGGATCATCTTCCCGTAAATTTATGGGGACGAGATGTCCTAGATCAATTAGGTTTGACATTAACAAATAACATCAACCAAAATGCACCCACTATTATGACTAGACAAGGTTTTAGGAAAGGAAAAATATTAGAAAAACAAGAACAAGGTATAGCAGCACCAATACAAATAGATCAAGGAACGGACAGACATGGGTTGGATTTTTCAGAAAGGGCCACTGAGACAATAAAAATTACTTGGAAATCAGAAAGACCAGTATGGGTTCCTCAGTGGCCCCTGACTAAAGAAAAGATACAAGCAGCCCATGACCTGGTCAAACAACAATTAGCGGAAGGACATATTCAAGCTTCTGTATCTCCGCATAATACTCCCATTTTTGTCATCAAAAAGAAATCTGGTAAATGGAGATTATTGCAAGATTTAAGAGCCATTAATAATGAGATGGTTATTATGGAACCTGCTCAATCGGGGATTCCTCAATTGTCTGCTTTGCCAAAAACTTGGTATGTTTTAGTTATAGATATTAAAGATTGTTTTTTTAAATTCCAGTTCATCTTGAGGATAGGCCACATTTTGCATTTACTATCCCTGCACTGAATCATGAAGGTCCTGATCAGAGATATGAGTGGAAAATACTCCCTCAAGGGATGGCTAGCAGCCCGACTATGTGTCAAATTTATGTTAACAAAGTAATCCAGCCACTTAGAAATCAAAATCCTGAACTACAAATATTTCACTATATGGATGATGTATTATTAGCACACAAAGATAAAAACACATTGCTAGAATGTTATGCCACACTCACAAACTTATTAAAAAATTATAATCTAGAGATAGCAATAGATAAAGTACAATTAAATTTTCCAATTAGGAGTTCTATTATCCTCAACCATGGTCTGTCCACCAAAAATTCAAATAGGAGTAGATCAACTCAAATCACTTAATGACTTTCAAAAGTTATTAGGAGACATAAATTGGATAAGGCCTTATCTAGGTATACCAACAGGAGAGTTGGGACCTTTATTTGATATCCTAAAAGGTCCATCAGATCCAAATTCACCCCGAATGTTAATGCCTGAAGCAAGAAAGGCATTAAAAATCATTGAAACATATATGGAAAATATGCATTTGGATAGAATTGATATAAGTTTGCCTTTATTATTTATTGTCCTACCAACAAAAAATATTCCTACAGGAGTATTTTGGCAAGAAGGTCCATTATTATGGATACATTTATCTTATTCTACTAATACTATTCTTACTTGGTATCCTGAGGCTGTAGGACAATTAATACTCTCAAAGGAATAAAAGCAGCAAAGGGAGTGTTTGGAATTTCTCCCAATAAAATTATTACTCCATATACTATGAATCAAATTGATGAGTTAGCTAATGAGTTAAATACTTGGGCAATAATCATGTGCAAATCTAATGTTTCATTTGATAACCACTTACCATCTAATCCTTTATTGTCTTTTTGGTCATTGCATCCTGTAATTTTTCCAAAAATGACAAGAAAAACACCTATCATGAATGCTCCAAATATATTCACTGATGGGTCAAATAATGATACAGCAGCAATAGTTACACCTGATTAAACTTTTACATTTTTAGTACCCAAACAATCAGCTCAAAAGGTAGAGCTTAATGCAGTATTACAAGCTTTTGTGATGTTTAAAGATTCTGTATTTAATTTATTTTCCGATAATCAGTATATAGTTAATGCTATAGTATCCCTTGAACATGCTGGTAGGATTTCCCCTTCCTCTACTGTTTTCTCTTTGCTTTCCACTATACAAAGTCTAATCTGGGACAGAAAAGATCCATTCTTTATAGGACATATCAGGGCACATACAGGATTGCCTGGAGCCCTTAGTTTGGGCAATGATTTAGCAGATAAAACTACGCATGACATACATATTTTCTCTACACTAGAAGAAGCTATAAATTTTCATAAAAGGTTCCATGTCAATGCTAATACTTTACAAAAGCATTTTAAAATAACTAAGGAAGAAGCTAGACAAATAACAAAACAATGTCAAAATTGTGTGACCTTTTTACCACAAGTTAATCTTGGAGTCAATCCTAGAGGACTGATACCTAACCATATTTGGCAGATGGACGTCACACACTTGCCAGAATTTGAAAAATTAAAATATTTGCATGTTACAGTTGATACTTCTTCTGGATTTTTGGTGGGCTCCCTTCATGCCGCAGAAAAAAACTAAAGATGTTATAGCTCATTGCTTACAAAATTTTGCCACTGTGGGCGTTCCAAAACAGTTAAAACCAGATAATGCTCCTGGTTATATTTCTACCTCTTTTAAACAATTTTGCTCAACGTTTGGCATTACTCATATAACAGGAATCCCATACAATCCACAGGGACAAGGCATAGTTGAAAGAGCTCATCAAACTATTAAAATCTACTTATTAAAGCAAAAAGAAGGAATTGGGAAGGGGTATATATTTCCCAAAGTTAAACTTAAAATAACCCTTTTTACTCTAAACTTTTAAAATTTGGATTCATCAGGGCTTAGTGCTGTAGAAAGTTATATGTGTCCAAAAAATGTACATAAGCCCAAGGTACTTTGGAAGGATATTCTAACAGGACAATGGAAAGGTCCTGACCCAGTAATTGTCTGGAGTCCGGGGGTCTGTTTATGTGTTTCCACAAGGAGAACAGCAGCCGATTTGGATTCCAGAGAGATTATCTAAAGCAATTTCTTTTTTTTTTTATAGAGAGAGTGAGAGAGAATTTTTTAATATTTATTTTTTAGTTCTCGGTGGACATAACATCTTTTGTTTTTGTATGTGGTGCTGAGGATCAAACCCGGGCCACACGCATGCCAGGCGAGCGTGCTACCGCTTGAGCCACATCCCCAGCCCTAACTAAAGCGATTTCTACAGACCAAAAAGAAGATGATTTGGCTCAAATCCATAACAGCTGATATCCAGAACTCCAGTTTGGCTACCCTTACATCTGCGACAGAACCAGGATGGTTTTTTCAATATCTATTTTATTATTGCCCTTTCCCACATCATGAAGTTCTATTTTGTTTTTTGAGCTCATACAGACCTAGGTTAATGTTTTGCTGATCAGTTTTATTTTTTGACTATAGAGTTTTTAAACATTACAATGAAGATTTCACCTGTAAAAAGTTATAAGGCCTTTATTATTATGTTATTATTTGTGTGCACACTTGTGTTTTATGTTGTATGTTTGTATGTACGTATGTCCATATATTATATATGATGAGCGCTCATGAAAAAATGGATCCAAATATTCTTTTTTTTTTCACGTGATTTAAATGGTTTATTTTAAATTGGGTAAACAACTGTTGAGAATTGTTTTAATATGTGAACAAAAAAGGAGGTTAACAGATCTGTTTGTTTACTTTCACCTTTCCTTTTCATTATATTTAATAATTCTCTTCAAGATAATGTAAATTGTTAAGAAAAGTGTTTTCTTTTAGTGCCTTCTGGAATGTTACATAATTTTTTCTTTAGCCATTATTGCCAGAATTCCTATCTTCATCCCAGTGCCAGTGAAGACAAAGATAAAACCAATCTACAGCTTCTGCAATAGCCATCACTAAACTGCTTGCAGAACTTGCCTGGACTATGTATCACTTATATGCATTGTGAACTCACCTGTATGCATTGTGAACTATCTGTTGGTGTAGCGACTTGTGGTAGTATTGGGGTATTTTTGCTGATGATGTCATCGGTGGTACAATTTTTTCCAAAAGGAGCTGTCAATTGGCTTGGTGTATCTTCCTCCCTTCTGCTTATCATGATCGTTCAGCTAAAATTTGGGTGCCAACAGAGGTGAGGCAAAGAACCTCACCCCCCCCCTGCTGGTACAAAGACCTATCCACAGGTGTGGCTGTATACTGGACCGGTAGTCAGTGACGTGTAAGATCCAATTGCAATGGTACCAACATAAGATAACGGGTAAGGACCATATGTACTATTGGACAACTAAAGGCAGGCACGGTCCCTAAGCCACATGCTTGTTGTTTAAACAGAGAGGGGGAGATGTTGGGAGCCACAGCTGAAGGGGCCCCAGCAAACTTTCAGACTGCCAGCTGATGATTGGCTCACAGCGGCCCCAGCAACTTCTAGCTGATTGGCTCCTCTGCGGTGATGCTCATTGGGCTGTTTCCCCGCCCTTTCAGACTATGGAGCTGCTCATTGGCGGACTTTTTTGGCTCCACCCACGCGACCCAACCAATCGGCCTCAAGAGCAGGAGGAGTGGGGGAGGTTGAGAGGCTTGTGGGAAGCCAGTGGTGGCAGTTGGTCTCTGAAGGTTTTTCCTGAGGAGCTTTTTTGTTTGGCATGTGTGGTTCTAAAAATGAAGTTCATTTCTTTTGACACGTGGCTCCTGAATTGTGCCCAGCCAGACTGCAGCAACCTACCTGTGGTTAATTTAGGTTTAACATGCTCTTCTTTCTCTGGTTTTCTTAAGCGGCAGTTTCATCGGTTGCTTTTTTTTTTTTTTTAAAGAGAGTGAGAGAGGAGAGAGAGAGAGAGAGAGAGAGAGAGAGAGAGAGAGAGAGAGAGAGAATTTTTTTTAATATTTATTTTTTAGTTCTCGGTGGACACAACATCTTTGTTGGTATGTGGTGCTGAGGATTGAACCCGGGCCGCACGCATGCCAGGCGAGCGCGCTACCGCTTGAGCCACATCCCCAGCCCTCATCGGTTGCTTTTATCTGTTCTTTTCTGAAATATGTGTTGGATGACTTAGATACCAATACAGTGCCACCTCTGGTGTTCTCTATGAATTTCCTATGATGGACTTTTACATTTTTTTTCTTTCAAAATGGTCACCTTTTCTCTTGAGTCACCTCTTTGTCCTGTATCTTTTCATAGCCCTGTGTTTCTTGTCCCCTTCCCTGGAGGCTTTTCAGTTTCTTCTGATCTGATTTCTGCTTTAGCTCTCATGTTCTTTGAGATTTCACTGGTGGTGCATGGGATTTCACTGGTGGTGCACTTGTAGGGGTGTGGTTTATGTCCTGTAGAATGTTGCTGTGACCCTGAGACCTCAGTGTGCTTCCCATTTGGTTGAAGGTCCATGAAGCCCTCCTGTCTGCATCATTTTCCTGACAGAGTTGGGCTGATGTCTCTGAGGGTAATTGTGGGTTCTTCATTGTTTGGGGTGGTTCTGTATGGTTTCAGTCCTTGAGTATGCTTCTGTGTAAGTGGCAGGGACATTTTCTTTTTGTCTGTTCCATCACTGTGCAGACATCATAGCATGCTTACAGATGTGAATGGTGGCCTCTTTCACATGCAGACTGTGTGGGATAGTTCAGAATTCTGGGCTACAAACTTGTTGCTTTACCACACACTGGAAGAGCTTCTGCCTTAGGTTTGTTTGCACTACCATTGCTACAGGCACAATGAATCTCTTTCACCACAGACAACCATTGCATATGTGGCCCAACCTTGATCAAAATGTTCTTGAGCACAACATTGGCATGTGTCTCATGACTGTACATTATGGTAGTGAACCGGCTCCCGTTAAGAAGAGTTTGACAATCATTGGACATTCATTGTTGCTGTGAGACTTAGAAAAATAGAGCCTGCTGTTTATTAAGAAGATTGTTTTGAGAGTTATAAAACTTTGTAAGGCTGTTGTTTGGACAAGGTGACTTTTTTTTTTTTTTTTAGAGAGAGAGAAGAGAATTTTTTTTACATATTTTTTAGTATTCGGCAGACACAACATCTTTGTATGTAGTGCTGAGGATCGAACCCGGGCCGCACGCATGCCAGGCAAGCGCTCCCGCTTGAGCCACATATCCAGCCCATGGTGACATTTTTGGGTCATAGAGTTATTTCTAAGACACGCGCCATCTTTCCACTTACCCCATTCTGCTTTGACAGTAACCACAAGAAATTATCAAATTGTTGTGTTTATTAATCAGTAAATTAAATTAATCAAATAGAGAACTCATGTTTGTTTTGGTCATATAATAGTAAGCTAGTTGACTAAATTTGTTCTGGAGTAAAGTACCTGCAAACTTCTAGTTGTTCTTAGTGTAATCACACAGAATGAGCTCAATCTCCAGTTAACACATTGGGACCACCTGTGTGAAATGTTGTCTAAATGTTGTCTATGAAGGAATCTCCTTAGTGACCCCATGCCCAGAGGGTGGGAGTGGGGGTTGGTTCTAGGCATTTCTTTAAGTATGGAACAATAGACTTTCAGAGGAAACAAGACATCAGTAAATACCATGTTGCCTATATTAACCTTGTAGGTATAGGGAGCCACTGTAGTTGGCAGAATCTCTCTCAAATGCTTAGTTTCATGATTCCTGCATTTTTCTACTCATCACCTTTCTTTTCTAAAGATAAGTACTATCAGAAGTGCTTATATTAGCTCTGTACCACACAGGACATTTCTAGGACATGTAATTGAGGTGAAACCCTTAAAGAAGTTAGGAGTGATCTGGGAGCCTGTCTTACTTCCTGTGAACTCACCAAAGGAAGGGTATAAATCAATATGATGTTTGCCTTCTGAGTAGCCAATTTCTAGTGTTGGAATGGGTGTAAGAAATTGAGTGCAGTACAGATTTGATGGACCAAATCATGGAATTAATCAGGAGGCGAGGGAATCATGTGAACATCATGCATGTTGAGTGCAGATTTCTCATGCTGTCATTCTCTCCTGGCCTCCACTATACATTTGTGGGATATTTTAGATCTCAGTGACCTTTGAGGATGTGGCTGTGAACTTCACCAAGGAGGAGTGGGCCTTTCTGGATGCTTCCCAGAAGAACCTTTATAGAGATGTGATGCTGGAAGTCCTCAGAAACCTGGCTTCTATAGGTAATAATGTTGGTTTTAAAATTAATCAAATAGAGAACTCATGTTTATTTTGGTCATTTATGTAGAAGGTGAAAAGGAAATCAGTTGGTGAATTATTGAAGCATAAATGGCACCTACAATTTGGCAAAGCATTTCTAGCTCCTAAATATTCATAAAGATTGTTATGTTCTGTCATTTTAGGAAACAAGTGGGAAGACAAGACCACTGAAGATCAAATTGAAAACTCTGGAAGCAACCTAAGGTAACTGTACTCACAAAAGGAATTTTTGAGGGAATCTGAGAACTGTCATATAATTTTTAAAGCAAACCAACCGAAGAAGTATGCATAGGGATGGGGATGTGGCTCAAGTGGTAGCGCACTCGCCTGGCATGCGGGCGGCCCGGGTTCGATCCTCAGCACCACATACCAACAAAGATGTTGTGTCCGCCGAGAACTAAAAAATAAATATTGAAAATTCTATCTCTCTCTCACTCTCTCTCCTCTCTCACTCTCTCTTTAAAAAATAAAAAAAAAGAAGTATGCATGATTTGAAATGTATTTATTCTTATAATATTTTTTACCAGAAATATATACTTATCTGTAACAGGTATTCAGTCTTTTCAAAGTATTTGACATGCAAAAAGTACTATGAAATTGCATATGTGAATATGACTATGTGAATAATAGCCATAGAGAAGCTATGTTGCAAAGGATTGTTTCCTTTCAATCTCTTTATTTTCAGGCAACTTTAACAAGTCAGAAAATCTAGCCTTTACCTGATGTTAGTAGAAATGTAAAGACCTATAAATAAATAGAAAACTGTGAATGAGTTAGGTATCAATTATGTGTTGGTCACTTCTTCTTCAAAGAAGTCCTGTGGTAAACTTCAAACTTTCCCCACAGAATAGTGTGGGGGAAACCTTCAAATCGATTCCAATTCTTAATCAAACAAAGAAAAATTTTAATAGAGTAAATCCATGTGACTTCATTATGTGTGCAAAAGATTTCATATGTCCTTCATTCCTTCATAGGCACATCACATCTCACTCTGGACACAAATACTATAAGCATGAGGAATGGGAAGAGAAGCCATGTGAATTTAAACAATACAGGAAATCTCTGGTTTCTCTCAAAAGTGTTCACACACAAATGTTGTTACAAACTGGAGATAGACCATATGAAAGTACAGTATGTGGGAAAGTCATCAGTTGTTCCAATGACATTCCAAGACATGAAGAAACTCATACTGGGTGGCAACCCTATGAATGTCAACAATGTGGTGAAGCCTCTTCTTCTCTCCCAGGTGTTCAAAGACACATGATAACACACAGTGGAGGTAAACCTTTTCAATGTGAGGTATGTGGGAAAGCCTTTAATTTCTCCTCTTTATTTAGAAGACATGAAAGAACTCATTCTGGAGAGAAACTCTATGAATGTAAACAAGATGGTCAAACCGTTATTTCACACACAAGCCTTCAAAAGCACAGGATCACAAACACTGGGAATGCACATTTCAAATGTAAGGTATGTGGGAAAGACTTTGCTTATCCCAGATTACTTAGAATACATCAGAAAACTCACACTGGAGAGAAGCCCTATGAATGTAAGCAGTGTGGCAAAGCCTTTGCTACATCCCGTCAGCTTCATAAACATGGAAGAATACATACTGGAGGGAAGCCCTATGAATGCAAACAATGTGGAAAAGCCTTTGCTACATCCTGTGAGCTTAAAGGACATGGAAGAACACACACTGGAGAGAAGCCCTATGAATGTAAGCAGTGTGGAAAAGCCTTTGGTAGATCTGGTGACCTTCACTCACATGGAAGAACTCATACTGGAGAGAAGCCCTATGTATGTAAGCAGTGTGGAAAAGCCTTTGCTAGATCTGGTGACCTTCACAAACATGGAAGAACTCATACTGGAGAGAAGCCCTATGTATGTAAGCAGTGTGGAAAAGCCTTTGCTAGATCTGGTGACCTTCACAAACATGGAAGAACTCATACTGGAGAGAAGCCCTATGTATGTAAGCAGTGTGGAAAAGCCTTTGCTAGATCTGGTGACCTTCACAAACATGGAAGAACTCATACTGGAGAGAAGCCCTATGTATGTAAGCAGTGTGGAAAAGCCTTTCCTACATCCCATCAGCTTCATGCACATGGAAGAACACATACTGGAGAGAAGCCCTATGAATGTAAGTGGTGTGGGAGAGCCTTTACTCAGTCCTCTCACCTTCACTCACATGAACAAACTCATACTGGAGAGAAGCCCTATGATTGTAAGCAGTGTGGCAAAGCCTTTGCTAGATCCAGTGAACTTCAAATACATGGAAGAGTGCATACTGGAGAGAAGCCCTATGAATGTAAGCAGTGTGGCAAAGCCTTTGCTAGAACTGGTGACCTTCACATACATAAAAGAACTCATACTGGAGAGAAGCCCTATGTATGTAAGCAATGTGGCAAAGCCTTTGATACATCCCGTCAGCTTCATAAGCATGAAAGAACACACACTGGAGAGAAGCCCTATGAATGCAAACAATGTGGAAAAGCCTTTGCTACATCCTATCAGCTTAACAGACATGGAAGAACACACACTGGAGAGAAGCCCTATGAATGTCAACAATGTGGAAAAGCCTACACTACTGCCTTTTAACTTCGGATACATAAACACACTCATACTGGAGAGAAGCCCTATAAATGTAAGCAGTGTGGCAAAGCCTTCACTCAGTCCTCTTACCTTCACTCCCATGAACAAACTCATACTGGAGAGAAGCCCTAAGAATGTAAGCAGTGTGGCAAAGCCTTTGCTAGATCTTGTGACCTTCACAGACATGGAAGAATGTATACTGGAGAGAAGCCCAATGAATGTCAACAACGTGGAGAAGCCTTTGGCACATCTTGTCTGCTTCACACATGTGAAAGAACACATACTGCATAGAAGTCCTATGCATGAAAACAATTGGTAAACTCTTCTGTTATTACTGTTTCACTCATATACACGTAGGAAGTTTACTGGAGAAAAATCCTTTGAATGTGAAATATTGTAAATCACATTTCATATCATCCTTAAAGACAAGAGAGGCTCACACCACATCCAACTGAATAACTCTTTAAATGTGAAAAATATCACAAATCATTCCATTTTCCCTGTTGCCTTCAAAGCCATTTCACTCACGTTGAAAAACAAACCCTCTGAATTTGGGGGATTTGCTACATCCTGTCAGCTTCGTTTCCTTTCTTATATATGAAAACACTCATGCAGAGAAGCCCTGTGAATGTGAGAAATATGGGAAATCTTCTAGTTTTCTCATTTTTTTCCTAAGGACTGGGAATATTGTTTTGGAATAAAAAGAATAAATCCTATGCAAGTAAGAAATATAAAGGGTTCAGCCATTCTAGTTTTGTTCAGTTGTTTGAAAGGACTCATACTGTAGAAAATGCTGAGGATAAGCCATGTGGGGCAGTATTAAGCTTTCGGAGTTTTCTCCAAAGGCATAAAAGAATTCACATCTGTGAAAATCCTTTTTCTATCTTTAAAAATTGCAGTAACACTTTCAACTTTCCAGGTCCCTTTGAACAGTATTTAAGAAATCACACTGGAGAAAAGCCCTGTATGTAGAAATGTGGTGAGAACTTTGCTTGTTTCAGATCCATTTGAACTTGTTCACACTTGAGGAAAATTTTATTTTATTTCATTTTTTTTTTTTTTTTGGATAACCACTGTAGGTGTGTGAAAATGGTGTGTGTGCCTTCATTTCTTTCTTTCTTTCTTTCTTTTTTTCTTTCTTTCTTTTTTTTTAATCTATTCAGAGGTAACAAAATTGCACCCTGGGTTGGAGAGGAGCATTGCATCAGCATGAAGATTTGAAAGCTACATGTTTTTCTGGGTTAAGTCTCTCTTATTGTTAGATTCCATTTTCCTGGGTTAATTCTCTCTTATTGTTAGATTCCATTTTCCTGTATTTTAAGTCTTTTGTGTCTAATGTTTCATTACATATTGTGTATGTTAGTTTAGGCCTCTCCACTCCAGCCTTTGGTACAGATTGGTGAAACGGCTCTTCTGAACTTCTTTCCTCTCTTTCTTTGTTCAGATTTCACCCAGGAGTGTGCTACCACTGAGTTTCTCCACAGTCTTTTTAATTGTTATTTTTTGAGATGGGGTGAGGCTGGCAGCTGGGACCATAGGAATGTGTCTGTGTACCCTGCGGCTGGCCTCTTCCTTTTCCTTGATTGCTTATTGATCTGTTGATGACTCTGGGACCACCACTCTTGTCACTTGTGCTTGTTCTAAGGCTCATGTATTGTGCTGTATTTAGGCACATTAAAGAGCATTATAAAATAATGTCATTTGTGTATATTGTTTAGAGAGGCACTTTCTCAAAATATATTTTGCCCTATACTTGAGTTGCTTTCTCTTTTCTTTCCCAAGTTCTGGTGACCGAATCCTGCCTTGTGCATGCGAGGCAGGCATTCTAGCACTGAACGCTCCATAGCTCAGGTGGCGAGTTTGCTGCTGCTGTGAGTGTTTACCCCACTGATAACCACATCAGCAGATGTAGCTCTGCAGGTGTTTCCTCCACAATTGCAGCTAATCTCTTCCTTCTTAAAGGTCTTTTATACCGGTGATTTTTTTTTTAAAACTACATCCAACTTAGGTTTTCTCCCCATGAATAATACTTAGGTGGAATATGCCAGAAAACCCAGGCTTGATTTCTCTCTGTGTTTTGGAGTACCTCAGTAGCCCTGGAAAAAAATTGTGTGATGGTTTTCTTAATACACACTACATGACCAAAGGCTTGGTAAGGAGCATCCCAGTCTGATGTCCTAATATAGCGGCACTCCCTTCTCCACAAAATAATCTTAAATAAGCTTCTCAAGAGACCTTCACCATAATTTTCTTTCAACAGAATATCAGGAAAAGATTTTGCAAAGATCTCAATGTGGGTTATAACACAGACTTCTGCTTTTGTGGCAAAGCTTGGAAGACCTCTGACCAATCTTTCAATTGGTACACAAAGCACTTTCTGTGAACTAATCAAAACAACAACAAAAAATCACTTTTATGTATACCCCTACAAAAAATATAAACCTCCATCCCTGTCCCACTGGATGTAAATGAAGATCAATGAAATTCCAAGCAGTGATCCAAAAAATATTAAGTGATACCCCTCAGAACCCTGCAGCTGATCAATGTGCTCCTGGAACATTCCTTAGGTGTCTAGCCTCATGTGCCCTACATCACTAATAAAGCTACAGCCTCCAATCAGGTGATATTGTGCAGTACTTGCTGTGGAGAGGGCTGTTTCTGCTCAGGCTAAAGGATTCAGTTACTTGTTCTAAGGATTCAAAGACTCCTGAGCAAAACCTCACCCACAACCTATTCAGGTGTCATGGATCTTATGTGATCATTGGTAAGAGTTCCTTACATACTTGTGGCCAAATATTGAAATTTGCCACCATGTCAAAGATGGGTTGATTGTCACTGCTATCGCTGTTCCAGCCTTTTGCTGTGTCTCGGTGTTCATTTGGAGTGGAAGGCCAAAAGAGTGTACTGTGGCCCTTCTGTTTTTGATAAATACAGCCTAAGCCATCCAGTAAAACTTCTTCTTTAAAAAATAGTTTTGAATGCTTCCCCAAGATTTCCAAAACCTTTCTTTGCAGCTAATGAGTCAGTGTGGCAATTTCCTAGTTTTACGTTTTTGATTTAGTAGAAATATTGCATAGAGGTGTGTGAGCACTTGACACCGTCTGGACTTCTTTGTATTAAATCCATTTGCCAAAGGCAGTAGTTGCAGGCTTGCTCCTGGGCAGTGTGAGGGACTGGAGTGAATGCAGCTGTCCTGGGATGTGGGCATTCTTTGTAGGAGTTCAGTCTTGGTGAGGACATCAGTGCAGAAATCAAGACTTTTAGGAGGGCTCCAGAATCTCCTGACAGGACCTGCCTGTCCCTTTTGGACAATAGTGTTGTCATGTGAGCTGGCAGGTGGATGGCTAACTTCTGATGGATTTGGGTTTGTAGCTGAACAAATAGTGAGAATGTACAATGATTAAATGAGAATTAAAATATTCTTTGTCATACCAAAGACAGAATTTGGGGGCCAAACATAATAACAAGTAACCTCTTGGACCTCGAAGCACATATTGTCCTTCATGTATGCATTTTCTCACAAACTTTTGTATTGTGATGCTTATGTGAAACAAACTGAGATAAACATGGAGAGGTTTATTTAATGGTACAGTGTACTAGAAGTTTTAAAGACTTGCAGCAGGCTTAGATTCCACTATTGTTAAAATTTTATGAAAGACTCTGAAATTCGAAAATTCTTGAGAATCCCCAGGTGCTGTGGCATACACCTGAAATACCTGTGGCTCAAGATTCTGAGGCAGGAGGATTGTGATTTTTTTATCACTTTTTTTAAAGAGAGAAATAATTTTTTAATATTTATTTATTTTTTAGTTTTCAGTGGACACAACATCTTTATTTTATTTTTAATGTGGTGCTGAGGATTAAACCCAGCACTCCACACATGCCAGGTGAGCACACTACTATTTGAGTCACATCCCCAGCCCATCTTTTCATTTTTCTTAAAAAGTTATATATATAATTTTTTTTTTCTAAGGATCAAACCCAGTGCCTCACACATGCTAGGCACATTGTCAACCACTGAACCACAACCTTGGCCCAAGGGTTGTGATTTGTAAGGTGGCCTCCCTGGATAACAAGGAGTAAAGAACTCAGTGATACCGTCTCTAAGAAGTAACTCAAATAATAAATAAAAAAGAAGGCTGGGAGGTGGCTGAGTGGTTGAGTGCCACTGAGTTCAATTCCCAGTACCTCCAAGAAAAATGTATTAGGAACCACGTTTTAATAAACCGTATAATGGGTGGATGGTCTTGTCCATTATATTGTTTTCTTCTTTGGATTCTCAGGCATGGTTTATTAATTCAGGAACTCTGTAAAATTCACCAATTCAATAAAAATCAATTGTATGGTTTTAAAAAAATAATAATATAGCAAGGTCCATGAGGAAAAGCTTTCTGCTCTGGGAACCCTCAGTATTGGTAGTCATCACAAGTGGCCATAATGTCCTTTTCATAAAGAGTTTGTGAAAGCTTTTATTGTGCAGGAGTCTATGAAGGTGCTAAACGTGCCTGTCTTTTCAGAGCCTTTTGGTGGAGAAATTCCATATGGAGGTCTCTGATTTATAGATGATGTCATTGGGGAACTCAAGTGAAACTGATAAGTGAAGAACACGTTACCACCTGGTCCAGGGCAGTCTAAAAGGGGTCAGATTTTCTTGTCTTTAAGGAGTGTGTCAAGCAACCTTGGAGGAGGATGTCAGCAAATTATGATGTGCTCCTGCAAAAAACGTGATGCTGTGAGTCTCTTCTCAGGTCATTTGTGAAAAGCTGATGAGTAGTCTGAAAATTTATTTGGTCCTGTTAGTGATAAGGACAATTTGCATTAGAATGCTATTGAAATAGAGAAAACAGAAAATATTAGCCAAATCTGAGGCCAAAATATATACCAGTTCTTGATTAGATAGGATTAGTAATTTTCATTATATTTGGTATTGGGTATTGATACTTACAGACAGGTTCACCAGTGGAACTGGTAAACAATGCGGTTGACTTAGCAAGGAACTTTGTGCCTGAGAATAAGGTCAAAGCTGAAAAGTCTCCCAAAACAGAGTCTCCCGCATGGAGAGCATTGCCATAGCAACCAGGCATCCTATACATTTGCATAGAAACTTTTCCAGTCACCAAGCATGCCACTGCCATTACATCATTAGAAACCTCCATCTCAGACACTTGTCTCCCAATCACTGTCACTGGTCTCCACAGGGGATTGAACCCAAGGCTGCTTTACCACTGAGCTACACCCTCACCAACCCTCCCCAGTCTTTTTTCTTTCTTGAGATAGTGGTGAACTCAGTTGCCCAGGCTGACCTCACAGTCATCTAAAACTGGAGCAATGTGGTCTCTGAACCGTTACCCCAATGGCAGTCACATTTGCTGGGAACTCAGCTGAAGTGGTTCAATTAAAGTAACGACTTTGGAATTCTATAGGATGTGACTACTGTTTCCAACCCATTCTACCAGGCCTGGTAGAAATTTGCAAGTCCATTTCTAAGTCTCCATATCATAAGAAAAAAATATTTTTTTTTTCCAATTTTACACAGATGGACCAATATCACACAGACCCTAAGTACTTGGTAATAAGGGTAGGGATTATGGGAAACTTGTTGGAATTGTGTGGATCCATCCTGTCTTCTGATTTGTCTTCCCTATTTTCTCATTTCTCATTTTTCTGAGTGTCCATGTTGCAGAATCATATTAGTCATGTAGTCAAATATATACATACAGTAATGATGTCTGTTTCAATCTACTACTATCTTTCCTATTCCCACATCCCTCTCCCCTCCTTCCCATCACTTCCCCCAACCTAATGTAAGGTAAAGCTATTCTGCCCCAGTGCCCCCTCCCTCCTGAATTAGCATCAGCATAATAGAGAAAACATTTGTCTTTGATTTTGCGAGACTGGCTTATTTCACTTAGCATGATATTCTCCAACTCCAACCATTTACTAGAAAATGCCATAATTTTAGCCTACTTTCAACCTGACTAATATTCCATTGATTATATATACCACATTTTCTTTATCCATTCATCTTTCGAGAACCACCTAGGTTGGTCCATAGTCTAGCTATTGCAAATTGAGCTGCTATAAACATTCATGTGGCTACTGAGGAGGTCATACATGTGAAAATATTTTTTTAAAACAACAAGTTGCTGAGTAGGAGAAAATATTTTACATTACATATTTAATTATTTCATAGTATTCAGACTATAAAAGGAACTCGAGTGACTCCATAATACAATGATCAACAAATTAAAAAATGAATTCCGAATTGTGAACCCCTCAGATATTTCTGCTACTCTTTATGGTGTTTTCTGAGAATGATTTTCAAAATGCTGATTGTTACTTTTTGCAGTCATCTGGAAGTTTCTGGAGAAAGTTTCTAGTCATCTGCACTAGGCCTAAGTTCCAGTGATTTTGCTAACTTCTGTTGCTGGAAGAATTGCTTCTCTCTCAACTCAATTATAGGTACCAAAGGGGAAAATTAAAAAAACTACTGATAGACTCAATCATATTTCAGCACTTTCTGAGCCCTGACCTACCCTTGTTCACCCCAATAATAATTCCAGGCCTTCTACTTGTTTTCAGAAGTAGTTTCTCCATGTACTGAGGATCTAAAATTAGTGACTTCTGTTCCAGGGAGTATATCCTAAACATGCAATTTCTATAAGCAACAGAGACTGAGCATGTGCAAATATTCATACATTACAAATAGTTGGATTTGAATTGTTTGTAACTACTTCCAAAAACTAAAATTTGCAGCAGTAGTGTTAAAAAATATGTTAGAAATCACAGATTCCTGTTTCACCACAAAAAATACAGTACACTCTTCTTCTAGCTACTTGACAGCCTGGAATATAACACACTTGCCTCAGAAATTTAATGCATCAGTCAAATGAAAACTTTCCTTCACCCTAAGCAGTCTTGTCAGAATGCCTATGATAAAAATCTGAAAGATAGGGGCTGGGGTTCTGGCTCAGTTATAGAGTGCTTTCTTAGCACATGGGAGGCACTGTGTTCAAGCATCAGAACCACATAAAAACAAATAAATAAAATAAAAGTTATTTGTCTATATGACTAATAAGTAAATAAGTAAGATATTTAGAAGTAAAAAATAAAAATCTGAAAGATAGTAGGTAATCCAGAGCATATGAGCATGGATATAAAGATTCACTTGTAAAAATGCTGGTGAGAATATAAATTGAATAAAGCTATTTTTGAAAATGGTATGAAGGTTCTTCAATAAGTTAAAATAAAAATGTCATATGATTCAGTAGTAGAAATTCTGGGTATGTATCTAAAAAATTAGAGTCATTAGATCATAGAAAAGACTATATTTTCATTGTAGTATTTTTCACAGAACCTGGTAAAAGAACTGAAGTACCTTTAAGGTAAATGGTAGGTTGTTCATGGTGCCACATACCTGTATTCTGAGCAGCTTGGGAGGGTGAGACAGGAGAATCATGAATTTAGAGCCAGTCTCAGCAACATATCAGCCAGCCACTAAGCAAATCAATGAAATCTTGTCTGTAAATAAAATATAAAAAAGGAGCGGGTGATGTAGCTCAGTGGTTGACTAGCTCTGATTTCAACACACAGCATAATAAATAAATAAATAGTCTCAACACATTGACCCTATGCTTTATTTTCCAAGAAGCAATTTACTTGCACCCTTTTTGGATTAACTCTACAAGATGTGTTACATTCTTTAACAACCTATTATCTGCAGGAGAAATAATGTTTGTAAGAGGAACGCAAGTTACACTAAAGGGGAGACTTTCGTGATCTTGTTAAAGACCAGATTCTGGAACTCAGGGAAATAAAGATAATTCCTACTAACCATAAAATCTGCAAGAGTTTATGATTAAGAATTCAATTATAAATCATGAACATGAGGCTAGTTAACCTAAAGTTTTCATGGCCCTGGATACTTGAGAGTTTGATATTATCCTGTTGTCAGTCCAAAGTCAAGAAGTGTACCTGGGCAGGATTCTTTAGAACCTTTTTTTGGATCTCTAATAAAATTGGAGAGAAAGAGAGCCATGCTCTTCTCTTTACAGAGAGGACACATTCTCTCTCATTAAAGTGTAATCTTTTTCTTCCTTCACATCACTTCTAATAAACTCATTGTGTCTGCTTTTTTCCTCATGTGAAATGCTCTCAAAGAGAAAGCAAAATCTATAAACTGTCATCCAGTTCTTGGAGGAAAAATTAGAAATACTGCATCCATTTGAAATATAGCATAAAAATAGTTGTTAAGGCAAAGAGGGAATGCTGGCATTAAAATTGTGAACAGAGCTGAGTGCAATGCTGCACTCCTGTAATCCCAGGGTCCTGGAAGGCTGAAGCAGAAGGATCATGAGTTCCATGCCAGCTTCAGCAAGGGAGAAGTGCTAAGCAAATCAGTGAAACCTCTTTCTTTAAATAAAATACAAAATACTGCTGGGGATTTGGCTCAGGGGTCGAGTGAGCCAATAAGTTCTAGAATGACTTGTTATCCAGTGACAATTAATTGACCCACCATAGGCTGGAACTCAAGATTCAATCACAAGTTCCGCAGAAGTCATATGGAAAATATCTGGTGTCTTATAGATAATGTGGTTAAGTTGTTTTTGCACCCTCTGTCTGACAGGGTCACAGCATGGGGGATGCCATGGCAGAGCTACACCATTTCGAAACTGAAACCATGGGGAAGGTTAAATGTATTGTTTATGATACTCAAGATATGGATAATAGGGTATACATCAATCAATAATAAAAGTACATGTTGATGGAAATGGCAGGAAAATTCCCAAACTGAGACTGAAGGTACACTTAAGACATGCCTGGAGATGTGTTTTAATATCTGTCAGGACATAAACAGTAGCGTTATTCCTCAAAAATTTATGAAGAAAATATTACAAATCTCAAGATTCTTGAGAAAAACTTAACAATTTGCACTAAGCCCCACATTCTAAATCTACAATCTGTGCAACATACATTTCCCCCCACTAACAGGCCCTCCTTTGCCTTACACAGGAATTCATGATAAAAATGGGAAACACATTGTTAATATTAATGGTAAGTGGGCTGTGTTGAAGAGCCTGCTCTTTTGTTAAAGATTACAATAAAAATAAAAATAGTTGTATTTTGGAAAATATCAAAGAAACTCTTAAAGAAAGCAGTTAAATAGGTCATATGAAAAAGAAAATTACCTTTGGAATTAAAAATAGAATAATATAAAATTAATATGCATACATTTTAGAAGCACTTCAGAAAAGTGCTTTTAAGTAATAGGCTTTAACTACTTTAAGTGTTTTATTGGGACTTTACAAGTAAGAAACCTTACCAATAATCATAGGTATGCTTTAAAGTTAAAGGTTAATGATATAATTATACATGTGCTTTAAAGTTAAAAGTTAATAATAGGTCAAGATACATGTAGTCGAGTTGTGTAGTCTAGCACTTATTGATTGAGGTGAAAATGTAAAAGCTTAATCGTGATTGCCAATCGTGATTGGCAATGCACTCAATATCTTATGTAATTAATATATATCTGAAAATATTGTAACTCTTAAAAATTAGGTAAATCAAATAAATTTTGATCTTTGAAGCTATCCATGAACTACATGAAAAAACACTTGTAAAAAATGTTTAAAAATAAAGGCCCCTCTAGGGGCAGCGGGTACTTCTGAAGGCTGCTCATAACTTGCAACTATAATCCTGTCTCCTCTTCTTTCACCTAAGCCACTCATCCTTCAGGATCCCTGGATCTCTGGTAGCTAGGGCTTGACCTAAACAATGGAGATTTAATTTTTTTTTCTTTTAAATTTAATGTTGAGTTTGTTGATGGGCTGTATTGAAATATATATAAAATCTGTGATTTGTGCTCATATTCTCATAGTACCCCATACCAATGGGGGGGTAGACATCATAATCCTACCACTATGCTCAAGGCAAAATTGCACATAAGTCTGTTTTTAATTGCTTATACTCCAGAGTCTAGAGATCTGACATCCTCCATCTCTTTTTCATTTTTATCGTTAATACTAGAAACTTTAATTTTATTTGTACTTTTCAAGTACAGCATAAGGTGTGTAGAAATGGTGGGTATATTTTGGACTGGTCTCCTAAAATTGACAAAAGGCACTTATGCAAGGGTAATGCCGTGAATCCTGGAGTATTTGTTAGTAGCATCCTTACCTTCAGGGAAGGTGGCATTCAGAAAGATGTTTGGTGCTTAATTGCTGCCTCAGAATTCTTACATTTTACTGACAAAGCTTTACCAGACTTTGTAGGCAAGAACTGTAACAGGAAGGTTCTTGCTACAGCTTATGGGCCTGTGTTCAATCTCCTTATGTTTTAATTACAGGAAATGTAAAAGTTAAAAGGGAAGATGATAGATATCTTGTAACATATGATAAATGTAATTTAACTAATTGTATCACCAGAAATAATAGAGAAAAAGGAACGATGATGCTCCATCAGCCCTGTTTTGTCTTATTACCAGAAAATATTTCAGAGCCTTGGTAGGCTGATGCTGCTTTTCAAGTCTTACAACAAATACACGTCCAGCTAGCGAGACCTAAGTGTGCTCTTGGACTCATAATAGTGAGAGTTGTTCCCTTGGTTTCATTAATTGCTTCCATGGTGACAGCTTTGGTGGCCATATCTCAAATATTCAACATGCAAATTTTCTTAATTATTTGGCTCAGAATACTTCCAAGGCTCTTCACAATCAAATAAATGTTGATGAAAGGAATGCGACCAAGCTAAATGCGTTAGAGACTGCTGTCATGAATATAAATAATGAACTTTCCACTTTGAAATTCAAGGAAAGTCCTAAATGTCATGCTATAAGTAAGTGTGTGATACTGCTGCCAAATGCAATTCTTCTTAATGGTATTGGAAGAAGCTTCAAAACCATTTGTTGGATATTTGGCAGAACAATGCTTGGATCTTTTGGAGCTGCATCATCAGATTCAAGATACAAAAATGTAAGATTCATTTTTCAGATCCTACTTCTTTAGCTTTTCAAATACTTAAAAAATTAAACAGCTTTAACCCTGGAAACATTCTTAAACACTCTGCATGGTATATTCTTGTATTGTTCTCATTGCTACTTATTCTCTCTTGTGTTGTAATTGTAGGATGTTGTGCCCCTAGAAGAAGAATTCAGGAACTCAAAATAATGACCCATCACCTGCTTTTTCAAAGAAAGAAGGACGGATATGTGCGAAGCCCTTCTGAATGACCCATGCCTTCCAGTCCTGAAGCAGGAGGCTCTGACCAGTCACTACATTTGTGGTGACTTGGGTGTTGTCCAAGCTTAGATAGAGAGATGGGTCTTCAGATGTAGGCATTATTCATGAGGGTTGACTTACCCTCATGTGTCCCATGTAACCCTGCCCCCTCTGGCCTTTTTTGAATAGAATTTTTAAGAACAAGTGTCCTCCAATAAAAGCTCTCTTCTGAATGTGGTCACTTTCTCACCAGCCTCTCGTGATTTTCTCTTGCCCTCCCTTTTGGGGAGCCTGAGACCAAGAGCAGAGAAGAAGTCCTGAAGTTTGTGTAAAGGTAAAGTGTGTCTATGTTTTATTTGGTGTCCCTGGAAATTCACAGGACTGCCCTTAAGTTCAGCTGACTTTGCAGGTCAGGGGCAGCAATTTTCCTGACCTGCATGGGCAGCAATTTGTAACTGGTGTTCAGATGGATTACATACACACACAAACACACACACATACACACAAACACACACACAGTGCTTATATTTTTCAAGAGTGAAAGCCAAAGCAAAAAATGCCCCTGAGATGACTAGATATCCACAAGAAGAAAAAATGTATTTGGATATGTACCTCACATCATGTACAAAAATAAAATTAAAAAAAGGATCAAAGTCCTTTGTGTAATAGCTAGAAGCATAAAAGTCATAAAAACAGTTGAGGAAATTTTCATTACTTTGGATGTGGTTATGGCTATATAATATTTGTATTTATTTTAATCACACCACTCAGATAGAATAATCCCCGTTTAAAAGTGGTATGATTTCATGTCAAAATAAAACTTAATGTTACGTGTAACTGAAATTCAGTAATAAAAAAAGTAAATTTTAAAAATGAACAAAGGCACTGGAGATGTAGCTCAGGGGTAAAGCACCCCAGAGTTCAATTTTCTGTACCAACAAATAATTATTAAAGGAACAAAGATATTTCTGAATGTAATAGGCTTAATCTTGACTCTGTTGATACTTCTGTGTGTTCGGTGAAAATGAGAACCATTTTCATGATAATTCACAACTTGCTAAAAATATGCCCACAAAATTATTATATTTCTCTTTTTTGTGACTCAACAATACATTCATGACTACATGAAGAAGCGACAAGTATACGGATGTTATTTTGGGTCAGAAGTTAATTAGTTAATATTTCTTTTACAGCCCTTCAGCTAATATGATTCCACACAATGCTATTGATCATTTGGCTCCAGAGGAGTAATCTTTACTCTTGAGAAATTTCAATTTTATTTAAGTCTATAGATTAAGAAAAATGGATGTCCAGTTTTGACTTATACAAGGTAAATGTGGTTGGAGTTTTTCAGATAGAAGTCCCCACTGGTGACAGTGAAATTTCAAATAGTATATATGGAAGTCTAGATGAAGTCTATAGTTTAAAAAAAAAACATATTGGCTAAATTATAAATATATTTTTCTTTACCCTTCACAAAATTTATTATGCCACATCATAAACCTCATATCTAAAATCCTGTAGATACTTTCTAAATATGTGGCATTAGAAGGAGTATCTTTTGGCACATGCCTATACTCCTAGCAGTTTGGGAGGCTGAGGCAGGAGGATCACATGTTCAAAGCCAGACTTAGCAATTGGTCTCTAAGTAAAATTTTTAAAAGGGCTGGGAATGTTGCTCAGTAGTTAAGCTCTTCTGTGTTCAATCCCTGGTACCAAAAAGAAACAAAGAAAATTTGTCTTTTCTAAGAATCCATTGTTCAATGCAGGGTTATGAGATTTTTACATGTTTTCTCCCAAGAATCTTGTAGTCCCAATTCTCATATTTACACTTTTCTTCCATTTAAAATTTTAATATTTTTTTAGTATTTGGCACACACAACATCTTTGTTTGTATGTGGTGCTGAGGATCGAACCCGGGCTGCACGCATGCTAGGCGAGCGCGCTATCGTTTGAGCCACATCCCCAGCCCCTTCCATTTAAAATTAATTGTGTAAAGTGTGAGATAGTGTTTGAGATCATGTTCCATAAATATAAGGATCTATTTCTAAATTATATTCCATTTACTTATTTCTTTTTGCAGTAATGAATTTGAATCTAGAAACACTCTACCACTGAGATTTATCCCCAGTTCATTATTTCGTTGGTTTTGAGACAATATCTTGCTATATTTCCAAGGGTGACCTCAAATTGTCAATTCTCCTTCCTCAGTCCCCTGAGTTGCTGGTACTACAGGCATCCACAACCATGCCTGGAATATTATTCCATTTAATCATTTTGTAAGTGTGACTCAGTACTGATTACAGTAACATTTTCAAAATAGCTTTGATGAAGATGTGCTATATATACACAATAAAGGGTCTCTGCATGGTATTTTAACACATATGCCACATCCACTGATGAAATCCCTTTCTCATTTCCCACCTTCACTCTTTAACCTTTAAAAATCACCAACCTAAATTCAGGTTTAGCCTCCCCCACACGAGGGACAGCATGCAGTGTTTGTATTTATGTGTCTGGTTTTGTTTCATTTTACCACTCTACCCTCCAATTTCATACAATTGGTTGCAGGTGGCAGGATTTTATTTTTATGGATGTATGCATACATATCCATCTGCCACACAATTCCTAGGTGATTCTATATCTTTTCAATTGGGATGTGCCTCAATAAACATGGGCATCCAGGTATCAGATGAAGGTTTCATTCTTGTTCATTACATACTCCCAAGTGGGATACCTGAATCACAAGGTAATTCTATTTTAGTATTATTTGGTTGAGACACAAAAGACTTAACCAAAGCCTGATGTGCTTGGCAAACATTTGACAATTAGACTACATCACAGTGCCTTATTTATTATTATTATTATTATTATTATTATTATTATTATTATTATTATTATTATTATTATTTATTTTGAGGGAGCATTACATTAAGTTTCCTATCCTCGCAGCAAATTCAGGATCCTCCTCCTGTGGTCTCCCAAGTTGCCTACTTTACAGGCCTTTATCACCATTCCTGGCCTCCAGCATATTTATTTTTTATTGGAGACAGGGTTTTGCACTGTTTGAACTTGAACTTATACAAGCTGGCCTTAAACTTGTAATCCTCCTTCTTTAGCTTCTTAAATATATGGGATTAGTCATGTGCCATGATCCCAGCTATTGTTAATTTTTTGAGTAATATGCACAGTTTTTCATATCAGCTACCCAATTTACTTGCACACACCTGTGCCTAAGTGTTGATTTTTTTCTACATCCACATCGTGTTTGTCACTTTTCTAATTTATCCATTCTTACTGGGATGTGATGATACCTCATGTATTTTTTTTCTTGTAGTGCTGGGGACTGAACCCAGGGCCTTGCACATGCAAGGCAAGCACTCTACCTACTGAGTTATTTCTCCAGTCTTCCTCATTGTATTTTTTATTTGCATTTTCCTGAAGGCTGCTTATATTGAATATTTTTCTTCATGTTTGCTGGAACTTTTTGTTTCTTTTGAAAAACTGTCTACTTTGTTTGCCCACTTGAATGGCATTACTTAGTTTTTGATTGTTTGTTTGGTGTTATGATTTTTTTTTTGTTCTTTACATATTCTAAATATGAAGATTGTATCAAACACATACTGGTCAAAGATTTTCTCCCATTTTATAAGGATTCCCTCCCCCCCTTTTTTTCTTTGCTGTTTATCAACTTTTTAGTTTAATGGAATTTTCAATTTTTACTTTTTGTGATTTCAAAATTCTGTCCAAAACATTTGTTGTCCTTACAAGAGTCTTAAATTGTTTTCCCTTGTTTATTTTGTAGTTTCACAGTCAGGTCTTTTACCACTTTTGAATTGATTTTGAACAGGGTGAGGAATAGGGATCCAGTTTCTTTGAGTACTGAAAATTTATAATGAGCTTTAAAATTGGGATGTATGAGTCTCCCAGTTTTGTTCTTTATATTTTTATTGAAAACAAACAAACAAACAAACAAACTGTATTTGGTATTTGAGGTTGACTGAACTTCCATATTCACTTTAGGCTTATTATTACATCTTTTTCAAAAATGGCATGTGGGAATTTTGGTAAGATTTACATTGATATGTAAATTAATTTGCATTTTACCATTTCAGCAACATTAATCTTATCAATAAATAGTCAATGCCTATTTATTCTTTTAAACATTTTCTATAGTATTTTCTGCTTACAAGAGATATTTGTTTGTTAATTTTTTGCTATGTATTTAATATTCGATACTACCATAAATGGAATTTTTAAAAGTAATTTTGCTTTTAATATTTATTGTTCAGCTACAAAAATTGTATTGATTGGTGCTATATCCTGCACAAATGCTGAACTTTTTAATTTAAATCATTCATTCATAGAGACCTTAGGATTTAATTCACACAAAGCTATCTATCTGTTTTTAGAGTCAGATATAGATTGATAGTTTCACTTCACATTTCTAATATAGAATTTTGTTGTTGTTGGGTACCAGGGATTGAACTCCTGGGCCCTTGACCCCTGAGCCACATCCCCAGCCCTGTTTTGTATTTTATTTAGAGAAAGGGTCTCACTGAGTTGCTCAGCACCTTGCTTTTGCTGAGGCTGGCTTTGAACTCACGATCTTCCTGCCTCAGCCTCCCAAGTCACTGGGATACAGGTGTACACCAACCATGCCCAGCTATGATATGGATGTTACTATTGTTTTTTTTTTTACTGATTCAATCTCTTATTAAGTCTTTTGAGATTTTCTATGTCTAAGTCAGTTTTGATGGATGTTATGTAAAAATTTGTTCACATTCAGTTGTTCTTAATATGCCCTTAAAGTTTTCTAATTTTTTTGTGGAGTCTGTTTTTGTGGTCTCACTTTTTTTTGATATTTATTAACTTGAGTACTCTCTCTCTCTCTCTTTTTGCTTGGTTAATTGAACAATAAATTTTCTAAATCTTTTGAACAATCAAGTTTGTTTTCTTAATTCTTTTGTCTATTTGTTTTATGCTTGTTCTATTCTTTATTAAAATTTATCCTCTGTGCAATTTGATTACAGCTTGCTTCTCTTTCTCTAGTATTGTGTAAATTTAGGTATTTGTTTGGGCAGTTTTTCTTTTATAATGTAGGCCTTTGTGGTTATGAATTTTCTTCTGAGGGCTACTTTAGCTGCATCTCATCAGTTTTGGCATGGTTGCTTTCATTTTCATTTTTATCCATTTAAACGAGTTTCTATTTTTTTCTTTTTCTTCTTCCTAAAGAGTTCACTAATTGCTACATGTTTGTGAATTTTTAAATTTTCTGTTTTATTAACTTTAGTTCATTGTAGTTACAAAAGATACTTGTCCTAATTTCAGTGCTTTAAAATTCATTGACATTTTTATGGCTTTAAAATGGCAAGTTCTGCATAATGTTTCCTACACACTGGAGTAAAATGTGTATTCTACTCTTCAGGGCAGAATATTCTATATAGTCCTCTAGACCTAGAAGAATTATACTGTTGTTCAAGTCATTTTGTTTTGTTTTACATGAACTTTCTGCTAGACATTTCATTCATTCTTGAAAATGGGATATCACAAATTATCCACCCCTTTTTGGAGAAATTTTTCTTCCTTTAATCCTGATAGTTTTCACTTCACATATTTTGGAGCATTGTTTTTTTGACATGTATACATTTATAACGTAGTTTGTGAGATTGCCCCCTTTATTGATAAGTATTATACATTTTAATTTTTATCATAAATGTGCATATGTATTTAATATATAATTTAATATATGTAATTACAAGTATATATCATGTTCTTGCCTCTATCTAACAATTTCTGTTACAGCTGATTTTGTCTGACATGTGCATAGCCCTCCAGCTGTTTTCTTTGTTGTTTTTTATTTGTTTTTACTTGTACTGGGGGTTTTACCCAGGAGCACTTTACCACTGAGACCTATCCCCAGCTATTTTTATGTTGTATTTTGAGGTAGGGCCTCACTGACTTTCAAGGAGTCACCGTGAATTACTTGGGGGTCGTCTATTTATCCACCTAAACTATTTTCTTGTTTTTACCTTTTCTTCTTCCTAAAAATACACTGTCTAATTGCTACATGTTAGCAAATTTTAAAATTTTATGTTTTTTTAACTTAATTTCATTGTAGTTATAAAAGATACTTGTCCTAATTTCAGTGCTTTTAAATTTATTGACATTTTTATGGATTTTAAATGGGAAGTCCTGCACAATGTTTCCTACACACTGGAGTAAAATGTGTACTCTACTCTTTTGGGCAGAATATTCTATATAGTCCTGGAGATTTAGATTTAAACTTGGGAAGTATTGCAGCTCCCCAAGGTACATTAAATTGCCCAAGGCACATGATCTCTAAAAGTTACTAGGTGATATTCATTGGCTATGACCTAGTTTAAAACTAGCCACTGCAGATTTATGTTCTTTGTTTCAGATTGCACAGGGAGATCCTTCTCTTCCTTCTCATCAACTTTGGCAGAAGAAAGGATTGCCATAACAAAAGTTGAATCTGCAAGGATTACTGCACATCTTACTAGAATTAATCCACAAGAGCCTATATATTGATTAACATTTCCCACTGTTCATACTCCTACAGGAGCAATATGGCAATAATTGGGAATTATTGAGTGGCCTTGCCTACCTTATTCTTCTCAAAAGTCATCAACTCCATACCATGGCTTTATTGCTCAGTTAGTTACTAAAGGAAGAACACGAGTTTTGCAGAGATTTGGGTCATAGCCTAATATTAATGTTGGCCCTTTTTCTACTCAAGAGGATGATTGGCTTTGGCAATCTTCTAATACTTGGCAGATAGCTTTTGATAATTTCCCTGGTCAAATGGAAAGCCATTACCTTCATGAGAAAATTATTCAGTTTACTCTTGTGACTACATTTATTTTTCCCAAAATTGTATGTACTTAACCAATAGTTTGAGATCTAACAGTATTTGCTGATGGATTGAGTTCAGGAAAAGCAGGTTTCTATAGCCATGTTTATACAGAGATAATACAGACAGCATATACTTCTGCAGAATGAGCAGAAATTTAAGCTTTCATTTGGGCTTTAATTCATTTTGCAAATTAGTCAATCCATATTTATTCTGATAGTTTATATTGCAGTTGGAGTCACAAAAAATATTGAAACATCAACTACTGGGAACCCACCATTGCAAGAGTGTTTCAGACCTTATAAAAGACAATTCAAATGTGTCACCATCCATGTTTCATTAGCCATATAAGGGCACATTCTAATATTCCAGGTCCTTTAGAATCAGGTAATAATAAGATTGATAAACTTATTGCCATTTGTGAATAAATGTCTTTATATGATTTTGCAAAATCCTCACATTCTTTACATCATCAGAATGCTCTAGTTTACATAAAAAATTACTATTCCTGGGGAAAAACTTGTCAAATTCTACATCAAATCTCACAATATTTTATACATATTTTATGTTTACCAACTAGGGTTAATCCTATGGTTTATGACCAAATCAGTTATAGCAAATGGATGTAACTCACATTGTTCAATTTGGAAAACAGTGTTAAGTTCATATTATTGTTGATACTTACTCTAGATTTATTTTTGCCACTGCCTGTGTAAGAGAAAATACTCAGCATGTTATTTCTCACTGTCTAGCTACTTTTGCAGAATTAGGATGTCCTTTACAGATTGAAATTGATAATATTCCAGCTTATACTAATTTTTCTTTTCAGCAGTTTTGCCATCAATTTTGTATTGATCATAAAACAGGTATTCCATAGAAGCCTCAAGGTCAAGCCATTGTAGAATGAGCTCATTTATCTATTAAGCTACAATCATAAGGCCCCACAAAATAACTTTAATCATGCTTTAATTTTTTCTTAATTGTGACTCTGAAAGTCACACTGCAGCCAAAGGACTCATTTCTTCTACTGCAGCTGGTCCCTTGAGCCAAGGTTTGTGGAAAAATTTACAAACATAATAACAGAAAATATCAGATCCAGTGATAATATGGGGCAGAGGTCATGCTTGTGTTTTCCCAGAAGGTGCCTCTCATCCTATTGGGGTACCTGAATGTGCTACCAAATATGGAGGACCTAGAATCGAGGTTCAGGTACTGAAGATTGATCCAGAGATGTCAGACCTGACCCCCAGCAGGAAGTGAAAGCTACAAAGGAGGAAGAGGATGAAGAAGGCCCAGAGAGACTGAATGTTGAAACTACCATTATGGAGGCAACTGTAGAATCTAACACTATGGTCTGAACAGATACTTTGACACAAGGAGGAATGAACTCTGCAGCCACAATGTTTGTGGCCATGTTAGCTCTGTTGAGCTGTCCAGTAAATGGGGTCCAGGGAGAAACCGATTGGACATATTTCCAGACACACCTTTGGTACACCCAGTGGTGTGGATCGGAGAATCCATCAAAGAATTTACGAATGATACTCATGTACTGTGTGGTTTTACAGATAACTCGGATTACACCCAAACCTGTGACTGGATTTAGTTATACTGGTTACAGTGGACAACTACGTATATATTGGTCCCATGATAAGCATGCTGGCTATCTAGGGGTATCTTCTGAAGAAAATAAGCATATCTGGGGTCTAGACCAGCCAATCGTACTGGACCCTGGGACTGTAAGCAATATGTCCAAACAGTTATTAAAATGGGACTTTCTCATAAAGAGCTAGTCATTGTCACAGAATGTCTGCCAATACCTTACTGTCCTCATCATTCTGCAATAGAATTTGGCACCTTTCCTAAATGGATAGACTGTGCAGATGTCTTGCCAGTACAACAAAAAGGTTCTAGAAATAGTGGATACATTTTAAGCTGGTCTCCAAGAATTGACAAAATCAAGCACATAAGGATGTCATGATTCCTGGAGGTTTTGTTGGTAATATCCTAACCTTCAGTGAAGGCGGTATCCAAAAAGATGTTTGGTGCTTAATTGCAGCCTCAGATTTCCTATATTACACTGTCAACCCTATGCCTGACTTTGTAGGCAGGGTGTGTAAAGAGGGTTCCTGGTATTGCCTGCCGGCTGTGTTCAATCTCCTTATGTTTTAATTACTGTAAATGTGAGAGTTAAAAGAAAGGATGATAAATATCTTGTAGCCTGTAAAAAGTGCAATTTACCTAATTGCATCACTAGATATAACAGAGGGGAAAGGAACATTAATCCTTCACCAGTCTTCCTTCGTCTTACTACCAGTCAACATTTTAGAGCCATGGCATGCTGATGCTGGTGTTGAGGTTTTACAATAGACGCATGCTCAGGTGACCAGACTTAAGCGAGCTCTTGGACTCATAATTCTTGGTTATATTTTTTTATAATTTCATTTAATTTAATTCATCACTTCTATGGTTACAGCCTCAGTGGCTATATCTCAGAACATTCAACATGCACATTTTCTTAATAATTTGGCTCAAAATGCTTCCAAAATACTACCTATATGTCTTTGGTTCAAAAAGCCCTCAATAATCATAAATGTTGATGAAAATATAGAAACTAAATTGAATGCCTTAGAAACTACTGTCATAAATATTGGTAATGAGCTTTCTGCTCTCAACTTTAAGGAAAGGCTTAAATTCCATCTGACTATGAAGATCTGTGTTACTGCAGCCAAATATAAGCCTTCCTAATGGGATTGGGAAAAGTTTAAATCATATAATGGGTATTTGGCATAGCAAATAATAATAGCCTGGATCTTATGGAGTTACAACACAACATCCAGGATATTCAAAAAAGCAAAATTGAGCTTATGGATCCTACCTCTCAAACTGGAAATACTTCAAGAATGGAATGGCTTTAACCCTGGAAACACGCTGAAACACTCTGCATGGTATATTATTGGAATGAGGTGTTTGCTCCTAGTTCTTTTTTGTATTGTGATAATAGGTTGTCACACTATCAGAAAAAAAAAAAACAGGAACTTGAAATAACAGCTCATCATTTTCTTTTGCAAAGTAAAAAGGGGGAATATGCAGGGTGCCACCCATGAATTACTTGAGGGTCTTCTCTGGGTATGGAGCCATGGAGAATTAGGTCTTACCTTTGGAACTATCCACATCCCCCCAGAGTGCACTAGATTGCCCAAAGCACATGACCCTCTTGTAGCTCCGGAGTTGGGCATAATTCATTGGGAACTGCAAAGCCCACCTTCTACCTTACTTGGCAAAGAACATTCTATGGAAAACCTTTGATATTCCCTGATATAAATAAAGCAAACAGGGCCTCCATTTTGCTCTTTTGAGTGTGGAAGCTTCATCACTAAGATCAGCTAGCCCACCCCATCCCCGCTTTTAAAATTACTTTCTGTATCCTGTGGGTTATTCCCCCTGATTTACCTTTCTTAGCTTTTGTTTTGCAGCCAGACCATTCCACCAAGAGGAACTCTATTTATACCACCTGCAGTTTTGAATTCATGATCCTCTTGCCTCAGCTTCCCGAGTCACTGAACTACTGTGGTGGGCTCTTGATTGCTATTTTTATATTTTTTTATATTTATTTTTATTCTCATCCTGTCTTTGTCTTGGAATCTAAAGTGAATCTGATGTAGACAGCAGAATAATTTTATTTGGTTCCAGGTCTTATGCCCAAGGGTGTAACACTGGGCTACATTCCCAGCCAATTTTTAATATTATTATATTTTATTTTCAGACACTGTTACACTAAGTTGCTGAATCCAGCATCTAACTTGTGATACCCTAGCCTCAGTCTCAAAAGTAGGTTAGCGACAGCATTGCACCACTGTGCCCAGATGATGATGAGTTAGACAGGCTCTCCATAAGTCATCAAATTTGCCCTCAAACTTACAATCCTCTTACCTCAGCCTCCTGAGTTTCTAGAGTCATAGATGTGTGCTGCATGCCCAACTTGATCAATATGTTTTCGAAAATTGGAACAAATTAGATCTATATGCAGTAATAGTAATGAAAAAAGTAATAGTAATGAACCAAATGCTTCTTCTATGTTGCCACTTGTTTTCTACCTATATGTTTTTGGTTCATCAATTTTTCCATTATTGCCTATTAATGATTCATTTTTCTTCCGTACCATTTTTATTTTATTTTTTTCTTTTGGCACATAATTTTATTTTTCCTTAGTGATTGTACTGGGAACTCTAACATCTTAAATTTATGACAATCAGTTTTTATGCATGACAAATTAGTTTCAATAGTATAGGAAATTTTTGATGATCTTACAGATTTGTCCCTCAGAATTGGTTTCTATCTTTGTCATAGACTATAACTTCATGCATCATGTGTCTTCTATGGCTTGGATATCATTTGTCCACAAACAAGCTTAGGTTTTGGATACTTCATCCTCCTTATGGTAGCACTGAGGCAGGGGAGCCTTACAAATGTGCTGTCTACTGGGTGTTAATTCAGTCATTGGGGACACCACCCTCAGGAGGAATGGACACTAGTCTCTTGGAATGAGTTTTTGAGAAAACGAGTTTGTATGAAAAGACTGCCCCTCTCTGCTCTGTGGCTTGAATTGGTCCATATAATTTTTCCCTCTTCCACTTGTCCCCACTCTGATGACAGCCACCATGCTGGAATAGAGCAAAGTGGGTACTCCCCAGAAGCCAAGTGGATTGCATGCCTTTATCTTGGACTCTAAAATTCTGACCTAAATGACTTTTGATTCGCAAACTACTCATCCTTAAGTATTTCCTGATAGCAATGAAAACTGGAGTCTTGTAATCATTCAACATCAATGTTTGTTTGGTTCTGAGTGTTATTTTTATGTTGTAAGTGTTATTTTTGTGTTCTAAGTGTTACTTTTGCACTCATTTATTCTTAATTGTTTTTAAGTTTATATTTTTAAATACATGACAGTGGAATGCATTGCAATTCTTATTACACATATAGAGTACAATGTTTTACACTTATATTTTTAAAACACATAGAAAAGGGTTAGAAACTAAATACTCCATGACACTGGTATATTCAGCTACCATATTGAGCTACTGAGCTATATCTACCACTATTTCTCATTATTTTATGTTGGCTCAAGGTTCTGTCTTTTTTCATTTCCTTTATCCTTGATGGCTCTATTGGCATTTCTGGAAGAGTTGTTTACTCACTGAAAACCTTTCCTTGTACAAATCTCCTCTTATCTTTTAAAGCAGAGTTTTGCAAGATATAAAATTATTGATTGTTTATAAAAACAAGTTCCATCATGTTTCCCACTGCTTTCCAGCTTCTTAGATTCTCTAGGGAAACCCACTAATGCTATCTTGTACCTGAACAACTGTTTCTCTCTGACCACTCACGAGATTGCCACTTGGTATTTGTTTTACAGAAATTGGACTATCATAGTTCCGCTTATCTATGGTTTCTCTTTCTGTAAGCTATAAGCAATTCCAGAATGAGCAACTCATGAGTTTTAAATTGCAAAGTGTTCTGAGGAGCATGATGCAATCTCACCCCACCCCACCCCAGCCCTCCAGGGGCAGGAGCCTCTGCCTTCTCCAGCAGTTTCCCAGTTGATATACTGTTTTTAGATACCTTCCTGTTAGTTTCTAGTTGCCATCTTTGTTGAGAGACTGACTGTCATGACAGTGCTCCACTTGTGTAGAAGAGAACATCTCTCCAATTACTCATGCACCACATTCTGTTTGTTCCCATGTTGTATGTTAGCACTTGGAACCTAAGAATAGAAGACACACCTTGACCCTCTCCTAATGGAAAACATGATTTCCCATGAGATTCTGACCCAAGAAGTTGAGATGTGTTTAATAAGTTTAGAACGAACCCCTTTCACAAATAACCTCAAGAAAAAGTGCCAGTGACTAGGAAGTCAATTCTACTTCGTTGTAATGCTAAAATGTCCACCAGGAAGGAAGTTGAACCTCGTTTCCATAGTATATGGTTGTATGCCAAAGTGTCCTTTAAGAATGGCTCATGTGTCAACAAGGCAGTCTGGTGTATGCTTAATGCCCAGGATTGAACCTAATTTCATCTGACAACACAAGGTAACCCCTCCCCCCAGTGCCACTATGATCTGAGGGATGAAGTATCAGTCGCTGGGCATAACCAGGAGCCAGTGGAGGTCCTTGTTCTCTCCAAAAGGAAAATGCTGTAGTCGTCATCCATGGACGAATTTAAGCCTCATTCTCATACAATATAATGTATGCAGAAGCACATATTTTTCGTGATCCTGGGCTAACATTTTGCAACCTCTACTGAATACTAGGCTGTGAGAGTTTGAAAGTTTCTTAGAAGGAATTTTGGTGGTCAGTTTTGCTCATTATTTATTTAATTATTTTTGGCACCAGGAATTGAACCCAGGGCTGCTTAACCACTGAGGTCCATCCCCAGCCCCCCCCCTTTAAAAATATATACTTTAATTAGAGACAGGGTCTCACTGGGTTGCTTACTCCTGATTAAGTTCTGAGGCTGACTTTGAACTCATGATCCTCCTGCCTCAGCCTCCCAAGTTGCTGGGATCATGGGCATGTAATGTTCTGCCTGGCTCAGTTAATTTTCTTTAATGATAAAAATAATGATTGTTTCAATGATTAGGGTTGAAGTCAAGAAGTGAGAGAGAAGTTGTTTTTGATTTGTTTTTCCCCCACCAGTTTAAGCAAGAGCCAGTAAGGGTCCGTGCCAGTGTTGGATGAGAGAGAGTTGCAGAAAAACTTCCATGTGAATGATTGCAAGTAATAGAATAGATAGCTGACCAAGGACAAGGAGTCAAAGCCACTTCAAAGTTTTTGGTGACAAAATGTGAGAACCCAGATTAAAAAAATAAAAGATTGTGGGAGGAGAAAAGTGAAGACTGATTTCAGCAATGGAGATGTCTTTCAGTTTTCATTAATCATAGGTGGGTGACTTGCTCCAGGCCAGCAATACCCAAAGCATTGCAAAGTGCATCAATTTATGTATACAGTTTGCAGACAGCCTGCTCACCTCCTTCTATAAATTAAATGATCTCTGGGTTACTAATACAATTTGCTACAGGGCTGGGGCTGGGGTTCAGTGGCAGAGCACTCACCTACCACTTGTGAGGCACTGGGTTTGATCCTCAGCAACACCTGGAAATAAATAAATAGAAAAAAGTTATTCTGTCCATCTACAACTAAAAATATTTTAAAAAAACTGGTACAAAGTAACCACTATGTAAGTAGCCATTATGCCATTGTCGTTACTTGGAATAAAATCTGTACATTTACTTGGTACACGAGCAATTCATTTTCAAATCCTTCCCGTCCACCAGGGTTTGAGACCTTGGGTGCAGAATCCATGCATATGGCCACAGGTATGGATGGGCAGATTGTCTAAAAAGGCTTAGAAATATGTTGTAACAATTCCAATAACATCTTGACCAGAGAGAGAGGCAAGTAGAGGGTCAGAGATGACACCTGGGAAAGCAGGGGGTGACAGGTGGAGCCATGAGTGGCAAGGTGGCAAAGAGGACAGGCAGAATCTCTGGGGACACAGGGGAATGGACAGATGTTGAGACCTGGAAACACTGAATGTTTGGGGAGGCAGACAGAGAAAAAAGAAGTCACCATTAATAAAATAAAAAATGGGGACAGAATAGATTTAGAAGCTCAGAAAGTTTTGACCTTCAAACTCCTCCTCCATTCCTGAAGATTGCATTCCCCTTTCTGAGCAGAATGCCCAGTGGGGTTATTTGTTTTGTTTTTGTTTTTATGTTTGTTTTAGAAAACTGATAAAATGTTCACTGGTTTTGAAAGATGATTTATGGCCTGTGAATAAAAGTTTTCTTGAGTTTCTGGTCACACAATATTGGTCTTTACTTTTTTTCATTTTTGATGAATATCTAACACCTGGCCTACCAGTGGATACTAAATTTTATAAGCCAATGATTGTATTTTTAAAATGCAAAATTATTAGGGAACTCTATGGGGTGATACATAATTGGTTCTCAAAGATGCAGCTCATCCCTGCCTTGATCTATCTATCTATCTATCTATCTATCTATCTATCTATCTATCTCTCTATCTATTTTCAGTGCTCGTGGTAGCTCTACCACTCAGCTGCATATTGATAGAGACAGGTAGCATGCAGGTGTGATTGATGGGATCATGCAAATCAGTGAGTCATTTTATAAACCTGCCCTCTGTGCAAACCCCCACTTTTCTTTTAGAAATGTAATTTACCCAGAGCCCTGCCTGGGTCACGTTGATGTGCTAGATTCCATTCCTCAGCCAACAACCTGTGATTTATGTGAGCAATACAGGTATCTCTACCAGTGAGAACACAAATTACGCTGGTGGGGACAAGTTCTGGGTCACTTTCACAGACTAGATTCCAGAACTCAAGAAGATAGGATGATTGCACCTAACCATCAAATATGTAAGAACCATTCCAGACCAGCGTGGGCCAAAGTGACCTAGAGTTGTCCTGGATCTTTGGCATGTCAACTTCCTGTTCCTGTCACTAGTGTGCATCTGCTAACTACTATTTCAGACACATCCCTCACTCTATCTGGTATTAGTTTATTTAAAGACATAGGGAAGGGAAGGAAGGACACTCTCAAGCTGGAGTGCCCTCTCTGATAGTATGTTGTGCCCTATTTTCCTACTGGTCCCAGAAAAATTCAAATTAGAACTTGTCAGTGCAGAACAAGGTGACTTGAGAGTTGCATTTATATATTTAGAATATCATCTTAAACTTTTCATAATAAGTTTTTTCTATTGATTTTTAAAAACTAAACGACAGCAGTATGCATTACAATTTGTATTCCACATATACAACACAATTATTCATACCTCTGTTTGTATATAAAGTATGTTGACACCAATTTGTGTCTTCATACATGTACTTTGGATCATGATGTCCATCACATTCCACCATCCTTGCTAATCCCCTGCCCCTCCCTTTCCCTCCCACCCCTCTGCTCTATCTAGAATTTATCTATTCCTCCCACAGTTCCCCTCCATACCTCACTATAGTCAGCCTCCTTATATCAGAGAAAGCATTTGGAATTTGTTGTTTGGAGATTGTCTAACTTCACTTAGTATTATCTTCTCCAATGGCATCCATTTACCTGCAAATGCCATGATTTTATTCTCTTTTGTTGCTGAGTAAAATTCCATTGTGTATATATAATGCATATTTTTTATCCATGCATCCACTAAAAGGCATCTAGGTTGGCTCCACAGTTTAGCTATTATGAATTGTGCTGATATAAACATCGATGTGGCTGTGTCCTGTAGTGTGCTGATTTTACGTCCTTTGGGGTCAAATGGTGGTTCCATTCTCAGATTTCCAAGGAATCTCCATACTGCTTTCCATATTGGCTGCACCAATTTGCAGTCCCACCAGAAATGTATGAGTGTAACTTTTCCCCACATCCTCGCTAACACTTATTGTGTTTGTCTTCATAATAGCTGCCATAATAAAGTTTTATTACAGTAAATTCACACACACACACACACACACACACACACACACACACACTGTTTCCTTTGTTGTCTCTGGACAAGACCATGTGGAGTAGGAACCTACAAATATGATGCAATCATACTGCCAGTTAAGAAGTAGGACTTGGTCAATGGGCAGGCCTCTGGTATCACCCACAGCATCTCCCATAACCTTGAGGAGCAAATCGGGTGTGAGGCCTAGTGATGTCAGAGAAGCCTCACTATTTCCTCCCTTTCTCCTGCTAGTGATTTTTGGGCCAATAAACTTTGCCGTACTTTGATTATATTTTATGTATTATCTAAAATCATCTCTGGCTTTTTAAAAAATTTTATTTTAAAATCTCATCTTTATTTTTAAAAATAGTTTTTAGTTGGACAGTATACCTTTATTTTATATATTTCTTTTTAATGTGGTGCTGAGGATTGAACGCAGTGCCTCACAGGTGCTAGGCAGGTGTTCTGTCATTGAGCCAGAACCCCAGTCACTTGTTTTCAATTTCAAAATTTGTGGGCATTCCTGCATTTTGGTGATTTATGAACTTTCTCCTTTGAGGTTCAGTGTAACTTTCTTCTTGGTATCCAGCATCTCTGCCCCAACCAGACATGTTCCTAGGTTCTTTATGACCTCAAGTGTTGCTAGAGGAATTATTAAAAGCAAATAGGTCTTTGTTTTCAGGAAGGGAGTCTTAAAAGAATGCTCATTATTCGATTTCTATTTTTACTTATGTATTTAGCCATGGACTCATATGGTTTTTGTCGTTATCCTCAAATGTGGTCCACAAACCAGCAGATTTCAGAAACTTTTTATGTTGACAGCTATTTTCAAATGGTTGCATTCTGATTGAGGCACATTTGACTGAGGGTAAACATTAAGATGTTTCTAAAGTGCTTATGAATTTTCCTGGCTAGAATATTGCAGAGGGTTTTGCCAGTTTTCTCGCCACTCTGCTTATCTCATTGGTGTTGAAAAACCTCTCAGATGCAAGGAATGCACCCCAGAGGACAGCTCCTGCAGTTGGCCACCCATAGATCCCCACACCCGATGATTCAATTCTCCATCCCCCTTTAATTGGGTGTCAGGTGCTGTTGGATTGTTAATTATTGGGTAAAACCCAGTGTTTTATCCCCAGGAAGCCCAATGTCTAGCTTGTTAGTTTTGTCTTTTTGTCATAACAAGACAAAAACCACTGGGTTGGTTATTCACTCTTCCTTGCCTCTCAAGACAAATCTGAGCTCCATCCAGGGACCTATATCTATTGGCACTGGTAGCTTAGGAAAATTTCTAATTTTCTTTAAGAAAACTAACAGAAGAATAATTTCCCTCATGGAGGACAGAGGGGTTCTGGCCCCAAGGTGTCCCCAGCTCTTTCCTTCTTCTCACCCACATAATCTCCTCATCATGGGCAAGACAACTGTGTACTGCTCATACCTGGAATCCTGGGCATGTGGCTTTACCTTCTCAGTCTTCCTTCTAGAGAAATGTTCCCATTTCACAAATGCAGCAAAACTGGTGCCGCAAATACCTGGGCTGCTGTTACTGAGAAGCAAAAGAAAAAAATACTGAAGATAGGGATTGGGGCTGGGGCTCAGCTGTCGAGCACTCCCGTAGCTCGTGCGAGGCCCTGGGTTCCATCCTCAGCATCACAGAAAAATAAATGGATAGAATAAAGGTATTGGGTCTGACTCCAACTAGAAAAAAATATTTTAAAAAAATACTGAAATGGCAATGGATCTAGCACGTTGGGAAATGCAAATTAAAACTGCATTGAGGGCTGGGGATGTGGCTCAAGTGGTAGCGCGCTTGCCTGGCATTCGTGCGGCCCAGGTTCGATCCTCAGCACCACATACAAACAAAGATGTTGTGTCCGCCGAGAACTAAAAAATAAATAAATATTAAAAAAATAAAATCAATAAAAAAAACTGCATTGAGCTTCTATTTCACTCCAGTCAGAATGGCAATTATCAAAAATACAGTAACAATAAATTGGTGAGGATGTGGGGGACAGGGAATGCTCACACCTTGTTGGAGAAACTGCACATTGGTGCAACCCCTCTGGAAAGCAGGATGGAGATTCCTCAAGAAACTAGGATTGGAAACACCTTCTGACTCAGTTATCCCACTCTTCAGCATAAAGAGGATAAAATCAGCATACTACAAGGACACAGCCACATCAATATTTATGAGAGAACAACTCACAATAGCTAAGCTATGGAGCCAGCCTAAATGCCCACCAACAGATGAATAGATAAAGAAATTGTGGTGTGTATACATGGTGGAATATTACTCAGCTTTAAAAAAGGGATGACTTCATAACTTTGGCCAGTAAGTGAATGGATCTGGAGATTATCATGCTAAAGTAAAATAAGGCAATCCCCCAAAACCAAAGGTCACATGTTTTCCATGACATGCATTATCTATATCAAAAGGAAGGTGGGGGGCAAGAAGAGAAGTTCTGTAGATGAGACAAAGGGGAGCAACAGGAAGGGAGGGGAGATAAGAACAGGAAAGACAGTAGCATGAAATGACCATAATGTTTCTATTTAATTATATGAAAATACCTAAGTGAATCTACCCATCATGCCCACTCACAAGAATGGGGTCCTAAGGAGAATAAGGTATATTTTATGTTTGGATAAGTTTACCACAATGGATTCTATGGCAATGTATAACTAAGGAGAAACAATAAAATAGAAAAAGATTTAAAAGTACTGAAAAGGACCATGGGTCCAAATTGATAGCATCCTAGCCAGATGAGGAAATGTCTTTAGGTACATTCCAGAGTTTTCTAAACCTCTCCCCCATTGGATGCTGCCAAAGGTGTTGGAGCCTGTGGGAAGGTGGAGGTTCAGGGCGCTGCATGAGTAGAAAGGACTGCCCCGCCCCCCCCCATTCATCTGCAGGTGCAGACGTCCCAGGGGGCAGGTAATCTCGAGGCCTCCATGGTTAACTAAGGCAGAGAAGAGCAGGGTGCATTGGAGTCTATGGAGTTATTTACCAAATTAGGAAAACCTGGAATTGGCTTTCCTGGACTCCCAATCAAAACCAAATTGTTTTTCCTTAAAGAGAGAGACCCTTGAGCCCATCTTAAGGAGAAGTCTTCTCTGTATTATGTGACTTTTTGCGCCACTGAACTGGTGGGACAAGACCAGAGCTCTCTTTGGAAACACATTGGCTTTGTTTGCATCAAGACAAGCAGGAAGGGTCTGTCTTTTTGTTCTTTTTTCTTGTCAAGTGCAGAGTATTCAGCTGATACTAAAGATGCACACCTGGGCAGGGGGTCTCTGGTTTCTGGAGGAGGCAGGATCCCATTGCCTGGGATCCAGGGAACTGGTGGGAACCAGGGAGAGCACCCAGGGTGGCCTTGATCTCTGGAAGGATGTTATCCTGTGGCCACTGCACGTATTTCTCTCAAAAAGAAAGAAAGAAGAAAAAGTGGCATATGCCTGTCATTGCAGCGGCTGGGGAGGCTGAGGCAGGAGGATGGGGAATTCAAAGGCAGCCTCAGCAAAAGCAAGGTGCTAAGCAACTCAGTGAGACCCTGTCTCTAAACTTCAAGCTAGGACTGGGGAAGGGGCTCAGAGGTCAAGTCCTCTGAATTCAACCCCCAGTGGCCAGAGAGTGAGGGAGCCCGGGTGCAGCTGGGGTTTACTCAGGTCTGTGCTCTCCGGGTCTCTTCTGTGCTGATCTCCTTACTCTGCCTCCAGCTCAATTTGGACTCCAGATACAGAGTCAGCTCAGGTGCAGGAAAATCAGCTCTCATGCTGCCAAGCGGGTGGGAGCCTCCTCCAAGGAGCCTTCCAGGCCCCTCGTGAGCCTCCACCAGCGCAAGCCATGACTCACTGGGCAGTTCCCAAGGAGTGAAAGGGGACTTCTGCTTGTAGAATTTTGCACAGATAAACAGAGGACAAGTCAGCCTCCCTAGGACGCTCTGGGAGGTCTTATTACAGGAGGAGGCCCAGGTGGTGAAATTTTCAAGAAATGACTTCAATTTCCTAACATCAAAACCCAACAGAACTTAGAATTATGGTCACCCTGACCCTAACCCAATGCCCAGACCTCAAAAGGAAAAGAAAAAAGAAAAAAAAAAAAGCTGTACCCAACCCTGCCATTCTGGCTTCCTTCTTGCCTGGAGAACATATCACCCCACTGTCACTCAATAAGAAGGCACCCTGTGCTCGGGTTGTGGGGGTGGGAGCAGAGACTGACTGATGCCCTGTCCAATCAGAACCCCCCGTGCTGAGCTCTGTCCAATCCTGAGCGCAGCCAGCGAGCAGGGGGCAGGCCTCCACGCTTGGGATGGGATTTATTTCTAGGATTTCTGCAGTTGGAATCCAGGCTTCGATCCGTGCCCGGGATCCGCATGGGCCTGCCATGCACGGGCTGAAATTCTCCAGGGCAGTCTTGGCTGCTGGGCACCAGGAAATGGTGAGTGTGTAGTGGCATCTGGTGCCTGGACAGGGAGGCTCAGGAGGCAGGCGGGGCAGGGAGGCCGTCTGGGGGGACCCGCTGTGGCAGGAACCCGAGTTGGCAGACCCCGACTCCTGGCGCTCTCTGCGTCCACAGGCCTGAGCCCATTGGGGACAGCGCCCCTCAGTCCACCTGGCCAGCAGGGTGGAGAGCGTGACAGTGGTGGAGACCCCTCACAGCCTCCCCATCCCCCAGGGACAGCCTCAGCCCCTGCTCAAGTAGTAAGTGGCAGGTGAGCGAGGTTGCCTGGAGTCTTCCTGGGCTGTGGTGATTGACAGGTGGGACCACTAGAAGAATCCACTCTCCTAGCCCAGCGATGGCACACACCTGTCACCCCAGAGGCTGGGGAGTGGGGGAGAGGCTGATGCAGGAAGATTGCGAGGTCAAGGCCAGCCTTGGCAACTTGGCGAGGCACTTAGAGACCAGCTAGTTGAGACCCTGCCTCTAAATAAAATGCAAAATTCTTCAAACGTTTTTTCCTGTAGGGGGGGAGCTGCAGCGTACAGGGACCCTGCTTATTCCTGAGCTAGTTTTGTGGAGTTTATTTGTTTTATGTTTTCGTAATTAACAGAAAGGTGCTTTACCACTCATCTCTGACCGCGGAAGTTTTTAGTTTTTAATCTGAGTGCGGGTCTAGCTACATTGCTGAGGGTGGCCTGATTAGGGTTTGATTGATAATGACTTTTCCATTGCAATTAAGTGTATGATTATTATATCCACGTGGGTCCATGGGTGGACTCTGTGGATTTCATGATTCCTTGATGATAATTGTAACAGCTATACCAAATTATACCAGGAGCCTCCTATTCTGGTATAATTCTGAAACATAATCCTGCTCAACATGTGCTTCTTTGGGGTACTGGAGTACCACGCATGTCCTGCCCCCAAGCCCTACCAGTGCTCTGCGCCTTCAGTTCCCACACCTCCCTTCACGTTGGGTTGTCTTGTTCATTCACATCAAATCCTCTGCTGGAGATGGTTGCACTTATCTAGGCCTTTTCAGTGCAATTAACAATAAAAATGAAATTTACATACATGTGGAGTCATCCATGAAATTGTTGCATTGTGATTTTCTTGGTCCTCAAATCAGTGTATTATGATAATTTTATAATATGCATTAGTGCCTGGTAATGATAGCTCCTTCTTTTGCTCTTAGAGTTCAGAATTCGTGGATAATTTCATATCAATTTAGCCTTCCAGGAGAATTTTCAAACTTTTTGGTTTGTTCCCTTCTTCAATTAAAAGGAAATCATGGTGAAATTTTGATGGGGTGTTATCATAGATGAAACTGAGGGAAGCAGTCCTCTTTAAAATGAGGAGTCCTATCATCTATTCCCAGGGTATGTAATTCAGTCTGTTTTGTGGTGATCTGTATTTGTATTTTTTTCAAATTCTGCAGGTGTCCTTTTAAAATATGCTTATGTGTGAAATGTGATATTTATGTGACATCAATATAAAACTGACACAGAGTTTCATAGTATTTGTCCAACTGTATGTAATATGGCAAACAAAATGTGGCTGATTGCCAGAAATGGTTATTTCTGGATGGAATTTCCAGGGTATCCTATTACTGAACTATATCCTCAGCCCTTTTTAAATTTTTATTTTAAAAAATTAAATATTTAAATGTTTTTGAATTTAATTTTTTAAAATTATATTACTTTTTAAAAAATTAAGGCAGGGTTTCACTCAGTTGCTGGGGTCAGCTTCACAATTGTGATTTCGCCTGCCTAAGCCTCCAGAAGACTGGATATATCAGGTGTGTAGCACCACATGCATCTCATCTCACAATTTCTTTCTTTTTTTCAGATTTTTTAAAGTCATGATTTATTTTTTTATTTTTTATGTTTTTAAATATTTTTATTATTTTTAAAGATAAATGATAACAGTGGAATGCATTATGATCCTTATTACACATATATAGCACAATTTTTCATATCTCTGTATATAAAGTATGTTCACATCAACTTGTACCATTATATATGAACTCATTTCTTTCTGCATTACAATTATTAATACACAAATATATCACAATTTTCATGTCTTTGTATATAAGATATGTTGACACCCAAATCAAGTCTTCATACACGTATCTTTAATAATGATGTTGATCATATCATTGTATAATGAAAACCATCACATTCCAGCATCCTTGCTAATCCCCTTCCCCCTCCAATTCCCTCCCACTCCTCTTCCCTATCTAGAATTAATCTAATCCTCCCATGCTCTCCCTCCCTACCCCACTGTGAGTCACCCCCCATATATCAGAGAAAATATTTGGCATTTGTTTTTTGGGGATTGGCTAACTTCACTTAACATAATATTCTCCAACTCCATCCATTTACTGGTAAATGCTGTGATTTTTATTCTCTTTTAGTGCTGAGTAATATTCCATTGTGTATCTATTCCACATTTCTTTATGCATTCATCAACTGAAGGGCAAACAGTTTGGCTCCACAGTGTAGCTATTGTGAATTATGCTGCTATAAACATTGCTGTGGCTGGGTCCCTGTAGTATGTTGTTTTTAGATTTTGGGGTATAGTTGAGAAGAGGAATAGCTGGGTCAAATGGTGGTTCCATTTCCAGATTTCCAAGGAGTCTCCATACTTCTTTCTGTATTGGTTGCACCAAATTCCAGTTCCACCAGCAGTGTATGAGTGTATCTTTTCCCCCACATCCTGGCCAATGCTTATTGTTGTTTGCCTTCATAATAGCTGCCATTCTGACTAGAGTGAGATGGTATCTTAGAGTGGTTTTGATTTGCATTTTTCTGATTGCTAGAGATGATGATCATTTTTTCATATATTTGTTGATTGATTGTATATCCTCTTCTGAGAAGTGTCTGTTCAGGTCCTTGGCCTATTTATTGATTGGATTATTATATTTTTTTGTGTTAAGATTTTTTGGTTCTTTATATACCTTAGAGATTAGTGCTGTATCTGATGTATGAGGGATAAAAATTTGCTCCCAGGAAGTAGACTTTCTATTCTGTTTTTTTTTTTTTGATAAAAAAAACTTTTTAGTTTGAATCCATCCCATTTGTTGATTCTTGGTTTTAATTCTTGTGCTATACGAGTCTTATTAGGAAAGTTGTGGCCTAATCCCACATGATGAAGTTTAGAGCCTACTTTTGCTTCTGTTGGATGCAGTGTCTCTGGTTTAATTTTTAGGTCCTTGATCCATTTTGAGTTAACTTTTGTTCATGGTGAGAGATAGGGGTTCAATTTCATTTTGTTGCATATGGATTTCCAGTTTCCCCAGCACTATTTTTTGAAGATGCTACACTTTCTCCAGTGCATGTTTTTGGCCCCTTTGTCTAATATAAGATAGTTTTAATTTTATGGGTTAGTTGATGTGTCCTCTATTCTGTACCATTGGTCTACCAGCCTGTGTTGGTGCCAGTACCATGCTGTTTTTGTTACTATGGCTCTGTAGAATAATTTAAGGTCTGATATAGCAATATCACCTGCTTCACTCTTTCTGCTTAGAATTGCTATAGCCATTCTGCATCTCCTATTTTTCCAGATGAATTTCATGATTTCTTTTTCTATTTCCATGAGGAATGCCATTGGCATTTTGATAAGAATTGCATTAAATCTGTATATTGCTTAGGTATTATGGGCATTTTGATAATATTAATTCAGCCTATTCAAGATCAAATTAAATCTTTCCATCTTCTAAGGTCTTTGATTTCTCTTTAAGGTTCCGTAGTTTTCATTGTATAGATCCTTCACCTCTTTTGATAATTCCCAAGTATCTTTTTTTTTGAGGATATTGTTAATGGGGTAGTTTTTCCTCATCTCCTTCTCAGAGGATTTGTCACTGATATACAGAAATGCCTTTGATTTATGGGTGTTGATTTTATATCCTGCTACTATGCTGAATTCTTGTTATAGAAGTTTTCTAGTTGAATATTTTAGGTCTTCTAGGTACGGAATTATATCATCAGCAAATAGTGCTAATTTAATTTCTTCTTTTCCTATACTTATTCCTTTAATTTCTTTCCTCTGTCTAATTGCTCTGGCCAGTGTTTCAAGAACTATGTTCAATAGAAATGGTGAGAGAGGGCATCCCTGTATTGTCCCTGATTTTAGAGGGAATGCCTTCAGTTGTTCTCAATTTAGAATGATGTTGGCCTGGGGCTTAGTGTAGACAGCGTTTACGATGTTGAGGTAAATTCCTGTTATCCCTAGTTTTTGTAGTGTTTTGAACATGATGCGGTGCTGTATTTTGTCAAATGCTCTTTTTGCATTTATTAAGATGATCGTATGATTCTTATGTTTAAATCTACTGATGGGATGAATTACATTTATTGATTTCTGTATGTTTAACCAAACTTGCATCCCTGTGGTGAATTCCACTTGATCATGATGCACCATGTTTTTGATATGTTTTTGTATTTTATTTGCCAGAATTTCATTGAGAATTTTTGCATCTGTTTTTTAGAGATGTTTGTCTGAAGTTTTCTTTCTTGATGTGTCTTTGTCTGATATTAGAATAAAGGTGATATTGGCCTCATAGAGTGAGTTTGGAAGTGTTCTCTCTTTTTCAATTACACGGAATAATTTGAGGATTGTTGGTGTTAGTTTTTCTTTGAAGGTCTTGTATCCATTAAGTCCTGGGCTTTTTTTTTTTTTTTTTGGTTGGTAGGCTTTTGAAGGTGTCTTCTAATTCATTGCTTGAAAATGATGTGTTTAACTTGTACATATCATCCTCACTCAGTTTGGATAAACTATATGATTCTAGACATTTGTTGATGTCTTCAATATTTTCTATTTTATCAGAATACAAATTTTCAAAATAATTTCAAATTATGTTTATTTCTCTAGTGTTCATCTTGATATTCCTTTTTTCATGGATTTTAGTAATTGGAGTGTTTTTCTTTCTCTACATTAACATGGATAATGGTTTATCAAATGTATTTATTTTTTCAAAGGGCCAAATTTTCACTTTGAAAATTTAAAAAAAATAATTAATTTAAAAAATATCTGTATCACAATTCTTACTACACTTGTACAGCACAATTTTTCATCTCTGTATATAAAGTATGTTGACACCAATTCATTTCTTCATACATATACTTTGGATAATGGTGTCCATCATATTCCAGCACCCTTGCTAATCTCCTGGCCCCTCCCTTCCCACCCCTCTGCCCTAAATAGAATTCATCTATTCCTCCCATGCTTTCCCTCCCTTCCCCACTATAGTCAGCCTCCATATATCAAAGAAAACATTGGGCATTTGGTTTTGGGGATTGAATAACTTCACTTAGCATTATCTTCTCCATTGCCATCCATTTACCTGCAAATGCCATGATTTTATTCTCTTTTACTCCTGAATAATATTTCATTGTGTACAAATGCCACATTTTCTTTATCCATTCATCTATTGAAGGACATCTAGGTTGGCTCCACAGTTTGGCTATTGTGAATTGTTCTGCTAAAATCATTGTGGCTATGTCCTTGTAGTATGCTGTTTTTAAGTCCTTTGGGTATAGACTGGGGAGTGGGATAGCTTGGTCAAATGGTGGTTCCATTCCCAGTCATTTTGTCAATTTTTAATTGCTTCTTTGGTTTCAATTTCATTGATTTGAACTCTGATTTTAATTATTTTCTGTCCTTTACTGCTTTTGGTATTGATTCATTTTTTCTTTAGGGCTTTGAGATGCAATTTTAGGTCATTTATTTGACTTTTTCTTTTTTTAAGGAATGAACTCCATGCAATGAACTTTCCTCTTAGTAATGCCATCATAGTGTCCCAGAGACTTTGATATGTTGTATCTGTATTCTCATTCACTTCTAAGAATTTTTAAATCTCCACTTTGATGTTTTCTGCAACCCATTTTTCATTCACTAGCATATAATTTAGTCTCCATTTGTTGGAGAATCTTCTATTTTTATCATTGATTTGTAATTTCAATCCATTATGATCTTATAGAATGCAGTTTAGTATCCTTACTATTCTGTATTTGCTTAGAGTTGCTTTGTGGAATAATATACGGTCTATTTTAGAGAAATATCCATTTGCTGCTGAGAAGAAAGTGTCTTCACCTGTTGAAAGATGAAATCGTCTATGTATGTCAGTTAAATCTAAGTTATTGATTGTATTATTGAGTTCTATAATGTCTGTTTGGCTTTTGTTTGGAAGATCTATCCAGTGGTAAAAGAGGTGTGTTAAAGTTACCCAGATTTATTGTCTTGTAGCCTAAATCCTCCTCCTGCTGTGGCCTCGAGGTAGTGAAGACTAGTGGCATGTGCTCCCATATCAGCATAACTGCAAGTATTTTTTGAGCAGTTGTAAAGTTAAATGTTGATTTGTAGGTCTATTTTATATTTCTTCACATCTGGGTCTACTAATGTATTAATTGATTTCTGAAATAACTTTCAAAGTTGATGATTATCTAGCAATTTATCTATACTTTGTTGTTTTCCAGGCTCGAGATTTTCTTGGCAATTAAGATGGAATAATGAGGAATTATAATGTGGGAAAATGAGATCCTGGCATTTTGCTAATTGATCTCAAGATGTCCCGTGAAGGATGGAGAGTGTGCACCCTTAATCCTGTGAGACAAATAAAGCAGAAAAGCTAAGTTATCATTTTATGTAGCCTAATATGTGATAGTATACCTTTATTTTATACATTTCTATTTAATGTGGTACTTAGGATTGAACCCAGTGCCTCACAGGTGCTAGGCAGGTGCTCTGTCACTGAGCCAAATCCCCAGCCCCTTGTTTCTAATTTCAAATATTTTGTGGGTATTCCTGCATTCTGGTGATTAATGAATCTTTTCCTTTGAGGTTCAGAGTAACTTTCTTCTTGGTATCCCAGCATTTCTGTCCCAACCAGACATGTTCCACAGTTCTTTATGAACCTCAAGTGTTGCTAGAGGAATGATTAATGATCATTTAGCTATCAAAGCACACATGGCAGTATTTTCAGGACAGAAGTCTTAAGAGAATGCTCATTATTATATTTCTATTTTTACTTATGTATTTAGCCATGGACTCATGGATATGCAGTGATCCACAAACAAGCCGGTTTCAGAAACTTTTCATGTTGATAACTATTTTCAAATGGTTTCATTTGGATTGAGGCACATTTGACTGAGTGTAAACATTAAGATGCTTTTAAAGTGCTTATGAATTTTCCTGGCTGGAATATTACAGAAGTTTTTGCCAGTTTTCTTGCCACATTGTTTACCTCATTGGTGTTGAAAATCCTCTGATGCAAGGAATGCAACCCAGAGGCAAGCTCCTGCACCTGGCCACCCACAGACTCCCATACCCAAGGATTCAATTCTCCATCTGGGGATTATCATGCTAAAGTAAAATTAGGCAATCCCCCCAAACCAAAAGTCACATGTTTTTCCTGATATGTGATATCTACATCACAAGGAAGGTGGGGCACAGAGAGAAGTTCAGTAAATTAGACAAAGGGTAACAACAGGAAGGGAGGGGAGATAAGAACAGGAAAGACAGTAGCATGAATCCACCATAATGTTCCTATTTAAATATATGAAAATAACTAAGTGAATCAGTCCATCATGCCCACCCACACGAATGGGGTACTAAGGAGAATAAGGTATATTTTATGTTTGGATAAGTTTATCAAAATGGACTCTATCTTCATGTATAACTAAAAAAATGAATAAAACAGAAAAAAGATAAAGAATACTTAAAAGGACCATGGGTCCAACTTGATAGCATCATAGCCAGATAAGGAAATGTCTTTAGGTACATTCCAGAATTTTCTGAACCACTCCAACATTGGATGCTGCCAACGGTGTTGGAGCCTGTGGGAAGGTGGAGGTTCAGGACACTGCATGGAGAAGATAGGACCCCCCCCCATTCATCTGCAAGTGCAGGGGTCCCAGGGGGCAAGTAATCTCCAGGCCTCTATGGTTAACAAAGGCAGAGAAGAGCAGGGTGCATTGGAGTCTAAGGAGTTATTTACCAAATTAGGAAAACCTGGAATTGGATTTCCTAGACTCCCAATCAAATGCAAATTGTTTTTCCTTAAAGAGAGAGACCCTTGAGCCCCTCTTAAGGAGAAGTCTTCTCTGTATTATGTGATTTTTTGCACCACTGAATTGGGGCGACAAGACTAGAGCTCTCTTTGGCAACACATTGACTTCGTTTGCATCAAGACAAGCAGGTAGGGTCTCTCTTTTGTTGTTGTTGTTGTTGTTTCTTTTTTCTTGTCAAGTGCAGAGTATGCAGCTGATACTAAAGATGCACACCTGGCCAGGGGGTCTTTGGTTTTAGGAGGAGGCAGGATCCCATTGCCTGGGATCCAGGGGACTGTCAGGAACCAGAGTGGCCTTGATCTGTGCAAGGCTGTTATACTGTGGCCACCGCAGGTTAAAAAAAAAAAAAAAGTGGCACAAGCCTGTCATTCTAGTGACTGAGGAGGCTGAGGCAGGAGGATGGTGAATTTAAAGCCAGCCTCAGCAAAAGCAAGGTGTAAGCAACTCAGTGAGACCCTTTCTCTAAATAAAATTCAAACTAGGGCTGGGGAAGGGGCTCAGAGGTCGAGGCCTCTGAATTCAACCCCCAGTTCCTCAGAGAGTGCAGGAGCCCTGGTGCAGCTGGGGTTTACCAGGTCTGCGTTCTGGGGGTCTCTTCTGTGCTGATCTCCTTACTCTGACTCCAGCCTCAATGTGGGCTCGAGATAGATTCAACTCAGCTGGAGGAACATCAGCTCTCTCGCTGCCAACTGGGTGGTTAACTCCTCCAGGGCACCTGCCAGGCCCCCAGTGAGCCTCCACCAGCGCTGGTTGTGATGCACTGGGCAGTTCCCATGGGGGAAAGGCCAATTCTGCTTGGAGAATTTTGCACAGATGAACAGAGGATAAGTCAGCATCCCGAAGACGCTCTGGGTGGTCTTATTATAGGAGGGGGCCCAGGTGATGAAACTTTCAAGAAATGACTTCAATTTCCTAACATCAAAACCCAACAGAACTTAGAATTCTGGTCACCCTAACCCTGACTCCATGCCCAGACCTCAAAAGGAAAAGAAAACAAGCTGCACCCAAACCCTGCCATTCTGGCCTCCTCACCTGGAGCAGATATCATCCCCCTGTCACTCAAAAAGAAGGCTCGCTGGGCTCAGACTTGGGAGAGCAGAGACTGACTGACGCCCTGTCCAATCAGAAGCCCCCGTGCTGAGCGCTGTCCAATCTTGAGCATAGCCAGCGAGCAGGGGGCGGGCCTCCGCGTTTGGAGTGGGATTTATATCTCTGCTGTCCGAGGTTCCCCTCAGATTCCTGCAGTTGGACTCCAGGCTTCTTTTGTGCCTAGGCTCCCGGTTGGCCCTGCCATGCAGGAGCCGAAGCTCCCCAGGGCAGGCTTGGCTGCTGGGCACCGGGAGATGGTGAGTGTGCAGTGGCACCTGGTCCCTGGACAGGGAGGCTTGGAGGGAGGCGGGACAGGGAGTCTGTCTGGTGGGACCGGCTGTGGGGGGAACCCGACTTGGCCGACCCTGACTCTGGGGGCTCTCTGCAACCACAGGCCTGAGCCCATTGGGGACAGTGCCCCTCTGTCCCCCTGGCCAACCAGGTGGGGAGCTTGACAGTGACGGAGACTCCTGGCAGCCTCCGCATCCCCGGGGGCAGCCTCCGCAGCCCCTGCTCAAGTCCTATCTATCTGGCAGGTGAGCGAGGCAGCCTGGCATCTTCCCTGGCTGTGGTGATTGACAGGTGGGACCATGAGAAAAATCCAATCTCCAAGCCAGGCAATGGCACACACCTGTCACTCCCAGCGGCTGGGGGTGGGGGCTGATGCGGGAGGATTGTGAGCTCAAGGCCAGCCTCCGCAAGTGGGTGAGGCACTTAGAGACTCAGGGAGACCCTGCCTGGAAATAAAATGCAAAATAGGGCTGGGGATGGAGCTCAGTGATGGAGTGCCCCTGAGTTCAATGCCCAGCACCCCCTCCCCCCCCCAAAAAAAATCAAATTTCCAAACACCATTTTCCTTCAGGAGGGAAGCTGCGGTGAATAGGGACCTTGCCTATTCTTAAGCTAGTTTTGTGGAGTTTATTGTTTTTTTTTTTCTTTTGTAGTTACAGAAGGGTGCTTTACCACTGAGCTCTCTCCCTGGTAGTTTTTAGTTTTTATTCTGCCCACTGGTCTAGCTAAGTTGCTGAGGTTGGCCTGGTTAGGGTTTGATTTATAATGACTTTTCCGTTGCAATTAAGTGTATGATTTTTACAACCACGTGGTTTCGTGGGTGGACTCTGTTGACGTCGTGATTCCTCGATGACAATTGGAACAGTACAGCTTCCCGATGCACATGTTGGGTAATAACTTCTTATTATTAATTTTTTTCTTTTATAATTTTTTGCTGTTATAATTCAAAAGTTTCTTGGTTAAGTTTACATATATTTAACTTTGTGGATGAATTTTAGGACTGGAGGCTTCCATTAAGAGTAAAGCATGCTGGATTGTTACTTAGTGCATCATAGTTATACATAATACCACATGCATATGGCACCCGTGTAAAACTTACCCATGGTATTTTATACTATTTTTAAGCTGAATGTACCATGACTATTAATGTATTATCCCGGTCATATGAACTGATTGCAGCAAGTCCCTGCAGTGGGGGACTATCATGTTTCTTTAATGGCAAAACAGTTTCCACAAATAATTAAGAAGCACTTAAACTCCTTGAGTTTAGTAGAATTCTTTTGTTTCCTATCTTCATTGTTATCTTTATTTTTCTCTCTGATAGGGTTTTAGTTGACGTTTATCGGGTTTCTAATGATGTTGGATTCTTTTTATTCTTATCATTGAACACATGGGTATCTCCTGTGCAAATTGGCAGCTCAAGTCTCCTCCCTGAATTTCTTCTGTGGTGCATTTCAGAGTGTTGGGACCGTGAGAATCACCACTCCGTGGGCCCTTTTCCTACCCAAGGGGGCTGGGATCTGCAGGGGTCTCAGGTTTTTCTTCCTCCTGAGCTTTTCTTTTTTGGGGGGCAGGGGGGTCATAGTGGATTGAATGCAGAGCTCCTCTCCCACTGAGCTACATCCCTCCTACTTTTTATCCTTTATCTTGAGACAGAGGCTGAGTCTGGCCTTGAACATGTGCCTCAGCCTTCTGAGTGGATGGGATTACAGGTGTGTGCTCTCCTGCCTGGATCCCCCTGAAACTTCTAAATGTAAGGGAAACAAAATGTCAGATCCAGAACTCGATCTCCCAGACGAAAGCTGTACACAAGTATCAATGAATTCCTAAAATTCAAGTCCCCTGTCCCCATTTCCAGTAAAAATGTGTATGTGTGTGTGTGTGTGTGTGTGTGTATGTATGTGTGTGTGTATGCATGCATGTGTACTCCCTCTTTCTCTCCCAGGCCAGACACCTTGTCAGAATGTCTTTGGGCTGAGGGTCCCCCCTGTGGACTGCATTTACTAGGGGTCTCATGCCTTCTGTGATATTTTCCTGGTCCTGGTTTGGCTCTGCCTGACATGAGGATCCCACACCTGGCTCATCTGAGGTCTCCTGAGCATCTGGTAAATATCAGCCACCTGTGGACTTATGAGCAGGTGCATTTAGAGGAAGTAGTTTCTCAGGGGAGTAGGTGATGGCCCTGTGGCTGGGAGGAGTCTCCTTATCCAGAAGCCACTTCAGATGTTCCCTCATCCTTGTTCCTGTGGATACTTGAACATCATTGGGCATGCAGCCATTTATTAACACACGGGTTCAAGTTCCTTAGGAAATGCATCCAGAGTGGTTGTTAGCTTTTAAAGAACTCCATGCTATTTTTTTTTAATTTTTAATATTTATTTTTTAGTTCTCGTTGGACACAACATCTTTGTTGGTATGTGGTGCTGAGGATCGAACCCGGGCCGCACGCATGCCAGGCAAGCACGCTACCACTTGAGCCACATCCCCAGCCCGTCCATGCTATTTTTAAAAATGGTTGCACTAAACTGATATTCTAGCCCCATATGAGCGGGTCTCTTTCTCCATACCCACGTCGTTGCAGGACTGGTTTCTTCACCTGTTTGATAGGAGCCTTTCCCACAGCTGGACTCAGGCTGCAGAAGCTCTCCTACTTAGCTGGTGACTGAATTCCTGTTGGTTAGACACCAGGCTTCCTGTGCTAACTGCAGGAAGGTGGTGTGAGCCTATTCTAGAAAGAAACAGGGTTTTGACCCCTTTTGCTTCACTCCTGGCGTGGATTGTAGCACAGGGAAATACTGAGACATCAATGTGAAGCCCCTACTTTGTGATCCAGGGAGATATGCACATGCATAGTTGCCATTGCTCCCAAATCTTGGTGGGTTAGGATGGAGTCCATGAGATGGGGGAAAAATGTTGAGACCCTGAGTGCCTGGACATACTCCTTTCAGGAAGAACTGTTCAGGCCTGGAATTATTACTGAGGTAGTGGGGAGAGGGCTCAGGCAGGGCTGCTGGGTGGACTGCATTTGTCCTGTCTACCCTTAGGGACTGGCTAGGGAGAAGCTCAACTGTTAGCAACCACAGTTCGCAGATCATGCTGGCAAATCCCTTCTAGGGATAAACTGGGACCCTTGAGACCTCACTCCCCTTCTGCCCTAGTCCCATGGATAAAGCTCATGACCCACCACAGCCATAGAAAACCACCCCTTTCCTCTCATCCTGATACTTGTGTATATCCAGATCCTTCTTCTATGAGCACCAGACAAATTGTGTTTCCAGCTACAAGTCATTTCATGTCCCATGTGCTCCATTTGTGACCCCAATTAGTCTTCCTCTACTCTGGGTGACACTGGATTTTGGTAGTCTGTCCCAATTATGTGGCACATTGCTCAAGGCAGGACTAATGCCCAAGTGTACCCCAACTTTGCCTGCCCTTCGGATGGTAGATATTTTCTCAGTGGTCCAATGCATAGGTCTCTCAATCCATGTATAACTTTATTTAAGAGGGACTCAAAACAGAAGTAGGTATTTATTTGGTGTATCCATGTGTAGAGAGAATCCAGTAGCCTCTTATTCTGGTATAATTTTGAAACATAATCCTACTCAATATGTGCTTCTTTGGGGTGCTGGAGTGTAACACAGTACCACACACATCCTGCACCCTAGCCCTACCAGTGCTCTGCGCCTCCAATTCCCCACCTCCCTTCATGCTGGTTTGTCTTGTTCATTCATATCAAATCATCTGCTGGATATTGTTGCATTTATCTAGGCCTTTTCATTGCACTTAATAATGACATTTACATACATATGGAGTCATCTATGAAATTTCTGCATTGTGATTTTTTTTGGTCCTAAAATCACTGCAATATTGTTTTAATGCAATTTATATTTTTAAAATTAAAGAGCCCTTCAGGTGACCATACCCTTTAGTCAGAACTGGGAACCACTGAATCACAGTTGAAAATGCATTAGCTCATGTGGTTTCCTTTGCGCTGTGTGGATTTGTCCACTTAAGCCTTTCATGTGTGGGTTTATAGAGGACAGATTTGCCATGATAAAGAAAATAAAATGATTTTCTTAAATCTTCAGGTGTTTAGTCAAACTGCTGGTGGAGGAAGTACTTTTTCAGTAGATGTATCTTGTTCTCTTGCTTTCATACCAAGAAACTATTTTATGAAAAGAATGTCTAGGTTTAGTCTAGGTCAAAAATCATAAGTAGACTACAAACACCAAAGAAAACATAAACTAAGTTGAAGATATACTGTGTGTTAAGCACATTCTTAAAATTATCTAATGGTGAGAAATACAAATGAATCCTTTAGCTTTATTTTCAAACATAGTCCAAATTGATTTACCCCGATTATACCCTATTAAAAAAACTTGAGTGTTCTTGAAAGTATTTGAATAGTAAAAACTAGTAAATGATATGAAGCTTAAAATATGCTTCTATATCAGAGGTGTAATTCTTCAGTTCCTAAATTCCTAAAAAAAATTATGATTTTTTTTGGTGCTGGGGATTCATCCCAGGGTCTTTTGCATTCAAGCCAAGCATTATATCAATTGAACTATATCAAGAGCCCAAGTTACCAACTTTGCTTCATTGTAATAGTAGGCAGGGGGAGGAAAGAAAAGGGAGAAGTTCTCCCTTTCTCAGGTGTTGTCTTTGAAGAGGTAACATGCTCATACCAGTGAAAGAATAAAGCTGCTTTTATGTGAACTTCTGCAGACTGTGAAATTCTGAGCCACTGCCTTTACATGCTGGGTATAAAACTCTGAAACTCCCTCAACTTGGGGTTCAGGGGATTAATTGATTACAGTAAAACCTGTACCCTCTGAACCTGGCTGCAGCCAAATAAAACTGTTTCCTGCTATTTTTGTGCCTTGCCTCCTTTGTCCCTAAAACAGGAGGTGGGTCATCCTGCCCTCTGAAGTCTTTAGCAACTACTTACTTGAAACTCCACCTCCACTGGCATTCCAACTGCCTGGGGAAATTCCAATGCCTGTACAAAGATGTCATGGAATTCCTAGGACATTACATTCTTATGACACCTAGGGTTCAATTTGTCTTGGCTGACGTCTTGTTGATCCTTTGAGTCCTGTGACTTTTTATGTGAATATAAGGAGACCTAATTTCAGGTTAGGGTATATTTTTTCACAGCTCCTTCCACTTGGTTTATTTTTTTTCTGCCTCTTGTACACTTTCTGCTTTCTGCTTAATTCAGGGCAGCTCCTAAAGAACTGAACTGTGTCATGCCCTTCTGTTCTTTGTTTGGATCTCCAACAAACACACACACACACACACACACACACACACACACACACACACGACATACAGGCTCAGACAAACATATGCACTCAGATGCACTCTTATAGGTGGACCCAAACGCATAAAAATAAAGACACGCAAATGCACACACACAGACATGGACTGTCTCACAGACACACAAAAGCATAGAACTATAGACATACATACTTGTAGACATTCAAATACTTAGACATATATACACATACAAATTGATAGACACACAGAGCCCCATGGACACTCAAACCAGGCATGTGTGTGGAGCAGACATTAAAAGGGTCTGGTAATCTGGGAGAAGTTTTCAATGCAAACAACTTATATAAATGTTAGGAATATTTCTTCAAAGCTCCCTTAACATTTGTCCCTTTCTAACTTTTATATTACCTTCCCCTCCCCAATATTCTCCTCCACTTTGTCCCTTATCAGAACAATTCTTTTATTTTCAACTCCCTAATTTCAAAGGCTGCTCTGGACTTCCCTTTGCACCTTACTCTTCTGATGATCTAGCTCTGCTGAGAAATACCCTCTGATTTGGTCTCCTGTGCTCACATCAGATTTTGCAAGGGTAAAAGCGCAGCAGAGAGATTTATTTGTCCACTGATGTGAAGTATGTAATACACCCTCACACAGACCTAACATAAAATGCTGGTGGGGAGCTCACCACTTGGTTACTACACTTATTAATGAAGGGTTTTGTTTGTCCTGGTGCTGTTGGAAGTTTCCTTCCCCCTCTACAAAACCACAGAATATTCCAATATTTCTTTTACCCAGTTTCCTCTAATATTGACTCTTAAAGCAATTAAATAGCATTGGTACAATGGTGCATGCCTGTAATCCCAGCAACTCAGGAGGCTAAGGCAGGAGGATTGCAAGCTTAAGGCCAGCCTCAGCAAGTAAACAAGGCCCTAAACAACTTAGCAAGACCCTGTCTCATAATTTAAAAAAAATTGGGATGTCTCTCAGTGGCCATGCACCCCTGGCTTCAATCCCCAATATAAATACATAAACAAATAACTATAGTAGAATGGTCAAAACAAAGACATCAACCTGGGCACAAAACAATCAACTAACCTTTAGATTTTATTTTAATTTTACCAATTTTCACCATAAGTAAATACCAAACCCAAGGTCTCTCCTCTTGGGTTTGGTGTTTCCTTATGACTGGGCCAGGTTATGGATTTTGTAGGGAGATGCCACAGAGGTGAGAGGTCCTTATGGGATTATTTGGTAGGAAGGGGGATACACCAACATGGCTGGTAAGGAGTGATGTTAATTCCAATCATTTGATTAATGTGATGCTTCTTGGATTACTTACAATAAACTTACTATCCCTCCCTTTGTGATTAATAAATATCTTGGGGGAGATATTTTGAGAATATCTTATTTCTCTCAGAATTTTTACTCACTTAGCAGATGTGGCTCAGTGGTAGAACACTGGCCTGTCATGGGTGAGGCCCTGGTTTAATTTCCCATACTAGAGGAAAAAAAAAAACTTCGCTTTTGCTCACTTAAATATTGGCATCCATTCATAGGTCTTACCCATAAATAATATTATTATGTCTCCTAAAGGTGATTTTGTTTTCATTTTCCTCATTCTTTCTTTATTTATAAACTGTAATTCTCTTTAAGAAAACAAATCTCTCTTTCTCTATTCTTTCCTTTTTTATTTTTTTCTATTCACATAGGCTCATGGTTTTCTATTTAATTCTATCACTTTTAATCCAATACTATCATTATTTAATTGCTCAAACTGTTCCAACTTTGGCTGTTGGAAACTCTTTCAGATTGGATCCTGTATCCTTTCAATAAACCCCTATCATATTGACCAAGTTATGCTGCATGAATTACAAATATGTCTCAATGAATCCTCCTGAGATATATAATTATACTGTATCGATTATTTTAAAAAATAAGCCCCTACCCCTTATTAAGCAGCTCTCTATCTTCTGGCACCACAAGGTGTTCCAGGATTATTTTACATTTTTCCTGTTCTGGCTCTGGGAGCAACCATTTCTTCAAGATCCCTGGTCTCTTTTATTGGAGAATGGTATTTAGAAGCCAGATCTGGGTGGAGATCTGTCCTGCTGATTTCTATGGAATAAGAGTTCTAAGTCCTCTTAGTGTTCAGAATTTGGAACTATGTTATGTCTATAAATGCATGCATACACGTACATCTCTTCTTCTTTATTTTCTTTTTTCCTTTCATCAAAAATCTTTAGTTCATAATAATACTACTGATTTCAATTCATCACCACAGTGTTCATCCTAATGCCATCTTTTTTTTTCTTTTTTCTTTTCTTTCTTTCTTTCTTTCTTTTTTTTTTTGTACAGGGGATTATATTCAGAGGTACTCTACCACTGGGCTACATCGCCAGCCCTTTTTATTTTATTTTGGGACAGGGTCCCTCTACATTGCCTCAGACTTTCTATCTTGCTGCCTCAGCTTCCCGAGTAGTTAGAATCACAGGCCTGCACTTCCACACCCAGCTAATGTCCTCTTTCCTTACTTGTAGTGGTGGAATTTTTTCTTCCTTTTCTTTTTTTTTAATTGAAAGGCTGTTGCTTAGATATTGCTAAATTGTGAAAAATGTTCCTTGATCTTGCCTCCCAAACTTTTTTTCTCCCCTAGAAATGGCTGATATGAGAACACAAGGTAGGTTGCTAGATATTGCTGTCAGAAGCTACACAAAAGAGAAGCCAACTGATTTAATGGTCCTTCTTTATGCAAAAAGAAGTAATCACACTCTTTATGGTTTATTGGCAGTGGGGTACAGGAGGGTCAGCCCAGGCTGTAGAATGTAAGCTTATTGTTCCAGCCAAATGAGTCAGATCAGATGCGAATAAAAATTTATTTATTTATTTATTTAATAAATTTCTTCCTGTGACTTTTAAATTTTTTTTTTCGATTCTTGTTTTATTATTAGTTGTTCAAAATATTACAAAGCTATTGACATATCATATTTCATACATTTTATTGAAGCAGATTATGAACTCCCATTTCTCCCTGTATACATATTGCAGATTCACACCGGTTCCACATCCACATTTTTACATACTGCCATACTAGTGTCTGTTGTATTCTGCTCCCATTCATATCCACTACTATCCCCCCTCCCCTCCCCTCCCCTCCCCTCCCCTCCCCTCTCTTCCCCTGCCCTCCTATCTTCTCTCTTTACCCCATATACTGTAATTCATATCTCTCTCTTGTTTTTTCCCCTTTCCCCTCACTTCCTCTTATATGTAATTTTGTATAACAATGAGGGTCTCCTTCCTTTACCATGCAATTTCCCTTCTCTCTCTCTTTCCCTCCCTCCTCTCGACCCTGTTTAATGGTGATCTTCTTCTGATGCTCTTCCTCCCTATTCTGTTCTTAGTTGATCTCCTTATATCAAAGATGACATTTGGCATTTATTTTTTAGGGATTGGATAGCTTCACTTAGCATAATCTGCTCTAGTGCCATCCATTTCCCTGCAAATGCCATGATTTTGTCATTTTTTAGTGCTGAATAGTATTTAAGTAGTTGTGTGTCTACATGGTTCTGGAAAAAAAAAGGCTATTTCTTGCTCCAGCTCTCTGGGGAAACTTCCCACTCTGATGTCCTCTTACTTTTGCCACTGGCTTCCCTGGAGGCAATGTGCCTCTTGGGCCATCAATTTATCTCTTCATTTATTTCTAGTCTCTTCTCATTCCAACAATCTCAACATACCTGCTGCTTCCTTTTCTTCCCACAAATGGGAGTCTATTTCCTTTTCCACAGACCCCCTGAGTGTTCATCTCAGTGTGGGGTCTCAGAAAACACTGATCAACAAACTTGGGTCCTCAGAATCTTTTTAATCAGAAAAGCCAAACTTACATTTTCTATTTTGTGCCTTGAGCTTCGGTTTCCCTCATAGGTTGCCTGTTCTGATGACAATTGGGGTGTGGGGAGATAGTCTGTTTTTCTTTCCTTTTATAATAGGCCAGACTCATTCAACAGGCAACCTCAACTGGAATGCCTCACCAAAAGCCCAATTTTGCCTACTGTGTTTCAGATATGTGAAAGATGAGGAGGGAAGGGAAACAATATTAGATCACTCTGAGGGCATTATTATTCCCAACTGAAATCCCCATTCTTTGAGTTCCTTCTAGTAAGAAAGAAAATAAGCTTGGTGTAGGTATTGTTCCTTTTAGAGTTATCAATGATTCCAGAAGCCCACAGGCCTGATTGACTGCCATCCTGACCCTCCCATAGGGAGAGGTGGGGGTCACCTCCACAGTGGCCTGGACTGACCATAAATGAGTTGGAAACACCCATAGTGGGGAGAATGTCAGTGAAAGTGGGAGCCTAAGGAGAACCTATGTTTTCTTAACCATATCCAAAGAGCCTGAATGGAACTGTTTAGCAGCTACAGACTTCCTGAGGATGCACTGGGAAGCTTCCTGGAGGTACCAGGGAGATAATTCATGATTGGGACACCGAACCATCACAAGACTGTGAAGAACTCATTTTGAGGATTCTGAGAATACTATACATTCTAGGAAGGAAAGTTTAGCACAGTCACTTAGACTTGGTGGGATGTATGAGTGATAATATTAATGATGATGTCTTTGGGGCATGTTGAGTAGGGATAATAGCAGTGGTTTAATAAGAAGATACTCATAACAACCAAGGTAGTTGGGATTTAGTTCATGTCTCCCTTATGAACCAGGCAAGGCATGTAAGTTTACATCTTAATAAATTCTCACAACCATGAGGCAGGTACTCCCTTTAGTTCATTTTACACCTGACAACTGAGATTCACAAAGGTGGAGAATTGTACAGCAGTCACAAAACTACAAGAAAACAAAGGCCTTTCATAAATACTTCACTATGTGGTCTTGTTGGAAGGATCTGTCTTGTGGGTTGTAGGGATTTGATTTAGCTGAGGTAAGCATTGATGGGGCCATGGCTGGTGCTTTAACACAGTGTCCCCAGTGGAAAGGAAACTGAGACCCAACTGCATTCTAATGATGGAGGTGTTCAGTCAGCCAGTAAATGAATGTTCTGTCGGGGGCAGTCATAGCACCAAGGATGGGGCCACCCTACCAAGTATTCAATGACATGGCTGGGGTTCAGAAACAAAGTTGTGAGGATTGAAGTAAGGCACTCCAGACAGACATGACAGCAGGAGCCAAAGCACTGTAGTGTGCAGTAAGTAGCATGGTGTGGGCCTGCAGTGATAGGCAGTTAATGTGGCCAGAATACATGGTTCAAGGTAAATGGGAAAAAAGAGAGAAAACTGGAAGAGAATCAGGGCCCTTAAATGAATCAGCCAAGGCCTTGGACCCTAGATAGATAAAAGCCTGGATCTGGAGTCCAATTCAGCCATGTGCTAACTATTTTGACCCTGGGCCACATCTTTAGAGGTTTTCTAAGCTTTGTTTTACATAACTGGAAGCATAGTGACAGATAATAGTCTACATGTTAAACTGACTGCTTGGGTTCTTGGTCTGGGGTCACAGAGTTGATGAATGGATTTCCCTAGAAGCATATCTACTTTCTATTACATGTGATGAATGGATTTGCCATGAAGGATATCTACTTTCTATTACAAGTAAAGCTTTATTGTTCATAAGTTGCTTATATATTCTTACTTATTTTTACATATTTCAGATCATTTACCCTGTTAGTAGTGTAATTTTTCTGACTCTGGGCTTGTTCTCCCAATCCAGGTAGCCCTAAAGGGTAGGCACCATATTTTAATCTATCATCACAAGATGTAGCCATGCAGAAATCTCAGTGTTGAGAGACCATTAGAATCACTTGGGAGTACCAGACAGCTGCACAGGTGTGTTCCCCATCCCAGATGTATTAAACTAGGACCTTCAGGAATGTGGCTTGAGCTTTTACTCTCGACCAGCTGGGCAGAAAAATGTTTGAATCAATGAGTAAACAATCATAATTTATGTACAGTTGTCCCTCGGTATCCTTGAAAGCCTGGTTTCAGGACCTCTCCTGGACTTCAAAATCCACGGATGTTCAACTCTTGATACAAAGTGGCATAATATTTGTATAACCTATACATATTTTGGTACATTTTTAATCACCTCTAAATTACTTATAAACATAGTACAATGTAAATACTTTGAAAATAGTTGTTATACTGTATTGTTTAGGAAATAATGACACAGAGAAATGTCTATACATGTTCAGTATAAATGCAGTTTTTAAAATATTTTTAGTTACATATGGACACAATACCTTTATTTTGTTTGTTTTATCTAATTTTTTTTAAATGTGGAACTGAGGATCACATGCAGTGCCTCACATATGCTCAGCAATTGCTCTACCACTGAGCCAGCACTCCATCCCATAAATGTAGTTTTTTTTAATATTTTTTTTATTTTTATAGTTGTTGATGAACAGCATGCCTTTATTGTATTTGTTTATTTTATGCAGTATAAGGATCAAACCCTGTGCCTCACACATGGTAGGCAAGCACTCTGCCACTGAGCTATAGCCCCAGCCCTCAAAGCAGTTTTTTTTTAAAGAAAGTTTTTGATCCTCAACTGGTTCAACTATGGATATAGGAGGCCAGCTGAATCAGTTAGGATTGACTACAGCATGCCATGATATTTATTAACTCCCAAATTTCAATGGCTCAAAATCAAAAAGGTCTGTGTTTTGCTCACATTATGCAACCATGATACTTTGGTTGAGGGCTCTGTTCAATGGAGAAAACACTATCATGGGCATTATTGTTTTTCCTATCAGAGAGACATACCTCAGGCTCATCTCTCACTAGCATTAAATGCTCCACTCAGAAATGGCACAAACACCTTCTGTGCACACTCTTTGGTCCGGGCTAGTCACATGACATGGAAGTACAATCCTGCAGGTTTCCAGAAGGTGGAAAGCCAGAAGTTATTGCTGAGCAGTGCAAAAGGCTACCAGGCTCTGCAAAATTGGCATCATCAACTTTATTTCACAGCAATACTTATGAGGTGTGTTCATGGCCAAATAGAAAATATGGAGTGGAATTTGAGATTTTTTTTTTTTTGGTTTGGCTCAGGGCACTATTTTTTTGTTGTTCTTGTTTTGCTTTTTTTTTCTTAATTTAATGAGGCTAGATGGCATATGGATTTAAACTTGGTGGTTAAAAGCCTGGAATCTGGATGGTGACCAGACCTTCAGCTCTGCCACTAACCTGATGTGTGAGCTGGGCAAGTAAAAGACCATTTATACCCATCAAAAAGATAATCAAAGGATTTGAGAGCCCAAGGAAGGAGGATTTTTCTCAAATCGAGTGCTTAGAACCAGACAGCACTTACCTGAGTAGGACTGATGGGGAGAGGGCTACTTTAGGAGGTTGCACAGGAATTGTGGTGGCTCCAGGTGGCAGGGAGGATGCATGTTTATCCCCCATAAATTGCTGCCTTCCTGCCTTACCCAGTGTGAATATTTAGGCTGTAAGAAACAGAGAAGCCAAGTAGAGTTGGTTTAACCACATGAATTAGCTAAGGAAAGGGGATGTACAGGCTTCCTGCAGTTCTCTCTCTCTCTCTCTCTCTCTCTCTCTCTCTCTCTCTCTCTCTCTCTCTCTCTTCATTTTGCAGTATGGGGATTGAACCAGGATCTTGTATGTGCACTCTACCACTAAGCTACATTTCCAGCCCTTTTGAAAAGAATTTATATTGAGATATGGTCTCACTAAGTTGCATAGGCTAACTTTAAACTTGCCATCCTCCTAGCCCAGACTTCCAAGTAGCTGGGAATACAGACATGTGCCACCTCATCTGCCCAGGGCTCTCTCTTAAAGCAGATAAGGATTCTCTTACCACTATCTCTAGCAAGCTTCCCCAAAATATTCTGTGCTCTAATGGGCTTTGGCTTTTCAGAGGCCAGTGTTCTTGGGTAGAAATACTAGCTGATATAAGTGGAAAAGGTAGTTTACTAGAGGACGTCAGGCATCCCAAAAAAATCGTTGGTAGGGCTGGAGAAAAGAACTTGAGGCTAAGCTTCAAAGAAAAATGCCCCAAACAACATGCAGGCTTTGCCAGATGAGCTAACAACTACTTCTCCCTTGCTTCCCTGGAGTGCCAGGTGCCAAGATCCTACCCTTGCTTCAACTCCTGCTGCTGTCAGGCCAGTGTTGCTTGTGCTAACTGATACAATATTATCAGACTAAATGAGTTAGTCAGTGAATAGCACTTGGAGCTGTTCTAGGCACCTTGTAGCTGCCCCTTTGATGTGATTTTGCCTCCTTACCCACTCCTTCAGCTGGTGGATTGGACCAGGTTGATATGTAGAAGGGAATTCATATGCTCTGGATCATAGAGCAGAATTATTTCCTGGAGAGTGGACAATCTTGGAGGGTGAGTGGACCTGCATTTTCTAACAGACATAACTATCATGTAAGATTCTGTAGCCCAGGAAGACCCCAACAGAGGGGTAAACTGACCTTAGAGGCTCATGATTTTACAGAACCTGGCCCAGAAGAAGTAGACTATGCTGTCTTGTGGAACAGGATCAAACTCAGACTTAGGTTCAAATTCTGACTAACTATGAACACTTATGCTATTTTTTTTTCATTTTCAGGACTGGAAGAATGTATGCCTTCAATAAATGTTAGCTCCTCCTCTTTAGAAACAATTATTATGATTTCCTCTGGGAAGAAGTTCCATGTGTCTTCTCCCTAATATCATGTATATATTCTATGTTCTGTATGCCATTCCATCGTACTTTATTTCAGCAAAATGACACCCAAGAGGACTACAGAATTCAATACAGTCTCATCATTTTCTAGGTCCTGCCCAAGAAATGTCACAGTGAGCTCTTAGGAAATTCATGCAATGAAGTTGAAACATTTTATTCATAAAACTTTTATGAAGACCAGCGGTATTGTAGCAGATGACCTCCTGGGCATGACTCTTTTCACCTTGGTGAATATTGGGGCCAGGGATGGGGTGGGGAGTGAAGACTGAGGCTAAGAGGAAGTGCCCTTGGTGCAAGCAGGGACAGGGCCTGGGAGTTGTCATGGAGGGCACTGTTTTGGGCATCAGAGGAGCCCAGATTCCAATGTGGGTTCTGGCCACTTCCTAGCTGTGTGACTTGGAGCACGTTGCTTTATCTTGCCATGCCATTTTTTTTTTCTCTGTGAAATAGGGAGGATGGTATACTCTTTTAGGGCAGTTGTGAGGACACAAGGGGTGTCCTTAAAGTTCTCAGCTGCTATGATTACTACTTTTACTGTGGTCCATGTCGGGGCTGAGGCTCCCAAGTCCAGGGCCTGGGCAGGCGCATGCGCAAAAACACCCTGAGGGTCACAAGAGACCGAGGTGTTGTCTAGCACCTGGGTTTTAATCCTTTGGGGTCACAGAGTGGGTGGAGTGGATTTAGGGGCGGAGATATGAATAGAAGTTCGCAGGAATGACTAGTCCTCCCTGTCAGGTGTGGTGGGCGGTGTAAAGGGAGGGGCCAAGCTAGTTCCAGGCCAAGTTTGGGAAGAGGTGAGGGCGGAGTAGTGAGGGGAGGACCAAAGTCTCTCTGGCCAGCGGTAGTGAAGGCACCGGAGGCAGCATGTGAGGTGCGCAGTGGGCTGTGGGCTCGGCGTTGGCCCCTGGGGGCTGAGAAGGGTGAGAGAAGGCAGAGACCAAGGCCTGCTCCAGGGAGGCGGGGATGGTGAGAGGGGAGGCCAGTGTCGTTGGAGGCAGTCCAGCATGCCTCGCGGCTGCAGCGTTGCCACCAGCCCGAGCCACCCAGGATTGCTCAGGGTGGCTGGGCTGTAGGCCAGACCTCGCCCTCAGTGCGCCCGGTCCCGCCTCAATCTCCCAGGGCTGCGGTGTTGGCACTGCTGGACATGGCCGCTCCACTTTGCTGTTTGCCAGGGGCTTAACTTGTGCACTTCACGCTCCGGCTGCACAGAGAGGTGCAGTGCCCTGCCCAAAGTTGCACTGCTGGGACCTGGTGGGATGGCGCTTCCAACGCCCGCCCAGGCCTGTGCCCCTTTCTTGCCTCCGGTCCTTCTCCCAGCGCTTGTAGCTGGTTTCCTGGGGTCCTGGTGGGACTTCAGAGGGTGTGTCTGAGACCAACTCTGAAATTGGATGCAGCATGGTATGTGAGTTCTTTGGGACAGGCTTTTTCACGCTTTTTGTCTGATTCCTGGAAGGACTTTCCACCCCTTAACTATCATTTGGCCCTGAGTGAGAGAGTAGAGGTGGGCTTAGAGTGACCTTTGTACACTTGGGGTGGGGTCAGTAGCCCATGGCTTGCCTCAGGCAAAGGAAAGTTTGATTCCCATTGAAGCACGTTATTCTAGCCTGGAACAGTTGGTTATCACCCACAGAACCAAGGCCCCTCTCTTTGTTGTTGAGCGTTTGTCAAGCCCACTTTAGTACTGAGCAGTGGGTTGGTAAATAACAGAACCTACCTACACACATAAGTGAAAGTGGGTATGATACTTTCACTTACATGTAGAAGAAAAATAAAGGGAGAACAATGTATGATAGGCAATGCTGTCTCACTTATAACCAGAACTTTCCGCTGTGGTGGAAGACAGCATGCATTCAAGTGCTTGCACCTACTGCTAATGAAGGAGTTTGAGTTGCTTTAAAAAAAGTATTAGGATCTACTTTAAACAAGAAAAACAAAGAGGGAGAGGAAGATGGAAACTAGGGAGAAAACAGTGTTGGGATAACCTTACTTAAGCTAATAAAAAGGAGAGGTTAGATTGAAGTAGGGCTTATCAGATCAGGTGAGGTGGGCAGCAACCAAAGGAGGCAGATTTAAAAGGACCACTGAACGAGGCTTTATTGAGATATCACTCCCACACAGAACTCGGTAAGACCCACAGACTGGACAGGAGAAGGATCTGAGGAGAAACTGTGTGGAAGCTCAAATGGACTGGACTTTTATGGGGATTACAGCAGGAAGGGAAAGACTTGGGACAGGAAAAAGGTGTTTTTAGGGCCCTTGCCCCTTTGGAGTTGGTCAGGGGAGTTGGCTGAACTCCAGGATTGGCTAGAGAGTCCTGCTGATTGACAGACATTAGTCAGAAGATCTGGCTGATTGACAGGCATTTCCACTGGCATCTGATTGATGTTCCTTTCCCGCATGGGCTGCTTTGTTCTAAGTCGCTACTAAGTCGCCACCACCGACATAATAGGGATGACATGCCAAGGTAAGTTACAGGCTGCCTCAGTCTACCCACATGTCATACTATGGCCCTTCCATGGATCCCTTTTCACACCATGTTACAGCACATCCTTTGTGTCTAGTGCTTTGAGCTACTGCTACTTGAAGGAACACTAATGAATTCCTTCAGTTGCTAGTAATAACAGTAAAATATTAACAAGATTGAAATTTTTGGATTCATGACGGTGAGATGTATATGCCATCTCATAGTGTTAGGAAATATACTAATCTATGTATACTCGTTATAATTTTAAATTTATGTTGAGTTAATGTGTAATGTGAAGAAATGAGCACGAATTTTCAGTTTCCTTATTCTCCTGAAGCATCAGTTATTACTTTGTCTTACATAATTAGAGGCAAGCTGTGGGGTTTCCTATAAAAACTTTCAAATATTGTGTCTTATAGAAATGCTCATTTAAAGTGGGCTTGATTAAATCATTTTAAGATCAAACTTCTTGTGACCAGGATGAATCTTGACGATACAGATTCATCCCACATTCATTGTGTGAAGCCTAGATCCTGGCCCCTAAACACTAAATGCCCCAGGGTGTCCCACAAGCTCTTTGATAACTAAAAATTTTTTAAGGACATTTCTGCCTCTTTGAGAATACTATTAAGAACATATCCATTATCTACTTAATTTTAACAAGAAAGGGGTGACAAACAACTTTTTTTATGGGAAAATTATTTTTTTTTCTAAAGTGTCTGACATATAACAAAGGCATGGTCTTGGTTAGTGACACTTTTGTCAATTATTCTAGAAACCTGGGAGGCAAGATTATTTCCTGTCACAAAATTTTGTCTGTGTTTGGGAATTCACATTAGAAATGTTGACAACTAAACACTAGAATCATTTTAGCAGTTTCAGGTGAGAAAAGAGTTGGGAAATGACAGCAGTGTGTACTATAGCAGGTCTGAGTTGAGTAGAATATACATTCATGTTATCACTTAGGGGCTGGGTTACTTATAGGGATTGGATTGAACCCATAGGCACTTTACCACTGAGTTCCAGCCCTTTTTCCCCTTCTTGAAATGGGGTCTTCTGAAGCTGTTGAAGTAATCTCAAACTTGGGATTCTCCTGCTTCAGCCTTCCAAATTGTTGGGATTACAAGCAAGCAGCACCATGCCCAGCTGTAATCACTTTTAAAATAACCTTTTTACTTACTGGTGTTCATATTAGCAAATTTGGAAAATGTAGATAAATGTACATATATCAGTCTTCATGGTATGACTCATTAAAATTTATCTTTTCATTTAAAACATTGTTAGTTATGATAGAGAAAAATTAAAATAAAGTTTAGCTTAAACCAGCTACAGTGTAACAAAAATTACTTCAACTTGTTTAACTCTAAAAAGGATATTTATTTTGATTTTTAAAAAATCTTGTATGGTGTTTGTTGCTTATTACTTTTCAAACATGCTGTGAAAACAAACATGTAAGTAAAGACGTCTTGGAAGAGGATATATCTTCAATTCTCTAGCGATATATTGAATCTCTTTGACATGAGAAGTCAGCCAAGTTGAAAATAATTAATTTTTATTATTTTGAGCAAGTAAAATGTTCCAGAGTAAAAGAGGTCAGTACTGTTAAAAATACTGTTAAAAATCATTACTTTTTTTCATATTCACATGTCCCTAAGTAAACTAAATATATAGCAAATTACAATGATTTTGAAAATGTTTCAGTTTCTAAGCAGATAAGATATGTTTTCAATGGACAAAACACACATGCCATTATTGGTATTTTACATTTGAGAGACATAAGAGTTAGCTAGGAGGAAAACAAATAATTTACCATGCAATTCTGTGGTTTATAATTAAGGCATTTCATTGATTTTTAAGACGCACATCTGAGATTGATGGAATCTTAAAATTTGCATGTTGTAACCACATGGCAGTTTTTCTTCTGAGTGGTACACAGAATAAGAATGTTCAAGTGTCTTAAAAGTGATGGCATCTCAGAGGCAATGAAATAGGAAATATATAAAAACGTCAATTCATTGGTTAATTTTTAGCACCAAAAACTATTCAAAGGTGACTTGCAAAATAAAGATACACATTTCTTTATCCTTCTTTTTTTTTTTGGGGGGGGGTGAGTACCAGGAATTGAAATCAGGGGCACAGAGCCATACCCAGCACTATTTTATATTTTATTTAGAGATAGGGTCTCACTGAGTTGCTTAGTGCCTCACTGTTGCTGAGGCTAGCTTTGAATTTGAGATCCTCTTGTCTCAACCTCCAGAGATGTTGGAATTATAGGATTGTGCCACTACATTTGACTTCCAAGTTTTTTAGAATTTGCCCATGGTTTCTTTTAGTACTTTTATGGCATCATTTTTACATTTAAATGTTCAAACTAGGATTTATTCTGGTGTTCAGAATGATGTGTAGGTTCAACTTTATCTTTTTCTGTGTGCCTGTTATTTTCATCTATTGATTTTAGAGCCCTTATTTGAACACTCTTATTGTATTTCTAACTTTTGGATGTCCTGAAGTGTCTCTGGGTTTGTATGCTATTAGTCTTTTTCTTCATGTACCAGTATCACATTATTGGTTTTATAAAAGTTTTAATATCTTTTAAAACTAACTAGTTTTTTCCTTCTTGCTTTTCAGAAAGGAAACAAACAGTCTTGTCTTCAAGGCCCTCCTGTTTATTGCTCTTTTGTGTGCACCGTAATAACAGTGCTACTCAGCATTCCCCAAAGGCTCCATGTGTCCTATGATGCAATCCTTTCCACCCAGAATCTTCCACACCTAATTCTTCCACTTAAGATATGTTATACCCCCAGCCCAGTAAAAACCAGTGTCTGTCACTTCAAGCAGCTTTCCTGTGTTGTGGTGTGAGCCTTGGTAGATAGGACACTCCTTGAGAGAAACTGTTGTCTGTTCTGTATAGGAGAGAATGCCAGAACCCAGCAAAATACCTGACAAGGTTCACATTGAGATGTTTGTTGAACAAACAAATGAAGAATTCACTTTGGACTTCCGTCTTACATGTCTGGGTAGCTCCTCTCACCCATTACACATTAGTCTTTGTAGAATACAAAGACTATGCCTCTTTTCAATAAGAGTTATAAGAAATACAATAAATAATAGGGGTGGATGTGGTCAGTGGCAGATTTTTTAATTACGTGAGAGGCTATAATATTAAAACATTGAAAGTTTGTTCTAAGAATTATTTTAGAGCCTCTCATGTGGATTATCCCTCATATTCCTTAGAAATCTTCCTTATTGGCATTGTTATTATACATATAAGGAACAGACTCAAATAGGGGGGGCTGACATGACTTGCCCTTGGTCACAGGCAAGTGGGAGAGGCAGGGTCCAGGTGCAGGAGATGAGCGTGCCATGGTGCCCCAGACATATGCACTGAATGCAATCATTTACATAGGTTAGATTTCTAATAGTGCCCAACTTTACTTCCCAATTGTCCTATTCTGTTAACTTCTGTTTTGTTCTCATTGATCTCAGATGTTCACATTCTCCATGAGGCTTTCTCTAACTGCCTTTGATGCTGGCATGTGTTTGATAGAAAATAATCTTTACTTTTCTATTTTCAGGTTCCTAATGAAGGTGATAAGAAAGAATGTAAGGCAGGAAAATAATTAAATATTTTTACTGTGGTAAGTATTTTATGATTTTACATTTTAAAAATTCTTTAATTATTATTTGTTTAGTCTGGTTCATTAAGGTGTAAAAGGGATATTGTTTTAGGAGTGTTTGAGTTCATAGAACCTAGGGGTGATAAGGTGAATGCCAGGAATATGGGCTGTTTGAATAATGATGTTTGCCCTTCTCTATCTCTTTGACTCTAATATTTTAATTTCTATTATCTTGTCATTTTAAAGTAGTTTTGAGAAGGAGATCTTGTATTACATCTACTTGCAACATTCAATGAATTCTTTTCTTTTAAATAGGAAGTTGAAAGTATTTGAATTAATTTTGGTGATATAGAGGCACTTCTTTATCTTAAAAGTTTGTTGTGATTTTTTATTATAATAATTAGAAATATTTCTACCCATATAAAACAACATAATGACAAAAGTAAGTCCTCATCTCCTACACAAAGAAATGGCCACCATTAACACACTTTTGGAAACTTATTGATGTATATGAAAGTATATATAGGACTTTAAATAAAATTCGGTCTCTCTATATGTAGCTATGTGGTCATTTTTAATGTGTTTTATATATCTCTATTTGTGAGTTGAAACTGATGTGCATAATCATCTGTGATCATTTTACTGGCTGCCTAGTTTTTTTTTAGTTGTCAATGGATCTTCATTTACATATATGGTGCTGAGAATTAAACCCTGTGCTTCACATATGCCAGGAAAGTGCTCTACCACTGAGCTACAACCCTAGTTCTGGCTGTCCATCATTTAGACACATCATACTTTATGTATCTACTCCTTTGATAACCATTTAGACTGTTACTTGTTTTTCTTTCTTGTGAATAATGGTATGTTAATGATAGTATACTTATTCATTTATCTTCTTAGAGGTATAACTGCCAGGTCAAACATTATACATGTTAAATATTGATAAATATGTCTAAGCTGTTATCTGTAAATCTATCCCCGCTCAATTTTCATGAGAATACTATTTTCAAAACCCTTGCTCATACCAAGTTTTGTTAATCTTTTTAATCTTTGCTAATCCAATAGGAAAAAATAACATTTTTGAGGTAACATGTTTTTTATTGGTACTGGAGATTGAACCCAGTGGCACTTCCCCAGTAAATTAGATCCCCAGAACCTTTTGTTTTATTTTATTTTGAGACAGGGCCTTGCTAGGTTGTTGAGGCTGTCATTGAACTTTTGATCCTCCTACCTCAGTCTCCTGAGTTGCTGGGATTACAGGTGTGTTCCACTGTACCCAATTATTGAAGAAAACATTGTGTTATTCAAAGACTTTTTATATTCAATATTCCTATTAACATAAAAAATTCTCTTCCTTAAGAACATACTTGTGATTCTTATTTGTGAGATATTCTTAGGCATTAAATGTAATGAAAATATTTAAACATATTGAGTTTTTTTTTGGTCTTTTGCCTTGATTTTAACTTATTATTAATATTTGAAAACTTGGTGGGTGGGGATGTGGCTCAAGTCATAGCACACAAGCCTGGCATGTATGAGGCAATGGGTTTGATCCTTAGCACCACATAAAAATAAAATAAAGGTATTGTGTCCACCTTAATCCTTTATCCTTTATTTCTCCTGTTACCTGCATTTGTTAAAATTTTTATACCACATTTAAATAGATATTAAGACATAATTACATGGCTGGGATTATGGCTCAGTGCTTGGCATGTGTGAGGCACTGTGTTTGATCTTCAACACCACAATCAATCAATCAATCAATAAAGCTATTATGTCGATCTACAACTACCAAAAAATACTTTATTACATATTAAATGGGTTGGATTTTGTGCATTTGAAACAGTTTCTTCCTATATTAGGCATAAAGCTTAGTTTAACTGGCATAGTAAGTGATCATTAAATTAGAAAGTTGGGTAGACAGAGAAGTTCACTTTTCCTGTGCACAATTTAAGACTTTGTACCCTTTGAGATGGAACAGCTATGCAGTCAGGGTGGTAGTACAGGGAGGAGAGGTGCCAAGTGCTGATGTACAGTGTAGATGAGAGCCGCTCAGGGTTTCCTTCTGTAAACTCTGCAACTGACCAGGTCTCCCCTAGGGGCACTATTAACTCAAAGTCTTATGGGTGGAGTTTTAGAAAAGGGAGGGAAGAGCAGTAGCTTTGTGGCACAAGGTCCATAATGAGCTCAGAGCTTAGTGAAACTCCTTAGGGATATTCCAAAGTTCTGAAAAATTCCCATCCCTCTGAGGAATTTCCTCTCTTCTAACACTGAAAGTTTATTCCAGTGTGTGGCATGATGCAAATTTGTGTGGAGCTATGCAGAGTGAGTCTATTACTACAGAGTCTAGATGGTGTCTTTAAATAGACATCCAGCATGGGAGTATGGCTGAAAACCACTATCCTCTTCCCCACATCTTCTCTATAGCAGTGCAATTGAAATTTCACACAAGCTTTTCCTTCTTTGGTTTGTATAGGGAGGACACCTTGGTGAAGCTTGTGTTTGTGTATGTTTAACCCCCTGTTTTTTTGTTTTAGATATATTTCAGTCTGTTCTAATATAAGAAAGTTTTTCAGTCTGAACATTCTAGCAGCCATCACTCAAACATTAATTGCTGTCAATGGGAAAGGATATCTTCCCACATATTCTCTTGGTGCTTGAAACCATCCCACTTCCTTTTTCTTTTACTTTAAGAACAGATAACAGACTCTTGGGAATTATAATCAGATTGTATCATTTTTTATGGAAATGTTAGCAATTATTGCACTGCATAATAGTCAATTCTTTCTAATAGAGAGTGTTTCTCTCCATGTCTCTCTTTCTCTCTCTCAGTTCAGTGCTCTGAAAATACCTCTTAGGTGAATGAATGCTTTGTGTCATGCCCTGATTTAATATGTTTAAAAGAGACTTTATTGATAGCTTTTTCAAAAACCTATGTGGGAGGTGGATGAAGGAGAAAGATAATTCATTCAATGTGAAATCTTCATAGGTCTTTAGATGTCCACAAGGGAGAAGGATGGCCAATGTTAATCATCCCTACTCTGATATAAGTTCTGAAATGAGTGTTTGCTGTGAAGAGTTGTGAACAGTGAGGATTTTTGTGGTGGGCTGTGGATTGAGCATTGCACTCTGCTCTTTGTGTGCATTACTTCATTTTGTTCTCAATAAAACAAGGACTCAGTAAAATTATGAAGTTTGTTCTTGGGCATGTAGCAAGCATGTTTAAAAAAATAAAAACAAACAAACAAAAAACTATCACTTGAATTCAGTTCTCTCTCTCTCTAAGGTTCAGTGCTTTCTTATGCATACAAAAAAGGGTATTGGTAGAAGCTTAGAAAATTATTTGCGACTTCAGAGGCTGCAACAGGAAGATAGATCATATAAGGCCAGCTTCAGGAACATAGTGAGACCCTTATTAAAATAAAAAGGTCTGGGGATGTAGCCCAGAGGTAGTACATCTTTGTGTGGTTCAATCCTCAGTTCCACAAAAAAGAAAAAAGAAAAAAAAAGAGAAAGTTGTTTGAATATTTCCATGGTTGTAGTCTAGATAATGGAAGTGTTGAAAAGACTGACAATAACTTTATTCTGTCATCACCACTGCCATTATTAATACTATCCTCTTTATTTTTAATATTTTTCAGCATCAACTAGTGAGGTCTAGGAGCATGCCAGGGTGTCTGGCTCATAGGCTTGTATAATTTCCAGCACTCCAAAATGAAAGTTTCATGCTGCCAAGTACAAACAGACATTCTGTGGATTGTTAATTTGGTTATAGGAGAGAATGCTTATTTTTCCTTGCTATGTACTAATAAAGAATCTGGAAGATTTTCTTATAAATGTAATGGATTTTGACTTGTTTAAATCCATGTAATTGAAAAGAAATGGGCAGTCCTAATAAACATTTTTTTTGTAGTGTTTGGTTAGTTTTATTCTGTAACCTGCCAGCTAATTGTGAATTGCATGCTCTTTTGTTCTTTGCTCTTTTTACTTTGGATCTGGTTTTATGGTTGGTTTCAATAGGAATTTACTGGTAGGAACACAGATTATTTCCCCATTTGAACAGATTGTGTGTTTTTATGACAGAATATTCTGTCACAGGTAGAGTGATTCAACCAGACCCTTATGCAGAGGTGTTACTATATGATTTTGTGCAACCATTTTAAAAAATAACAGTTTTATTGATATATAATTTACATTACCATCAAGATCACTCCTGGAAAGTGCAATTCACTGAGTTTAGTATATTCACATAGTTGTGTGCCTATCTTGCTGTCTAATTCTGAAACACTTTTGTCATTTCCAAAGAAGACCCATACCCTTTAGTCATCACTCTCCACTCACTCTTGCTTCATGTATCTATGAATCTCCTTTTTCTCTTTGTGGATTTACTTGTTCTGGATATGTTATATAAATGTAATCATTCAATATGTGGCCCTTTGTGTCTGGCTTCTTAGCCTATTTGTGAGGTAGCACATATCAGAATTTTATTCCTTTTTTATTGCTAAATAGTGTTCTGTTATATGGATACACAATAGTTTGTTTCTCCATTTATCAGTTGATGGATATTTGGATGACTTCCACTTTGTGGTTATTATGATCATGCCACTGTGAATATTTGTGTATTTTAGTTGACTTATGTTTTCTTTGGGTAGATATTTAGGAGTGAAATTAATGGACCATAAGTAACTCTGCCAGACTGTTTTATAAAGTGACTCTACCATTTTAAATTCCAATCAGCAATGTTTGAAGATTTCATTTCTCCATATTCTTGCCAACAGTTTGCCATGGTATTTTTTTTTTCATAGTAGTCATCCTAACGGGTATGAAGTGGCATCTCATTGTGGTTTGGATTTACATTTCCCTAATAACTAATGATATTGAATATCTTCATGTACTTTTTAGTCATTATTTATCTTTGTTAGAGAAATGCCTATTCAGATTCTTTGCCCATTTTAAAACTGAGCTGTCCTTTTCTTGTTCATTTGTAATAGTTCTTATGTATTCTGGATATACACAAATGTACTCTTATGAGATATGAGAAGTATAAAATTTTTCTTATTCTATAGTCTTTTCACTTCTTATGAAGCAAATAGATTTTTTGTTGGAGTCCAATTTACCAGTTTTTTTGACTGCTTATGCAGTTTTCTCTGAAATTTTGTATAAGTTAAAAAAACAGACCTTATTTCTCAACATCTCCTATTATTTTTTTTCTACAGAAACAATGATCATTTCTTTAACTACAAAATAGGTTAGAGATATTAGAAACTATTTTGTGTTTTCAAATATTTTCTTCAAATTTAATGGGTGAAGCCCAAGTTTTCAAACCTTATATCCAGTGTACTTTTTTTTTTAAATCAGAAAATGTCTTTGAGTGTTCTGCTTAGCTCAGAATGCACATATTATTCTGTAAACATTTATAAATGTCTAATGTATTCTGAGAAATTGACTGGGCTTGGAGATCCAGGGATGCTGGGAATATGGTCCTGTCCTTAAAAAACAAGAGGTCATGTGCCAGGCTACAGATTTCTACGGAGTGTATTGGCACCAGTGGAGGAAGAGGGGCACTGCCTGGGTGAGAAAGCCACACAGGGAGTCAGTGCTGGTATTCTGTCTGCAGAGATGTGTGGGTGATCAGAACCTTTAGTTATAGTATATGATTCTTTCTTTCAGACAGTTGCTGTTGTGTGTGTTGTGCACCTTGGCGCCAGTTACCTATAACAGCAATATTTAGGGATATTGATGTAATGAAATGTAAATATCAATGTGATGACTTTGATACATAGAAGCAAGCCTGAAGAAAGCCACTTTTCTTTGACTTCTCCAGGTTTTCAAGAATGGGAACTTCCTACTTACTAATTAATTCAGTTTGGTGTGTGTGTGTGTGTCTGAGTTCCAGCCCAAACCCAAGCAGTTCTGGGTAATCAGAGCTAAAATGTGAGTCAAAGAGGAACAGCTATTTGGATGGAGAGAAGATTGTGTATAGAGAGTGGGGTGAGTCCTGTTAAGGAATTTAGATCTTCCTTTAATAATGGAGAGCCATTGATGAGTTTGGGTGTATGTGGGGAAACATAGTGTCTCCTGTTAACTGTATCACAGAAGATGGTTGTGAGGACTAGAGATAGGAGACTTGTGGGGTTGTTGGACTAGTCCAGATGAGAGCCAATGAGGACCTGAGATAAGGCACTGATGATAGAGGTGGATGCACAGGCTGGAAATGTTTAGAAGGTGCAAGTTGGGATGCTTTGCTGCAATCAACCATCATAAATTAAAAGGAGGATTATTGAAGAAGGAAGATTTCTGAAGAAGGATTAAAGGAATGAAATGCCACAGAAGCCAGCATGATTTTAGGTCCTTGGGGGTAAAATGTGACAGGGCAGGGGGCCATTTTTAGGCTCTCCCACAAGAGGGAGGAAAGGGAGTCTCCTCCCAGCTGTACTTTTTAAAATCCCAAGAGCACTCTTTTTTTTTTTTAAAAAAATTATATTATTTACTTGTTGATGAACTGTATTTTTTTGACTTTTATGTGATGCTGAGAATCAAACCCAGTGCCTTATACATGCTAGGCAAGTGCTCTAAAACTGAACCAAAACAACAGCACTCAAGAGCACTCTTAGCCTTGGGTATTGTGGCCCCTGCTCAGGCAGAATGTTTGCTGGGAGTTCCTGCCATCATCACTAGCATTCCAAGAAGAGGGGAAGGATTGTGAAGCAGAACCATCTGTTTCTCTTTGGTAATTCAAGCTGGCTTGGGCAATTTTTGAGATCTGAAGAGGAAAGTTGAGAATACTTCAGAAATTTGTGACGTGGATAGCCCAAGATGATAGCATTTCTGTGTGAGAACAATGTTCACAAGTGAGTAGACTAGAATGCAGAAAGTAAACAGAGTTCACCTTTAGACCAGCTTTGTTTGTGATGTGACTGTCCAGATGTTATGTTTTTGTGACTATTCCCCTCCAGAGACTGGTTATTTTCTTTGCTATGACTTTCCAGCATGGATTTTCAGAGGTACCCTTATCAGCTCCCAGAAAAAGTAATTAAAATTCATTTTATACAGTGCAGCTTATTGAGTTTTTTGTTTTCTGCTTTTTTTTGTACTAGGAATTGAGCCCACAGTGCTAAACCACTGAGCCACATCCCCAACTGTTTTTTTTTTCTTTTTTCTTGAGACAGAGTTTTGTTAAGTTGCTTAGAGCCACACTAAATTGCTAAGGCTGGGTATGAACTTGCAGTCCTCCTGCTTCAGGTTTACAAGCCATTGGGATTACAGGTGTGTTCCACCAACCTGGTTGAACAATATTTCTTAATGGACAAAGAACAATAGATGCTGTTTAACTGGTTCTTGCTCCTATGCTAGTGAAGTGTGAATTTAAATTTCTTTATGCATCTCAAAGAGAACACAATATTGTACAGCAATTCTAAAAGGGTGGAAGTTATGTGGTTTCTGTAAACTACTTTTCTTGATGTTATCCATGAAACATCAGTGTGTTTAGCAGTTAAATAGAAATTTTTGTCAGAGGACAGTGGAAGGCTGGACTGGCACTACACTTTTACACCAACAGCATCATTCAAAAACAAGCATTCTTGGCTGGGGATGTGGCTTCACTGTTCTATGTTTTCATTAATGAAATACAAAGTCATTTTTGGAGGAATGAAGTATAAATTATTCATTTATGTATCTTATTTGTTATAACATGGCATGAAACATTTGATTATGTGATAAACACTGCTACAGTTAAGATCAGAATTGTCTTTAATATTTACTGTCGCTTTAAACATGGTCAGGATTAATAATAACACTGCTGGTAAGGCCACTCTATAGATGTCATTTTACTAAGGATCTTGATCTTGCCTAACTTTCCAAGATATAACAATAAAGGCTAGCTGAAAGCTAAAACTTGGAAGATAAATTGTTGCACACACCCAGCTCTGCCACTATGTTGTTTCTCCTCCATGCCAAGGCAGATGGTCAGATTAAGGTGAATTAGAGAAAAATAACTGTACTGAGATTAAATGGGAGTTACTCATGATGGGATGAATCCAATTTCTCTGGCAGGTTTGGTCCAATTTGGGGCCCTCTTGTTAAAAGGTTTAAGATATACTCTGTGTTGTCAGTAATGGGAAGTAGTTCAGTGATCTTGGACAAGTTATTTAAGGTCAGTTACACTCTACCTTTCTAAAATATTCTCCATTGTAGTATTGTTTTGAGGATGAGCACAGCTGCTGCATATAAACTGGTAAGCACAGTGCCAAGCACATTACAAATTGCAAGTAGATCTTACTCCATGAAACAGTGTTTTTCTTCAAGGTAAAATGAAACAGAAGGGCAGTAATTGACATTGGATGTATCATGAGGAACCACAAATTGGCTCTTAGCTTCAATGGAACTAAAGCTGTAGCAGGTATTATTTCACAATTTTAATTAAAATCAGTATCAGAGGTGAGATGTAAAGTTTCATAATTTTAATTAAAAGTGGTTAAATGTCTTTGCTTTTTTCACCAATTTACCTGAAGCAAACCATTTGCATTTGTAAAACTCCAAAAATCAATAAATAGAAGATGCAATAACTGAATACTATGGTTTGTTTCATCTTTTGTTTAGTGGATATTGCTTCTCCATGAAAATGAGAATACTTGGATATTGTGCTTTCAGAACTCGTGTTCTGCATTCCATGGTTACTGAACACTCAGGATTAGTAGTGTTTAATGTAGATATGAATTTGGGTATGATGTGTTTAGAACACATGCAGAGGAATAATGTCAGTCAAAATTTACTAAAAGCTTATTGTTTAGCAAAACTCTATCTTTGAGAACACAAAACATGACAGTTCTAAAAAACGTGAAGAAATTTAAAAGAAGAGTGACTTTCTAAGCAAATCAGAAGCACATGCCATCTATAGTTATTGCTAACAAGTGATTTTTATAGATTTTTGTGTACCTGGCATGGGTTCCTTGGATTCCTTTTTTTTAATTATTCATTAGTTATGATCAGTTATACATGACAGTAGAAAATGCTTAAATTCATTGTATACAAATGGAGCAGATGTTGGGTTCTTTTAGAGAAACAACCTTAAAGGATAGTATCATTTCAAGGGAAAATGATAGTGGAAGATTTACAAATGGATTCCCTTGCTAAGCTGTAAAATGTCTTGTATATTGTGGCAGAGCTATGGATGATTTTATTTGTGATGAATCATTAAGCTTGTATCTTCTATATGATATAGTGATTTCCATTCTTGGTCCAGTTAACTGAACTCAGTAATGAAGAATATGCTGCTACAGTGTATTATCGTTGATACCAGCTGTTAGAGAATTCACTTAAAATTTTCTATTTGTTATTGGTATTAAAAAATCATTTGGGGTCTGTCTTTTCACATCCTTTTATATTTCTAAGCCAGAATGACCTCTTAGAGCTGGCAGACTTCATACTCACTGTGTGAGGAAGTAATTTGTAATCTATGTTCTGAGTTCTCTTAAGATATGAGAAATACTTGTAATGTTGGAATTAAGCTGTTAGGATACAGTTCTTCAGTCATATTATCATTGAAATTTATTATTTTAACCTTTAATTAGGAGAGTCACTGTTCTTGGCTGTCTGTGGCCTGTTTCCATTGCTATTCTTTCATCATGTGATTTAAGTGTTTCTAAATCTTACAAATTATTCCAAAAGAAGACATGGAATAACTTTGTAGATCGGTACTGTCCATTCTGCATGAAATCCAGCCCTTTCAACATTGGCATACAGAGGACACATGTGCAGTAAACATTTATTTGAATTAATGAATTGTTTTAGGGCAGCTTGCAAAAGTAATGTTTTCAGTATTCAGTGACTGAGCCTTTAGTACTGGTAGTTCAGCTAAACATTCAGACTTCGTTTGAAGCCAGTAAACAGACCATTCTGCGATCCAGGGAGACCAATTTGTTAACTTTTCTATCCAATAGTAATCTACTTTTTTTTAAGATGGGGGGGGGAGAGAGAGAGTGAGAGAGAGAGAGAGAAGAGAGAGAATTTTTTAATATTTATTTTTTAGTTTTTGGTAGACACAATATCTTTATTTTATTTTTATGTGGTGCTGAGGATTGAACCCAGTGCCCCGGGCATTCCAGGCAAGCGCGTTACCGTTTGAGCCACATCCCCAGCCAGTAATTTAGTTTTACAATCGTGTTTATGTAGAGTAAATGTCAAAGGGAAAGGTGTATTTGAAGCAGTTACATGAGTAAGTTTGCTACAGTGAAAGATTTTTAGTATGCTGATGGAAAAGGTACAATTTAAATTTGATATTATAAAATTCAGGTAGCTCTTTTTAAAGACAGTTTTATTGAAGGCTAATTGATATCCAATAAACTTCATGTTTAAAGTGTATGATTTAATCAGCTCTGACATATGTGCACACCCAAGAAACCATCATCACAATAAGGAGAATGAACAGATCCATCAGCACCCCAAATATCTTTGTTCTTCTATCCTCAAGGTCCTCTGTCCCTTTCTCCAGGCAACCACCAACCTACTGATCTGCTATCACTGTAGGTTAATTTGCTTATTCTAGGGTTTTATGTAAATGGAATTATAAAACATGTTTTCTCTCTCTCTCTCTCTCTCTCTCTCTCTCTCTCTCTCTCTCTCTCTTTTGCTCTTTCACTCAGTGTAAATATTTTTTGATTTGTCTCTGTTTCTGATTATATCAGTAGTTTGTTCCTTTAAGTGCTCAAAGTATTCTATTGTATGGATGTGCCTGTTCACCACTGACAGCCATTTGGGTGTTTCCAGCATTTGGCTCTTAGAACTAAAACCCATCTGAACAACTGTATTACAGATCTTTGTGTGGACTTAGGCTCTCTTTTCTCTTTTGTAAATACCCAGAAGTGAAATGAGTAGATCATGTACTAGATGTATTTTTAATTTTTTAAACTGCCAAACTGTATTCCAATTTGTTGTTTCCTTTTACATTCCTACCAGCAGTGAATTAGGAATCAGTTGCTCCAAGTCTCTATCTTAAATATTACTGTGGTAGTCTGTTTAAATTTTAGTCCTTTAAAAAATACATATTGTTACCTCAATGTGATTTTTTAAAAATTTTTTTAGTTGTATATGTGTGTGTGTATATATATATATATGATGCCTTTATTTTATTTATTTATCTTTACACAGTTCTAAGGATTGAACCCAGTTACTTATATGTGCAGGCAAGTTCTATGCCACTGAGTCACAACCCCAGCCTCTCATTGTGATTTTAATTTGCATTTTCCTATTGGCTGATGATGATGTTGAGCATATTTTCATGTGCTTATTTGCCATTCCTTTGTAAAGTATCAAATCTTGTATGTTATTATTTATTGAGGTATTTGATTTTCTTAAGTTTTAAGAGTTCTTTATATATTCTAGATAAAAATTCTTTATTATATTTATGATATTTTGTCCCAGTCTGACATGTTTTACATTCCACTAGCAGTGTCTTCTAAAGAACAGATGTTCTTAATTTTGATGAAATTCAATTTATGAATTGTTCTTTAATGCACTTTTGGTATCATATCTAAGAACTTTTTTCCTAACCCCAAGTCACAGAAGTTAGCTCCTGTTTCCTTGAGAAGGTTTATTGTTTTTGGTTTTACACTTAAGTATATGACCCATTGAGTTAATTTCTGTATGTGGTGCAAGTCAGGGGTCAAAATTCATAAGTTTTTGTATATGGGTATTTAGTTCCAGCACCATTTGTTAAAAATGAACATTGTCTCTTTGCTGAATTGCCTTTGTACCATTGCCAAAAATCAGTTTTTTTGTGTACATGGGTCTATTTTGGCCTCTATTTTGTATCATGATCTACTTGTTTATCTTTATATCAGTACCATATTGTCGGAATTACTTTATCTTTGTAATAGTGTTTTTATTCCAGATTTTTTCTTTTGCAAAGTTTTTTGGACTGCTCTGGGTCCTTTGTATATGCAATGGAAGTTTATAATCAGCTTACCTGTTTATACAAAACAGCCTGCTGGGATTCTGAGATATTGAATCTATGAATCAAATTTTTAGAAGAGGCCCTGGCCATAAAAAAAATTCAGAAGAGGCTCTGGCCAAAAAAAAAATTAATTGGCTCACAGAAGAGCCAATCTGGGTTTATCAGTGGCCTCACTACATTATTGGTAACTCATGGGCCATTACCCCCTACCATAGGCCTAATTTTGGGATGAAACAATGTAAATAACGGAATTCTGGTACTGCCAGTGAGTGATTGATTGATTCAAATTCTTGAGATAGTCTAAAATTGCTGTGCGATTAGAACATGCCATCCGGCTCTCTACAAGAGACTATCATGTCATTCGAAGGATTTAATCAAGGGTTTACTCCTAGGGAAATTGAGGGAGATTTACAGAAAGAATACTTATGTGTAACCCAATCTCTCCAACAGAGATTAACGAATGCATCCAGCCCAAATTTTTAGAAGAGGCCCTGGCCATAAAAAAAAAATTAATTGGCTCACAGAAGAGCCAATCTGGGTTTATCAGTGGCCCCTTACAGGGGAAAAGTTAAAATAGCCCACATACTAGTTGAGGAACTACTTCAGGCTGGTCATTTAGAGCCCCTACACTAAGCTCTTGGAACACACCCATCTTTGTAATTAGGAAAAAGTCTGGTGACTGGAGATTATTACAAGACCTATGATCTATTAGTTGTGTTATAGAGCCCATGGGAGCATTAAAATCTGGGCTTCCTTCTCCTACAGCTATTCTTTTACATTATTATTTGATAATAATAGATCTGAAAGATTCCTTCTTCTCTATACCTTTGCACGCAGAAGACTGTAAAGAAATTGCCTTCAGTGTCCCAGCAATTAATTTTAAAGAACAAGTTAAAAGGTATTGCTGGAAAGTGTTGCCTCAGGGAATGTGTAACAGTCCTACCCTATATCAAAATGTTGTGACACAGGCTATCACGCCTGTGCATATATTATTCATTTTATGAAAGACATACTTTTAGCTCATGATAATCCAGATGTACTTTCAAAAGTTTTTGCCCAATAAGGGATGTCACTCACAGCAATGGGATTGTTCATTGCACCTCCAAAGGTGTTAAAGACATCTCCTTTTCAATATCTAGGTCATGTGATTAGAGGACATACAATCAGTCCTCAAAACTTACAAATGAGAAAGGTCAATCTCTTGTAGAATGAGATCATTTATCTATTAAGCTACAATTACAAAAGCTAAAAGGGGAGATAGGACTAGGACTCCCCAAAATAACCTCAATCATGCTCTGTTTTTTAAATTTTTTTATGTTGTGACTCAGAAAGACACACTGCACCGAGTGACATGTCTTCCACAGCAACAGGCCCTTTAAGCCGAGTTCGATGGAAGGACTTGCAGACTGGCCAATGGAGAGGACCAGATCCAAATATCATGTGGGGCAGAGGTCATGCTTGTATTTTCCCAGAAGGTGTTTTTCATCCTATTTGGGTTCCTGAATGTGCCATCAGGCATGGAGGACCTAGAATCAAGATTCAAACAACTGAAGAGTGACCCAGAGAAGCATAGAGGTTAAAATTTATTGTACTACATATGGATGGCCAGTATTCCCTGCACCATATTTTTTTGAAGAGTTGACCCTGGAGAATTCCTGAACAACGAAAGGAAATTGGCTTAATTTTTTTTTTTGCTTCCTTTGCTATCAGAATAATGGATATTTTGTTATTTTTATCAACCTGAAACAGAAGTTAAATCCTGGGGCTAGCTTAAAAATCCCAAAAGACATATTACCCCAACCACATGGTCAGTGTGAGAGTGGACCAAAGAAGATGGTCTCCCATTTTAGAGAGAGGACGCCCCCCCAAAGCCACTTGGAATACATGGGAGGAGCCAGGAACCACCTGTCCCAGAGTAAACGTGTTATAATATATGACATGGGTTTGACCAAACTTGAATATGGGATATAAAAAATGAGAGAATGCTTGTGGGCTACATGACTGAGAGTCTTCAGATCCCTCACACAGATGTGTCCAGGGAATTAAGAGAAAAGTTGTGAGTTCGATTCTCCCCAGGTTGCTCCTATCCACCAGAGACTAAAGTAAAAGTAAGAGTCAGGCAACATGTTTCCCTGGGGGAAGCCACGGTTCTTTGATCTCCAGTGGGATCTTGTCACCTTCTTGCAGAAGCTAATATTAAAGCCCTACAGAGAGGTGAGTTAAAGACGTCTTTTCCTTAAAACAGTGCAGGATCCACTAAGGTCCCCTGACTCCCCATGCGACCTGCCCAGGTAAGTGCCTTTCTCTTCCTGAGATGCAGCACCAGTGTGTGAGTGGGCTTCTGTGATTGTGATGAACAATCAGAATAACCAAATTGTATGATAGGTTCTAACATAGCTCTAAATTATGCATCCAGCTCTACACACTCAACAGCTCAGAGGACTGTTTAGAATGCAGAGGAAAGTTTTGTTCTTACTAGATTTTGCCTGTTAATTTGGTGACTCATGAAAACTTGTTAATTTTTTTAATAAGAAAAAAACATTTTAAGTAACTCATTTTAGGTTTTGATCCATTTCTCAGACTACAGGGAGTTTGATTTGCTGCTCTACTAGTTTTCAAACTGCATACTAATAAGGGTCCTGGTTATTTTCTGCTTCAGCATTATGAATCCATATTCCTATTCTCCCAGGAAGAGATAAATGTTAACCCCAGAATTTTATTAAACATACTGGTTTTTCCTTCTCTTTTCTCTAAAACTCAATCCAAAATATTTTAAGCATTTTCTTCTAATACTGAGATAGTGAGAAATAATAGCATACACCAAAATACCTTTTAATTGATCAGAAGGAAATGATATGGTTTATTTTTTGCAAATATGATACTTATAAAGAAAGTTTATTCTCACGTTTTAGAGAAATAGCAAATAGCATTTTCTTATGCAGATGTATGTTATCTCTGTTTTGATCTCACAAAAGTAAACCAATAGTGCTCTTGCTGCCCGAAGGTTTTGAACTAGAGCAAGGGACACTAGTGACCACCCCTTCGTGGCTTCCAAAGGTCCCCTGGTGTCCTCCCTCCAGGGCATCAGGGAGAAAGTGGATGATAGTGGAGAGGTGATGGTGAACTTGATCTGTGCGATAACAACAAATGACATCTGCCCTTTCATGTATCGAATGCACATCAGGAAGTAAGGATGCAAATCACAGTATTTACAGGACAGTGTCCGTGGGACACCTGATAAAGCAGCTATGACCCCTCCCTCCCTCCAGTCCGTGTCTCTCCACATCCAGGCCCTAGAAGCCCAAGGTGCTGTGGGTCTGCTTTCCTCACCGCTGAGTGGGGTGCACCAACTTCAGGATTGTTCCCTAGTCTCTGGCCCCTGGGTGATGACATGTATCTCTGTGTTGTCCACGAGTTAGACAGGGGCAGAATATAAAATATTTAAGTGATGGCTCCTTGGTCAGGGCAGGAAAGGACTAGATTTCCATTATTGTTTGTTCTCCACTTAGGTTTCTCCTATACTCTGCCCTCTTAGACTTTCCTTGTCCTTCCCCACTGGACCCTCCCTCACTGGGACCTGTCCCTGAACTTCTTTTCCACAGTATTCTCTTTGGACTTAGGTCATCATATTCAGAACCTCCAGTCTGAGGAGAGCTTGTCCCCACAAGGGTTTAAGTCATGACCTGGGGCTCAGCCCATGAGGGCTTCCAGGAGCTGCTGCAGCACCTCTCTCCCCAGAACTGAGGAGAGGGTCTGGGATCATCCTGGTGCTGGACAGGCTTCTGTCTGCACCCTGATCACATGGTCAGACTAGTCTTGGCAGGTGTGAGTGGGGTGAGGCACAGCCAGGAGGGGACAGGCTCAGAGGATTTCTTTTAACTTGCTTTTATGAAATGTCCACATTTTCAGGTCTTTTTCTAAGAAAACTGATCAATTAGCACAGAAGTAGCAACATTGCATTCTTTATAAAACATCTACCTGTGAACCATGGAGGGCCCTGTGGGTCTCACTGATACATACGTGTGTGACCTGCACAGTGTGCAGAGGGCCAGCTGCTTCTCTGCCTGCTGTGTCCTGGGGCTGCAGGGATCTAATGCCTGTGGGGGACCCATGAGAGCATCTGACTCTGCCACTTCCCATGATCATCACTTTACTAAAATGATAAGGTTTTCCAGCTGTAACTAGGAACTCTCTTCTATAGAAAAAAGAGTAATTTTTCAGTTGTTTTCAGGCAATGTCCCCCCAGAAAACCCAGTTCTCTACCTGTGTTTGCAAGTCCATGGCCCCTCCTGGCTCTGTCCCTCCCTCCCATGACAATGCATGCACGGTGGCCATCCTCCCCTGGCAGGGCTGAAACCAGAATCCTGTGCCCTCCATTCACAGATTTATCAGGTAGCCTGTTTCTCCTGTTTTTTTCCGATGCTCTCCATTTTATTTTCTAATCTGCATTTAACTGAATTGAAGACAAACCTGTATTTTATAACATGATAGAAGGGAATCATCATTATTTCATTTTCTGTAATTTTTAAAGGCCTCTTCAAGTGTTACATACCCAGTTTACGTTGCTGTAGAGGTGTTTTGGGGTCAAAATGTGAGTGTACATCTTACAACTCACTTCAAGTGTACACACAGGAATAGGCATCATGTATCCATAGCTACCTGTAGCGCTGTGCCTACTAATAACCATCTGTGACACATCAAATGTGGAGACTCCTAGACCATTATATTACCATTTTTCTTTTTGTTTTTCTTGAGCAGAACAAGGGAAAGAATCTTCTTTACCCGAATGTGTGAATGAAGAAAAAAACAAAACATTTCTTAATAAATGAATCATTTGGAAGAGATTACATTTTTCTAATGTCATGAATTAATTTCCACTATTTACAATGACACTTCTGCAAAGATTTCAAAGCAATTATTTAACTAGGCTAAAACATTTAAATTGTCTGGACTCCTAGTTGTTTTTTCTCACACTTCGTAACTGATGTTATCAAATTATAATTTTCTAGGTAGATGTGGGAGAGATTGCTAGTCTTACTTGTTTTTTAGATGATAGAATGCGGGGATATGTTGCTCACCTCATTGTAAATGTTACATGCTTCATAGCTATAAAGCATAATTAAGATGGAAATAAAGAAAATACCTTCATTCTATAGGGAGCTATACCATGAGATTGTCACCATCAAATTTTCTATTACACTATTTTCTCTCTGTCCTCTGGAGAAATATCATTGCTTACTAAAAGAAGATAAGAAATCTTTTTTCTCTTATGTAAACTCCATTATCAGAGTGAGTTTGGATTCCTTTCTTTTAATTAAAACACTAAAAGCTATGACCCCCCCCCCAAATAATTGGATTTTCCTGGTGTGCTGGTGCATTGTGTGCCTGTTACCCCAGCAGCTTGGGAAGCTGATGCAGGAGATTTTCAGGTTCAAGTCCAGCCTCATGAACTTAGTGAGGCCCTGTCTCAAAATAAAAATAAGGACTGGGGTTGTGGCTCAGCGCTAGAGCACTTGCCTAGCACGTGCAAGGTCCTGGGTTCTGTCTTTAGCAGCACATAAAAATTAAAAAAAAATAAAGATATTGTGTCCAACTACAACTAAAAAAATAAAAAAATAAAATAGTTAGGGATGTGGCTCAGTGGTTAAGCACCTTTGGGTTTAATTCCTGGTTAAAACACACACACACACACACATACACACACAAACACACACTTAAATCATGATTACTTTTCCCCATTTCTCCATATGCTAAAGAGTGGGCAGAAAAGAAATTTTGGAATTAAATCCTGATAAAAATGGATGGTTCTGCCCACTTAGATTTTTTTTCTGGCATAATCAAATATATATAAAACAATATCAGTGGTTATGTAAACCTGGTTTCAATATCTGGTACCAAATATATATATATACAAATTCAAGTAGTCTGCGTTCAGAGTTAACATCCTTCATATTTTGTCTCTAAACTGTGATGAGCAATCCAGAACAGAGAACACTGAAAATATAGAATTGTATGGGGCTTCATCCAGCATCCACACTCTTTCCTTGAGAGATCTATGTGGACATTCCAGCCATCTGACCCACTTGAACTCACTTTGGGTGCTACCTCCTGAGCTTTTTTATCAGGTTGCTGCACATGCCAAGACAAATTAATCATGGCCCTACCAGTGGAGATAAACAGAAAAGATTTTAAGCTTGTGTACTGAGAGTTTGCAAAGGGTGCATTAAAAAAGATCCCAAATACTTTGAGGTGGACCGACTTGGTGGTTGGAGAGGTTGAAGCCGGTAACCAGTGTGATGATGAGAATTTTATCTTTATTTGATAATCAGACATGGACTCTATATGTCTTTTCACCAGAAAAAAAAGAAAATGACCAAGAGCAGCACCCTTTCCATTTTTCTTGCTGTAAGAAATGTCTTTTCTTCCCAAATTGTCCTTGGGATCACAGCCAACGTCTTCCTCCTCCTCTTCCACATCCTCATGTTCCTTCTCCAGTGCAGGACCAAGCCCACGGACATGGCCATCGCTCACCTGGCCCTGATTCATCTGCTGATGCTCATAATCAGGGTGTTCCTGGATATAGACATTTTGGGGGTTCAGGATATTTGGAATGACATGTCATGTAAAGCCACCATCTACCTGTACAGGCTGATGAGGAGCCTGTCGGCCAGCACCACCTGCCTGCTGAGTGTCTTTCAGGCCACCACACTCAGCCCCATAAGCTCCTTTCTGGCCAAGTTCAAGCACACGGCCCCACAGCACAGTCTGGTACTTTCTCACTCTCTGGGTGTTCAACATGTTCATTAATATTCGTATTTTAGTCTCTATTGGAGGCCCCTCCAATAACACATCAGATATTTGGTTTTCCACTGAATCCTGCAGGGTTTCCCCCACAGGTCACCACCCCAGGGTCTTATTTTCCTTGGTAGGAATACTCCGGGATGTCCTCCTTCTCGGGCTCATGGCCCTCTCCAGTGGGTGCATGCTGGCTCTCCTATGGAGGCATAAGAGGCAGTGCCAGCACCTCCACACCACCAGCAGGATTCCACAAGCCTCCCCAGAGCAGAGGGCCACTAGGACCATCCTGCTCCTCATGGGTTCCTTTGTGGTCATGTACTTTATGGACTGTGTGATCTCCTCCTCTTATAGTAAAATGCAGAAGAAGGATCCGGTTTGCCTTGTCTTCCAGATGCTGGTGGGCAATGGCTACTCGACCGTCAGTGCTTTGATGCTCATTTGTACCGAAAAACGAATAATCCAGTTCTCCCAATCCACACTGGGGAGGATGAGGACATGTTTACACAGGGTCAGATAACCCCTCACAGTGTCATCACACGTTGTTTCCTCCTGAGTTTCCAAAAATTAGTTGATGTTGGGAAAAAAACTAAATGAGGAGGAGGGAGATGAATCTTTTGTTGTTCTTTGTAAGATGTTTATCACACCAGGTGAGGTGGTGCACACCTGTCATGCTACCAACTCAGGACGCTGAGGCAGAAAGATCTCAAGTTGAAGGCTAGCCTCAGCAACTGTGTGAGTCCCTGAGCATCTTAGTGGGACTCTGTGTGTAAATTAAAAAAAAAATACAAAGTTCTGGGGATGTGGCTCAGTGGTCACATGCACCTGGGTTCAATTCCTAGTTGCAAAAAAAGTGTTAAATGATATATGGGCTGTTTTCTTACTGAACTTGCCTAAAGCAGATACCTTCCATTGTCCATAAGTAGACCATGACTGTGAACCCTTTGCTGGAAAAATGAATTTTGGAAGAATAGTTTTGTTTAGTCTTAGGAAAAGAAATATCTTGCCTATGTACAACTCTCTTGAGGTGCCTGAGGCAACAGGTGTTTTGATGTATTTTTTTATTAGAGCAACAAACATCAATAAGAATAATGAAATCCCCTCCGTGTTAACTCCAGTTGTTTTCCTAATATACCTGTAACATTATTTCTCCATGTATTTTTTTCTGATTTCATCATTTAACTTTTTTTTAAAGAAAGAGTGAGAGGGAGAGAGAGAGAGAGAGAGAGAGACTTTTTTAATATTTATTTTTTAGTATTTGGCGGACACAACATCTTTGTTTGTATGTGGTGCTGAGGATCGAACCTGGGCCGCATGCATGCCAGGTGAGCAGCACGCTACCGCTTGAGCCACATCCCCAGCCCCATCATTTAACTTTTTAAATGTTATTTTATTTTCATCTGAATGCTAAACCAATAGAGAGTGGGAAAAATAGTAGGCAATAGGTAATCAGGAATCAGAGTGCAGGAGAGAGCTCAGATGTCTTGGAAAAACACAGATCTAATCCATATCCCCTTGTAGCCTTGAAGTAGTGGCCTAGGTCTTTCACCCTCAGTGTAAAATATAGACCGTATCTGTTTTAGGGTTATCAAGGAGATGAGAACAAATAATAGCACACATTTGGCATCATATGTCCTGAGATTGGAAGGATGCAAAGAAGATTACTAGCATGTCCCCTGACCAAGGATGGCATGTAATTTATAAATCATGTGACATTGAAAAAGCAAGAGCAGCAGCTCACCTCTGTGTACACAGACATCATGTATTAACTCTTAATTTCAGTAGTGATTCTCTGGATGCAGTAGTATTATGATACCCCACTTTACAGTGAAGAAATCAAAACCCAGATAAATTAAGTCAGTGGATTGCAGAGGAAATAGGTGAGGAAAGTAAGGATTTGAACTCTCAAGCCCAAGTTACAGGTCCTAAGCCTAACCAATGGTCCGACTTTCTTATTAGACCAATGACATCTATCGGAAAGTGGCACACAGGGGTCACAGCCAATGAAACAGACAACCTGGCACTAAAAGTCCCACCCTTGTTTTGCATTCTTTCAGCCCAGAAATACAGCTGGATGGCAGGTGGCTATGGTTTGACCCACAGTAATGTGGCCTGAAACAAAGAAGTCAGGCTGCTGGATTGAACTCTAAGAGGCCAGTGTGAAAGCTGTTCAGTGGCAGAATTTTCAACCCCTGGAGGGGACCCAAGACATCACCTTCCTTCTGGAGCAGCATGTTAAGGATCCAAATGCACTTCTGGGGTGCAGTGGAGGGATATCCCAAGGGCACTGGTTGCAAAGGTAGAAGGCTACTTGTTCTCCTGACTCTTGAAAAGTCTACTTGAACCAGAGGAAGAAGGTTAGGCATGGGGTGCATTGTTGGCCTCCCTCACTGTAATTTATTAATACTTTGTAGCAGAAAATATTTAAATATTGTTATTTTTTAGTTTCTGAGATGGAATCTCACTCTATTGCAGGGACTGGTCTTGAACTTCCTGTGCTCAAAAGATCCTCCTGCCTCAGCCTCATGAGTCGCTGGAACTGCAGCTGCACAATAAGGTGCTCAGCTCAAATATTACAGAGGATCGAATTAGTGCTGAGGCTATGACTTTTCCTGTCCCCTCAAGCAGTTCATGGTCAACTAAATCCATTCTCTGTAACATCCTCAGGATATGGGAGAAATTGTGTTCCCTGTTAGGAAAGAGAGTGGATATGTCTGCGTTTGGATCTTGTGTGACCTGTAGAGTCATTTACAATAGGAATCAGATAAGAGCATTAAGGAAAAACAGCCACTGTGTCTTCCAGTTAGTTGTGGAAACCCTGGGGTTTCATCATAATGATTTTAGCAAACAGACAAATAATCAAAAACATGCACAGATCAAGTCTTCCCGGGCAGGAGGTCAGGAAGGTTTGTAGGTCTCAGATTGGCTCAGAACAGACTTGGGGCTGATGGAACTTTTTGTGATATTTATCAGGCCTTCCTAGATCAAAACGCTTGCTTCATAACCTACCAGTTTCACTTGACTGTTGGAAGGACGGACATGATGTCCATCTGCAGTAACAATAAAAAACGATTGTCTTATCTTTTAAAAGTCCATGTATGGCTGTGTTTTGGTTATACTCTCCCGCCAGGTGTCTGAGACCAAGTTGGTCAAAGTTGACCTTTTTCCTATCTATGCTAGATTCAGCTGAGATCTTCAGAGGTTATTACTCCTGGGAACTGCTGACCCCAGCCCTGCAGCTGTGCCCAGGGGCCCCTCACCCTCCTCTGACTGCCCCTTTCACTGTCCCTTCCCCTGCCCCTTCCCAGCCTCTGTTGAGCTGAACTTCCATATGGGCAACATTTTTAGCCCTCATATATGAGGGAGGTCAAGCAGCTTGGGAAACGGAATCAGGAGGATCCTGTGTTTAGGCAGCATCAACCAAAGCAAGGTGCTAAGCAACTCAGTGAAACCCTATCTCTAAAACACAAGATCGGACTGAGGACGTGGCTCAGTGTTCGAGTGTTCCTGATTCAATCCTCAGTAACTACCTCCCCCCCACCAAAAAAAATATAATGACTTTAGTTTATCTCAGAGGTATATGAAAAAAAATATCTAGCATGTATTTCTCATTCACAAGTTTCAAAGTAATCACATAAAAGCCCCCCCCCCTTTGCTAATTCATTCAACACATAAAGCAGACACACTATGCCATGATGAATGGTTGCCCAACCGTGTGGTGACTCAGTATGAAAGTCTATCCATCATGCAATGATCCAACATTTACTATCCTTCCCACATAAGAATTTCAAAAAGTTAAGGCTGTGTTTTTCAGTACAGATGAAAACCAAGGGGCTACTTGTGTTATAGCCATTGGCCTCCATAGTCTGGATACAATGACAAATACGGTAATTTTTCCACATGGTTCTTGAGGAGGAGACGATGCAGTCCAAACAGTACATGAGCACAAAGAAACCCAGGAGCAGCAGGATGGTCCTAGTGGCCCTCTGTTCTGGGGAGGCTTTTGGAGACATGCTGGTGCAGTGAAGGTGCTGGCACTGCCTCTTATGTCTATGTAAGAGGGTCACCATGTACCCACTGGAGAGGGCCATGAGCCCTATAAGGATGACATCCTGTAATGCACCTATTATGGTAAATAAATGCCTGAGGAAGTAGCTCATGCGTAAGATACTGCAGGAATCACTGAGGAATATGAGAGTGTGTGTGAGGTCACAGTAAAGTTGTCAACAGCAGAGATTGAGAATGGGGATTAAAGGACATATAGAGGACCCACAGGAAAGAAGGGACCTCATGCTGTCCAGTGGGGACTTAGGCTTGAACTTTGCAAGCAGGAGCTTGGGAAAAATAATATGTGTCCTAATCATATGGACCACGTCATGTTCTGTCACTTTGATCCAAGGTTCAAATTAGCCCATTCCTGACTCCACACGTTGTGATGCCTGAGATTCTGAGCTGTTGGGAATTCTAGGTGGGCACCACAACCCTGGGCTTCTAGCAGTTTTCTTTGTAATTTCAGAGAAAATTTTCCTCACCCTTGATTATAAGGTAATTGAAACATTTTATTATTATTTAAGTACACAAAAGATGATATTTATCATTTATCTTTGATTATGAGTACTGGTCAGTGGCCTTAAGCAATTTAAAATGTGGGTGCATGGATTCTCTCTACTGTCTCCCCAGTTTTTCATCTTCCTAAAATATCTCTAGATTCATTAAATAAAAATTCCCCAGGGCACACCCTTCCTCAGCTGCAGGAAAATGCCATACTACTACATTCTGTCTTTATAAGTTATATGACCCAAACATCCATCTTTTACAGGTATATTTTATACACATGATGATTCTTTTGTGAGTGACAGTCGCTTCACTGAATGATTTCAAGATTCATCTGTGGTTTCTTATATATCAGCATCATCTTCATATTAATGCTATGTTTAGTATTTAATGCAATATTTGGTCTTTGCATATTGTACTACTGAAGATTCCACTCCCTGTGTGTAGATGTATACAGTTTTGATTCTGATGCCTATGCAAGAGGGTCACCATGTACCCTCTTGACATAATAAATTCAAGACTCGTCCGTGGCTTCCTATGCACCAAAATCTTTCTCCTATTTAATGTTGAGTGGAACTCTATGATACATCCAGACCATATCTTCATACATTCATACACTTGGGGATATCAGACTGTCTCTATCACTATTATAAATGTGGTATCCTGAGCAATGGTGTTTAAATAATAGCTGTTGTCCCTATATCCAGTTTTTTTTGTTATATTCATAAACGTTCAATTTATAGATGAGATGGCAGTTTATGATAAGGGATGTTTACAATCTATTAGGCATAAAGGAGATTTCTGAGACTCTTGATTTATTAAAACTGTTGCAATCTCTCACGTACCTATAAATGTATGGACTCATTCAGAAAAAGAAAGTGATATTTACTTCTTAGGGTTCCTTTCACACATCAATCAGAAATATAAAATCACTAGATTTGTTGGAGAAATATGGACAATAATCTGTCATGTTTTTCTCATTTTCAAGCTTCAATGTAATCATTTTTAAAAACCACTTTATGCTTTGATCCAACACAGAGAGCAAACTCACTATGCCATGATGCGTTGATGCACAGCGGTGTGGTGGCTCAGGTCGAGAACTGACCCATCATGCAATGATTCAACGTTGACTGTCCTTCCCCCACAAACATTTAAAAAAGGTAACACCTGGTCTTGTTATGCAGATGAAAACCAAAGGACTGATGGTGGCATAGCCATTGGACACCATGATCTAGACAGAACGGCACACAGGGTCATTGTTCCACATGGTTCTTGAGGAGGAGACGATGCAGTCCAAACAGTACATGAGCACAAAGAAACCCAGGAGAACCATGATGGTCCTAGTGGCCCTCTGTTCAGGGGAGGCATTTGGAGACAGGCTGGTGCAGTGAAGGTGCTGGCACTGCCTCTTATGCCCATGCAAGAGGGTCACCATGTACCCACTGGAGAGGGCCATGAGCCCTATAAGGAAGACATCCTGTAATGCACCCAGGATGGTAAACAAATGCCTAAGGAAGTAGCTCATGGGTAAGATAATGCAGGAGTCACTGAGGAATATAAGGCCCTGTGAGGTCACAGTGGAGTTTTCAACAGCAGAGATGGAGAAGTGGGCACTGAAGGACATATAGAAGACCACAGGAAGAGAAGGGACCTCATGCTGTCCTGTGGGGACTTAGGCTTGAACTTTGCCAAGCAGAAGCTTCTGGGGCTGAGGGTGAGGGCCTGCAGGACACTCAGCAGGCAGGTGGCAGAAATGGACAGGCCCCTCATCAACCTGTACAAGTAGAAACTGATTTACATGTGACATCACCCTGAAGCCCCACCTGAGATGTAAAAGTGTTTGCAGCAAAGATCCCCGTGTTGAGGATCAGGAGGTGGGTAAGGGCCAAGAGACCGATGATCCAGTCCATGTTCTTGAGCCTCTTGTCACACAGGAACTTGATGAAATGGAACAGAAAGAGGATGGTGTTGGCCACAATCCCAATTCCCACTTCAGAGTAAAAGGTGCTTCTTTAGTTAATAACACCATGCACCATGTGGTTTTTTCTCATCTTTTGGGTTAAGGAATCATGGAGTACATATCTTAGGAGAAAAGAAAAGAAAATGCATTATCACAAATATTAAATTGCATCCCTCTCAGACAACACTGTTGCCAGGAGGAAAATTTGTTGGCCTATCCCTGTGCCCCTGTCCCTGTTAACTGAAGTTTTGCTGATACACCCTGGAAACAATTCTTTCCTCTCTCTCTTCCCATCATTTTCCAATCAGGGCTGGATTCCAATTTATGCAAAGTACAAAGGATTTCCTGAGCATTAAAAATGATCATATCTGTCATATATTTCTCATTCACAAGTTCTGATGTTATAGAAAAATTTTCCCTGATGCAAACTTGAATTTTTCTTGGTGATATCTGATCGCAAGGGTGGAGTATGTTTCCTTACTGTACTAAGGACTATGTACTTTTGGGTCAACTGAAATTATGGGGGTTTAATTAGGAAGAAAACCCTCCTAATCAAAGAGCCTCAATGTCTTAGGCCATGCATATTTATGTTAGATTCCAGTTACCTTCATTCTGGTTTGTTCATGAACACTTGTAATATTGTTCATATATTCACAGAGAAATTGCTAAGTATTGCAACCTCTGAAGTCAGATGGCTTGAATGTACCTACATAATCTTCCATTTAAAGGATAAGTATTCAACTTTGAGAAGCCCATTAGCCTGGGCTCTGGGCTCAACTCATCTATAAGCTGAACAAAACCTCATCATGTCTGCACATGAGATACCATGCATGAAACAGCATGAAGCACGTTTGCCATTTAGGGAAGGATTGCTGTGCAGAAGGCTCTCTATGGAATTGTTCAATTTTCTAGACTTCTGCAGATCCTCATTCATAGAAATCTCTTAGTAGTTGATCATCTCTATCACCAACTCAGAGAGACTAAAAAATCAACTGAATTATAATCTGTTGGGAATCTCTATTCAGAGAAAATGGAGTGGATTTTAGACAGATTTGATTCCCCTACACAGCTACTTATGTTAATTATTTTTGTTATCGAGTCACAATTTGATCGATGTGATCCAACTCCAGTAACAAATACTAGGAGAAACACATTTCAGTATTTTTCAGTATTTTTCTACTTAAATATGAGTAGCCAGGCATGATGGCACACTCTTGTAATCCAGCAGGTTGAGAGGCTGAGGCTACGGGATTGTGAGCTCAGTGCCAGCCTCAGCAACTGTTATGCACTTAGCAACTCAGTGAGACCCTGTCTATAAATAACATACAAAATAGGCCTGGGGATGGGACTTGCTTGTTCAGTGTCCCTGAGTTCAAGCCCCAGTACCAAAGCAAAGGAAAACAACAACAAAAGAAAACCTTAAATACATGGAATCATTGTGATAAACAGAACCACATGAAAAAAGATACACATTCACTCCACTTGAGGAATTAATTACAGTGTAAGTATCCAACCTATCTTTGAAACATGAGTCTTTTTGGAGTCCAAGTTTTCCATCTTCCTTCAAAAATGCAATGACGTTTCTCCCGACTCAATTTGTCCACATGTAAAATTGATACTTCGGTTTATTATATTGATGTCTAAAACGTACCAGATACATTTTCTACTACTGAACTACATCTCCAGCTCTGATTCTAGAGAATTTTGAAATGATTTTACTGGCAGAATATTTTCCTGATAAACATATATATTTACTTTAATCCAAGCATCTCCTATAATAAATCATTGAGATTTAATTTGTGTTTTCACATACTGAGCCATAATAATACTTGAAATCAAAGCCTTAAGGCTAAATTAGTTCTTGTGCATATGGATGTAAAAGACACTAAGGGAATCCCTACTACTCAGGAGGCAGAGACAGGAGATTGTCGAGTTCAAGGCCGGCTAGTAAATTAGTGAGACCCTGTCTCAAAATAATAAATCAAAACTGGGCTAGGGATGTACCTCATTGGTGAAGAGCCCTGGCTTCAATCCCTGGTACAAAAACCAAAAGTGCTAAGGGAATCTGACATGTTAAAGATGTGTGAACATTTTTGGTGCCACGTGAGAATTCAGAGTGTAAGTACAGGTTTCGTTTAAACATTGAAATGCAGATCTGTTTTTATTAAAAAAATTAACTTTTAGCTGACATAACATCTAGACTTAGGGAGTCTCCTATTAGAATTCAATACAGGTTGACATTGCTTGCTGAACACATGGGGGAATTAACATTTTGATTTTCTCACATTGTATAATTTCTAAGTGTGCAGAGTCTCAAAACTCTTATTTGGTCACAGGAAATCACCTGATGTAGACTCTGGTGACCACATTGAGCTATAGGCAGTAGACCTGCTGACCCCAGCCCCGAAGCTGTGCCCAGGTACCCCTCACCCCTCCTCTGACTGCTCCTTCCCCTGACCCTTCCCAGATTCTGCTGAGCTACACTGCTATGTGGGCAATATATTGACATTCCCTACATGAGTGAGAACATGCAGTAATTGATTGAAAAGAAAATTCTATAAACCATTAGGAAAAAAAAAGTTTATTTATTTCTGAAATGTGGTGAACAGCAAAATGACATTTTTTTAAAATTTTAGGACTATACTTATGCATGACTGTGTCCAGCTTCTGTCCAAAGTTCAGATCACATACTGATGTATTAGTTTATCATATGCATCAGACACATATACCTTATTCACTTAAATATTATACAATATATAAGTATTCTAAAGATTCTTAACACGGTGATGGTTCTTGGAAACATACTGTTTAAAGCAAAAACAATCATTTATTTTTTAACAAGAGAAAGCAAACTATCCTAAGAAATACTGGACAGTCCACAGAGGGGGACATAATTCACAGGGAAAGTAACATGGGCTGGGCATCATGGTGCATATCTGTAATCCTCATAGCTTGGGAGTCTGAGGGAAGAGAATTGCGTTTTTGAGGCTAGCGTCAGCAACTTATGACCTAAGCCTTATAGCAAGAGCCCTCTCTAAATAAAATATTAAAAGATTAAGGATGTGGCTCCGTGGTTAAGCACACTTAGGTTCAAATCTTGGTATGAAAATAATAATAATAATAATAACAATAATAATAATAATAATAATAATAATAATAATAAAATAACAGCAGCAACAAAGGGGCATAATTTATTTTGTCTTTTAAGCTTCCCCCCTGCTCCCATCACCTACTGTATGTTAACTAAAGATTAACAATTGAGTTCTGGGAGGGGGGCTGGTCCTGCTTCATGTGAGTTTGGGACTGAGGGGAAATTGGGCAGCCAGCTGTATGGGCACAAGGTCACTAGCCACTCACAGCTTTGTAGATTCAAACAGCAATTCTTTTTTTTTTTTTTTATTGGTTGTTCAAAACATTACATAGTTCTTGATATATCATATTTCACACTTTGATTCAAGTGGGTTATGAACTCCCATTTTTACCCCGTATACAGATTGCAGAGTCACATCAGTTACACTTCCATTGATTTACGTATTGCCATACGAGTGTCTGTTGTATTCTGCTGCCTTTCCTATCCTCTACTATCTCCCCTCCCCTCCCCTCCCCTCCCCTCTTCTCTCTCTACCCCTTCTACCATAATTCATTTCTCCCCCTTGTATTATTTTTCCCTTTCCCCTCACTTCCTCTTGTATATAATTTTGTATAACCCCGAGGGTCTCCTTCCATTTCCAAGCAATTTCCCTTCTCTCTCCCTGTCCCTCCCACCTCTCATCCCTGTTTAATGTTAGTCATCTTCTCATGCTCTTCTTCCCTACTCTGTTCTTAGTTACTCTCCTTATATCAAAGAGGCCATTTGGCATTTGTTTTTTAGGGATTGGCTAGCTTCACTTAGCATAATCTGCTCTAATGCCATCCATTTCCCTCCAAATTCTATAATTTTGTCATTTTTTAATGCAGAGTAATACTCCATTGTGTATAAATGCCACATTTTTTTATCCATTCGTCTATTGAAGGGCATCTAGGTTGCTTCCACAGTCTTGCTATTGTGAATTGTGCTGCTATGAACATCGATGTAGCCGTGTCCCTGTAGCATGCTGTTTTTAGGTCTTTAGGGAATAGACCCAGAAGGGGAATAGCTGGATCAAATGGTGGCTCCATTCCCAGATTTCCAAGAAATCTCCATACTGCTTTCCAAATTGGTTGCACCAATTTGCAGTCCCACCAACAATGTACACGTGTACCCTTTTCCGCACATCCTCGCCAGCACTTTTTGTTGTTTGACTTCTTAATGGCTGCCAATCTTACTGGAGTGAGATGGTATCTTAGGGTGGTTTTGATTTGCATTTCTCTGACTGCTAGCGATGGTGAGCATTTTTTCATGTACTTGTTGATTGATTGTATGTCCTCCTCTGAGAAGTGTCTGTTTAGGTCCTTGGCCCATTTGTTGATTGGGTTATTTGTTATCTTATTGTCTAATTTTTTGAGTTCTTTGTATATTCTGGATATTAGGGCTCTATCTGAAGTGTGAGGAGTAAAGATTTGTTCCCAGGATGTAGGCTCCCTATTTACCTCTCTTATTGTTTCTTTTGCTGAGAAAAAACTTTTTAGTTTGAGCAAGTCCCATTTGTTGATTCTAGATATTATTTCTTGTGCTATGGGTGTCCTATTGAGGAATTTGGAGCCCGACCCCACAGTGTGTAGGTCGTAGCCAACTTTTTCTTCTATCAGATGCTTGTCTCTGGTTTGATATCAAGCTCCTTGATCCATTTTGATTTAACTTTTGTGCATGGCTAGAGAAAGGGATTCAGTTTCATTTTGTTGCATATGGATTTCCAGTTTTCCCAGCACCATTTGTTGAAGATGCTATCCTTCCTCCATTGCATGCCTTTAGCCCCTTTATCAAATATAAGAAAGTTGTAGTTTTGTGGGTTGGTTTCTGTGTCCTCTATTCTGTACCATTGGTCCACCCGCCTGTTTTGGTACAAATACCATGCTGTTTTTGTTACTATTGCTCTGTAGTATAGTTTGAAGTCTGGTATCGCTATACCACCTGATTCACACTTCCTGCTTAGCATTGTTTTTGCTATTCTGGGTCTTTTATTTTTCCATATGAATTTCATGATTGCTTTCTCTATTTCTACAAGAAATGCCATTGGGATTTTGATTGGTATTGCATTAAACCTATAGAGAACTTTTGGTAATATCGCCATTTTGATGATGTTAGTTCTGCCTATCCATGAACAGGGTATATTTTTCCATTTCTAAGATCTTCTTCAATTTCTCTCTTTAGGGTTCTGTAGTTTTCATTGTATAAGTCTTTCACCACTTTTGTTAGGTTGATTCCCAAGTATTTTATTGTTTTTGAGGATATTGTGAATGGAGTGGTTGTCCTCATTTCCGTTTCAGAAGTTTTGTCACTGATATACAGAAATGCCTTTGATTTATGTGTGTTGATTTTATATCCTGCCACTTTGCTGAATTCATTTATTAGCTCTAATAGTTTCTTTGTAGACCCTTTTGGGTCTGCTAGGTATAGAATCATGTCATCTGCAAATACTGATAATTTAAGTTCTTCTTTTCCTATTTTTATGCCTTTAATTTCTCTCGTCTGTGTAATTGCTCTGGCCAGTGTTTCAAGAACTATGTTGAACAGAAGTGGTGAGAGAGGGCATCCCTGTCTTGTTCCAGAATTTAGAGGGAATGCCTTCAATTTTTCTCCATTCAGAATGATGCTAGCCTGGGGCTTAGCGTAGATTGCTTTTACAATGTTGAGGTATGTTCCTGTTATCCCTATTTTTTCGAGAGTTTTGAACAAAAAGGGATGCTGTACTTTGTCGAATGCTTTTTCCGTATCTATCGAGATGATCATATGGTTCTTATTTTTAAGTCTATTTATGTGGTGGATAACATTTATTGATTTCCGTATATTGAACCAGCCTTGCATCCCAGGGATGAATCCTACTTGATCATGGTGTACAATTTTTTTGATATGGTTTTGTATCTGATTCGCCAGAATTTTATTGAGGACTTTTGTGTCTAGGTTCATTAGAGATATAGGTCTGTAGTTTTCTTTCTTTGAAGTATCTTTGTCTGGTTTAGGAATCAGTGTGATGTTGGCCTCGTAGAATGAATTTGGAAGTTCTCCCTCTTTTTCTATTTCCTGAAATAGCTTGAAAAGTATTGGTATTAGTACCTCTTTAAAGGTTTTGTAAAACTGTGCTGTATACCCATCCGGTCCTGGGCTTTTCTTAGTTGGTAATCTTTTGATGGTTTCTTCTATTTCCTCAATTGATATTGGTCTGTTTAGGTTGTCTATATCCTCCTGTCTCAATCTGGGCAGATCATATGACTTAAGAAATTTATCGATGCCTTCACTATCTTCTATTTTTTTGGAGTATAAGGATTCAAAATAATTTCTGATTATCTTCTGTATTTCTGAAGTGTCTGTTGTGATATTGCCTTTTTCATCCTGTATGCTAGTAATTTGAGTTCTCTCTCTTCTTCTCTTCGTTAGCATGGCTAAGGGTCTGTCGATCTTATTTATTTTTTAAAAGAACCAACTTTTAGTTTTATCAATTTTTTCAATTGTTTCTTTTGTTTCGATTTCATTAATTTCAGCTCTGATTTTAATAATTTCTTGCCTTCTACTTCTTTTGCTGTTATTTTGCTCTTCTTTTTCTAGGATTTTGAGATGAAGTATGAGATCATTTATTTGTTGGTTTTTTCTTTTTTTAAGGAATGAACTCCATGCAATGAATTTTGCTCTTAGAACTGCTTTCAATGTGTCCCATAGATTCCGATATGTTGTGTCTGTGTTTTCATTTATCTCTAAGAATTTTTTAATTTCCTCCTTAATGTCTTCTATAACCCATTGATCATTCAGTAACCTGTTGTTCATTCTCCAAGTGATGCATGATTTTTCCTTCCTTCTTTTATCGTTGATTTTCAGTTTCATTCCATTATGATCAGATAAGATGCATGGTATTATCTCTACTCCTTTATATTGTCTAAGAGTTGCCCTGTGACATAATATATGATCTATTTTTGAGAAGGATCCATGTGCTGCTGAGAAAAAAGTGTAACTGCTTGATGAGAAAGCAATCATGAAATTCATATGGAAAAACAAAAGACCCAGAATAGCAAAAACAATGCTAAGCAGGAAGTGTGAATCAGGTGGTATAGCGATACCAGACTTCAAACTATACTACAGAGCAATAGTAACAAAAACAGCATGGTATTGGTACCAAAACAGGCGGGTGGACCAATGGTACAGAATAGAGGACACAGAAACCAACCCACAAAACTACAACTTTCTTATATTTGATAAAGGGGCTAAAAGCATGCAATGGAGGAAGGATAGCATCTTCAACAAATGGTGCTGGGAAAACTGGAAATCCACATGCAACAAAATGAAACTGAATCCCTTTCTCTCGCCATGCACAAAATTTAACTCAAAATGGATCAAGGAGCTTGATATCAAACCAGAGACAAGGCATCTGATAGAAGAAAAAGTTGGCTACGACCTACACACTGTGGGGTCGGGCTCCAAATTCCTCAATAGGACACCCATAGCACAAGAATTAATATCTAGAATCAACAAATGGGACTTGCTCAAACTAAAAAGTTTTTTCTCAGCAAAAGAAACAATAAGAGAGGTAAATAGGGAGCCTACATCCTGGGAACAAATCTTTACTCCTCACACTTTAGATAGAGCCCTAATATCCAGAATATACAAAGAACTCAAAAAATTAGACAATAAGATAACAAATAACCCAATCAACAAATGGGCCAAGGACCTAAACAGACACTTCTCAGAGGAGGACATACAATCAATCAACAAGTACATGAAAAAATGCTCACCATCGCTAGCAGTCAGAGAAATGCAAATCAAAACCACCCTAAGATATCATCTCACTCCAGTAAGATTGGCAGCCATTAAGAAGTCAAACAACAACAAGTGCTGGCGAGGATGTGGGGAAAAGGGTACACTTGTACATTGTTGGTGGGACTGCAAATTGGTGCAGCCAATTTGGAAAGCAGTATGGAGATTTCTTGGAAAGCTGGGAATGGAGCCACCATTTAATCCAGCTATTCCCCTTCTGGGTCTATTCCCTAAAGATCTAAAAACAGCATGCTACAGGGACACGGCTACATCGATGTTCATAGCAGCACAATTCACAATAGCAAGACTGTGGAAGCAACCTAGATGCCCTTCAACAGACGAATGGATAAAAAAAAATGTGGCATTTATACACAATGGAGTATTACTCTGCATTAAAAAATGACAAAATTATAGAATTTGGAGGGAAATGGATGGCATTAGAGCAGATTATGCTAAGTGAAGCTAGCCAATCCCTAAAAAACAAATGCCAAATGGCCTCTTTGATATAAGGAGAGTAACTAAGAACAGAGTAGGGAAGAAGAGCATGAGAAGATGACTAACATTAAACAGGGATGAGAGGTGGGAGGGACAGGGAGAGAGAAGGGAAATTGCTTGGAAATGGAAGGAGACCCTCAGGGTTATACAAAATTATATACAAGAGGAAGTGAGGGGAAAGGGAAAAATAATACAAGGGGGAGAAATGAATTATGGTAGAAGGGGTAGAGAGAGAAGAGGGGAGGGGAAGGGAGGGGAGGGGGGATAGTAGAGGATAGGAAAGGCAGCAGAATACAACAGACACTCATATGGCAATATGTAAATCAATGGAAGTGTAACTGATGTGACTCTGCAATCTGTATACGGGGTAAAAATGGGAGTTCATAACCCACTTGAAACAAAGTGTGAAATATGATATATCAAGAACTATGTAATGTTTTGAACAACCAATAAAAAAATTAAAAAAAAAATGAACAAAGGCACTGGAGATGTAGCTCAGGGGTAAATCACCCCAGAGTTCAATTTTCTGTACCAACAAATAATTATTAAAGGAACAAAGATATTTCTGAATGTAATAGGCTTAATCTTGACTCTGTTGATACTTCTGTGTGTTCGGTGAAAATGAGAACCATTTTCATGATAATTCATAACTTGCTAAAAATATGCCCACAAAATTATTATATTTCTCTTTTTTGTGACTCAACAATGCATTCATGACTACATGAAGAAGCGACAAGTATACAGATGTTATTTTGGGTCAGAAGTTAATTAGTTAATATTTCTTTTACAGCCCTTCAGCTAATATGATTCCACACAATGTTATTGATCATTTGGCTCCAGAGGAGTAATCTTTACTCTTGAGAAATTTCAATTTTATTTAAGTCTATAGATTAAGAAAAATGGATGTCCAGTTTTGACTTATACAAGGTAAATGTGGTTGGAGTTTTTCAGATAGAAGTCCCCACTGGTGACAGTGAAATTTCAAATAGTATATATGGAAGTCTAGATGAAGTCTATAGTTTAAAAAAAACATATTTGCTAAATTATAAATATATTTTTCTTTACCCTTCACAAAATATATTATGCCACATCATAAACGTCATATCTAAAATCCTGTAGATACTTTCTAAATATGTGGCATTAGAAGCAGTATCTTTTGGCACATGCCTATAATCCTAGCAGTTTGGGAGGCTGAGGCAGGAGGATCACATGTTCAAAGCCAGACTTAGCAATTGGTCTCTAAGTAAAATTTTTAAAAGGGCTGGGAATGTTGCTCAGTAGTTAAGCTCCCCTGTGTTCAATCCCTGGTACTAAAAAGAAACAAAGAAAATTTGTCTTTTCTAAGAATCCATTGTTCAATGCAGGGTTATGAGATTTTTACATGTTTTCTCCCAAGAATCTTGTAGTCCCAATTCTCATATTTACACTTTTCTTCCATTTAAAATTTTAATATTTTTTTTTTAGTATTTGGCACACACAACATCTTAGTTTGTATGTGGTGCTGAGGATCGAACCCGGGCTGCACGCATGCTAGGCGAGCGCGCTATCGTTTGAGCCACATCCCCAGCCCCTTCCATTTAAAATTAATTGTGTAAAGTGTGAGATAGTGTTTGAGATCATGTTCCATAAATATAAGGATCTATTTCTAAATTACATTCTATTTACTTATTTCTTTTTGCAGTAATGAATTTGAATCTAGAAACACTCTACCACTGAGATTTATCCCCAGTTCATTATTTCTTTGGTTTTGAGACAATATCTTGCTATATTCCCAAGGGTGACCTCAAATTGTCAATTCTCCTTCCTCAGTCCCCTGAGTTGCTGGTACTACAGGCATCCACAACCATGCCTGGAATATTATTCCATTTAATCATTTTGTAAGTGTGACTCAGTACTGATTACAGTAACATTTTCAAAACAGCTTTGATGAAGATGTACTATATATACACAATAAAGGGTCTCTGCATGGTATTTTAACACATATGCCACATCCACTGATGAAATCCCTTTCTCATTTCCCACCTTCACTCTTTAACCTTTAAAAATCACCAACCTAAATTCAGGTTTAGCCTCCCCCACACGAGGGACAGCATGCAGTGTTTGTATTTATGTGTCTGGTTTTGTTTCATTTTACCACTCTACCCTCCAATTTCATACAATTGGTTGCAGGTGGCAGGATTTGATTTTTATGGATGTATGCATACATATATGCCATATTTTCTTTATCCATCTGCCACACAATTCCTAGGTGATTCTATATCTTTTCAATTGGGATGTGCCTCAATAAACATGGGCATCCAGGTATCAGATGAAGGTTTCATTCTTGTTCATTACATACTCCCAAGTGGGATACCTGAATCACAAGGTAATTCTATTTTAGTATTATTTGGTTGAGACACAAAAGACTTAACCAAAGCCTGATGTGCTTGGCAAACATTTGACCATTAGACTACATCACAGTGCCTTATTTATTATTATTATTATTATTATTATTATTATTATTATTATTATTATTATTATTATTTATTTTGAGGGAGCATTACATTAAGTTTCCTATCCTCTCAGCAAATTCAGGATCCTCCTCCTGTGGTCTCCCAAGTTGCCTACTTTACAGGCCTTTATCACCATTTCTGGCCTCCAGCATATTTATTTTTTATTGGAGACAGGGTTTTGCACTGTTTGAACTTGAACTTATACAAGCTGGCCTTAAACTTGTAGTCCTCCTTCTTTAGCTTCTTAAATATATGGGATTAGTCATGTGCCATGATCCCAGCTATTGTTAATTTTTTGAGTAATATGCACAGTTTTTCATATCAGCTACCCAATTTACTTGCACACACCTGTGCCTAAGTGTTGATTTTTTTCTACATCCACATCGTGTTTGTCACTTTTCTAATTTATCCATTCTTACTGGGATGTGATGATACCTCATGTATTTTTTTTTCTTGTAGTGCTGGGGACTGAACCCAGGGCCTTGCACATGCAAGGCAAGCACTCTACCTACTGAGTTATTTCTCCAGTCTTCCTCATTGTATTTTTTATTTGCATTTTCCTGAAGGCTACTTATATTGAATATTTTTCTTCATGTTTGCTGGAACTTTTTGTTTCTTTTGAAAAACTGTCTACTTTGTTTGCCCACTTGAATGGCATTACTTAGTTTTTGATTGTTTGGTGTTATGATTTTTTTTGTTCTTTACATATTCTAAATATTAAGATTGTATCAAACACATACTGGTCAAAGATTTTCTCCCACTTTATAAGGATTCCCTCCCCCCTTTTTTTCTTTGCTGTTCATCAACTTTTTAGTTTAATGGAATTTTTAATTTTTACTTTTTGTGATTTCAAAATTCTGTCCAAAACATTTGTTGTCCTTACAAGAGTCTTAAATTGCTTTCCCTTGTTTATTTTGTAGTTTCACAGTCAGGTCTTTTACCACTTTTGAATTGATTTTGAGCAGGGTGAGGAATAGGGATCCAGTTTCTTTGAGTACTGAAAATTTATAATGAGCTTTAAAATTGGGATGTATGAGTCTCCCAGTTTTGTTCTTTATATTTTTATTGAAAACAAACAAACAAACTGTATTTCGTATTTGAGGTTGACTGAACTTCCATATTCACTTTAGGCTTATTATTACATCTTTTTCAAAAATGGCATGTGGGAATTTTGGTAAGATTTACATTGATATGTAAATTAATTTGCATTTTACCATTTCAGCAACATTAATCTTATCAATAAATAGTCAATGCCTATTTATTCTTTTAAACATTTTCTATAGTATTTTCTGCTTACAAGAGATATTTGTTTGTTAATTTTTTGCTATGTATTTAATATTCGATACTACCATAAATGGAATTTTTAAAAGTAATTTTGCTTTTAATATTTATTGTTCAGCTACAAAAATTGTATTGATTGGTGCTATATCCTGCACAAATGCTGAACTTTTTAATTTAAATCATTCATTCATAGAGACCTTAGGATTTAATTCACACAAAGCTATCTATCTGTTTTTAGAGTCAGATATAGATTGATAGTTTCACTTCACATTTCTAATATGGAATTTTGTTGTTGTTGGGTACCAGGGATTGAACTCCTGGGCCCTTGACCCCTGAGCCACATCCCCAGCCCTGTTTTGTATTTTATTTAGAGACAGGGTCTCACTGAGTTGCTCAGCACCTTGCTTTTGCTGAGGCTGGCTTTGAACTCACAATCTTCCTGCCTCAGCCTCCCAAGTCACTGGGATACAGGTGTACACCAACCATGCCCAGCTATGATATGGATGTTACTATTGTTTTTTTTTTTTTTACTGATTCAATCTCTTATTAAGTCTTTTGAGATTTTCTATGTCTAAGTCAGTTTTGATGGATGTTATGTAAAAATTTGTTCACATTCAGTTGTTCATAATATGCCCTTAAATTTTTCTAATTTTTTTGTGGAGTCTGTTTTTGTGGTCTCACTTTTTTTTTGATATTTATTAACTTGAGTACTCTCTCTCTCTCTCTCTTTTTGCTTGGTTAATTGAACAATCAATTTTGTAAATCTTTTGAACAATCAAGTTTGTTTTCTTAATTCTTTTGTCTATTTGTTTTATGCTTGTTCTATTCTTTATTAAAATTTATCCTCTGTGCAATTTGATTACAGCTTGCTTCTCTTTGTCTAGTACTGTGTAAATTTAGGTATTTGTTTGGGCAGTTTTTCTTTTATAATGTAGGCCTTTTTGGTTATGAATTTTCTTCTGAGGGCTACTTTAGCTGCATCTCATCAGTTTTGGCATGGTTGCTTTCATTTTCATTTTTATCCATTTAAACGAGTTTCTATTTTATCTTTTTCTTCTTCCTAAAGAGTTCACTAATTGCTACATGTTTGTAAATTTTTAAATTTTCTGTTTTATTAACTTTAGTTCATTGTAGTTACAAAAGATACTTGTCCTAATTTCAGTGCTTTAAAATTCATTGACATTTTTATGGCTTTAAAATGGCAAGTTCTGCATAATGTTTCCTACACACTGGAGTAAAATGTGTATTCTACTCTTTGGGGCAGAATATTCTATATAGTCCTCTAGACCTAGAAGAGTTATACTGTTGTTCAAGTCATTTTGTTTTGTTTTACATGAACTTTCTGCTAGACATTTCATTCATTATTGAAAATGGGATATCACAAATTATCCACCCCTTTTTGGAGAAATTTTTCTTCCTTTAATCCTGATAGTTTTCACTTCACATATTTTGGAGCATTGTTTTTTTGACATGTATACATTTATAACTTAGTTTGTGAGATTGCCACCTTTATTGATATGTATTATATATTTTAATTTTTATCATAAATGTGCATATGTATTTAATATATAATTTAATATTTGTAATTACGAGTATATATCACGTTCTTGCCTCTATCTAACAATTTCTGTTACAGCTGATTTTGTCTGACATGTGCATAGCCCTCCAGCTGTTTTCTTTGTTGTTTTTTATTTGTGTTTACTTGTACTGGGGGTTTTACCCAGGAGCACTTTACCACTGAGACCTATCCCCAGCCATTTTTATGTTGTATTTTGAGGTAGGGCCTCACTGACTTTCAAGGAGCCACCTGTGAATTACTTGGGGGTCGTCTATTTATCCACCTAAACTATTTTCTTGTTTTTACCTTTTCTTCTTCCTAAAAATACACTGTCTAATTGCTACATGTTAGCAAATTTTAAAATTTTATGTTTTTTTAGCTTGATTTCATTGTAGTTATAAAAGATACTTGTCCTAATTTCAGTGCTTTTAAATTTATTGACATTTTTATGGATTTAAAATGGGAAGTCCTGCACAATGTTTCCTACACACTGGAGTAAAATGTGTACTCTACTCTTTCGGGCAGAATATTCTATATAGTCCTGGAGATTTAGATTTAAACTTGGGAAGTATTGCAGCTCCCCAAGGTACATTAAATTGCCCAAGGCACATGATCTCTAAAAGTTACTAGGTGATATTCATTGGCTATGACCTAGTTTAAAACTAGCCACTGCAGATTTGTGTCCTTTGTTTCAGATTGCACAGGGAGATCCTTCTCTTCCTTCTCATCAACTTTGGCAGAAGAAAGGATTGCCATAACAAAAGTTGAATCTGCAAGGATTACCGCACAGCTTACTAGAATTAGTCCACAAGAGCCTATATATTGATTAACATTTCCCACTGTTCATGCTCCTACAGGAGCAATATGGCAATAATTGGGAATTATTGAGTGGCCTTGCCTACCTTATTCTCCTCAAAAGTCATCAACTCCATACCATGGCTTTATTGCTCAGTTAGTTACTAAAGGAAGAACACGAGTTTTGCAGAGATTTGGGTCATAGCCTAATATTAATGTTGGCCCTTTTTCTACTCAAGAGCATGATTGGCTTTGGCAATCTTCTAATACTTGGCAGATAGCTTTTGCTAATTTCCCTGGTCAAATGGAAATCCAATACCTTCATCAGAAAATTATTCAGTTTACTCTTGTGACTACATTTATTTTTCCCAAAATTGTATGTACTTAACCAATAGTTGGAGATCTAACAGTATTTGCTGATGGATTGAGTTCAGGAAAAGCAGGTTTCTATAGCCATGTTTATACAGAGATAATACAGACAGCATATATTTCTGCAGAATGAGCAGAAATTTAAGCTTTCATTTGGGCTTTAATTCATTTTGCAAATTAGTTAATCCATATTTATTCTGATAGTTTATATTGCAGTTGGAGTCACAAAAAATATTGAAACATCAACTACTGGGAACCCACCATTGCAAGAGTGTTTCAGACCTTATAAAAGACAATTCAAATGTGTCACCATCCATGTTTCATTAGCCATATAAGGGCACATTCTAATATTCCAGGTCCTTTAGAATCAGGTAATAATAAGATTGATAAACTTATTGCCATTTGTGAATAAATGTCTTTATATGATTGTGCAAAAGCCTCACATTCTTTACATCATCAGAATGCTTCTAGTTTATATAAAAATTACTATCCCTGGGGAAAAACTTGTCAAATTCTACATCAAATCTCACAATATTTTATACATATTTTATGTTCACCAACTAGGGTTAATCCTATGGTTTATGACCAAATCAGTTATAGCAAATGGATGTAACTCACATTGGTCAATTTGGCAAACAGTGTTAAGTTCATATTATTGTTGATACTTACTCTAGATTTATTTTTGCCACTGCCTGTGTAAGAGAAAATACTCAGCATGTTATTTCTCACTGTCTAGCTACTTTTGCAGAATTAGGATGTCCTTTACAGATTGAAATTGATAATACTCCAGCTTATACTAATTTTTCTTTTCAGCATTTTTGCGATCAATTTTGTATTGATCATAAACAGGTATTCCATAGAAGCCTCAAGGTCAAGCCATTGTAGAATGAGCTCATTTATCTATTAAGCTACAATCATAAAATAACTTTAATCATGCTTTAATTTTTTTAAATTGTGACTCTGAAAGTCACACTGCAGCCAAAGGACTCATTTCTTCTACTGCAGCTGGTCCCTTGAGCCAAGGTTTGTGGAAAGATATACAAACATAATAACAGAAAATATCAGATCCAGTGATAATATGGGGCAGAGGTCATGCTTGTGTTTTCCCAGAAGGTGCCTCTCATCCTATTGGGGTACCTGAATGTGCTATCAAACATAGAGGACCTAGAACCGAGGTTCAGGTACTGAACATTGATCCAGAGATGTCAGACCTGACCCCCAGCAAGAAGTAAAAGCTACAAAGGAGGAAGAGGATGAAGAAGGCCCAGAGAGACTCAATGTTGAAACTACCATTATGGAGGCAACTGTAGAATCTAACACTATGGCCTGAACAGATACTTTGACACAAGGAGGAACGAACTCTGCAGCCACAATGTTTGTGGCCATGTTAGCTCTGTTGAGCTGTCCAGTAAATGGGGTCCAGGGAGAAACCAATTGGACATATTTCCAGACCCACTTTTGGTACACCCAGTGGTGTGGACCGGAGAATCCATCCCAGAATTTACGAATGATACTCATGTACTGTGTGGTTTTACAGATAACTCGGATTACACCCAACCCTGTGACTGGATTTAGTTATACTGGTTACAGTGGACAACTACGTATATATTGGTCCCATGATAAGCATGCTGGCTATCTAGGGGTATCTTCTGAAGAAAATAAGCATATCTGGGGTCTAGACCAGCCAATCGTACTGGACCCTGGGACTGTAAGCAATATGTCCAAACAGTTATTAAAATGGGACTTTCTCATAAAAAGCTAGTCATTGTCACAGAACGTCTGCCAATACCTTACTGTCCTCATCATTCTGCAATAGAATTTGGCACCTTTCCTAAATGGATAGACTGTGCAGATGTCTTGCCAGTACAACAAAAAGGTTCTAGAAATAGTGGATACATTTTAGGCTGGTCTCCAAGAATTGACAAAATCAAGCACATAAGGATGTCATGATTCCTGGAGGTTTTGTTGGTAATATTCTAACCTTCAGTGAAGGCGGTATCCAAAAAGATGTTTGGTGCTTAATTGCAGCCTCAGATTTCCTATATTACACTGTCAACTGTATGCCTGGCTTTGTAGGCAGGGTGTGTAAAGAGGGTTCCTGGTATTGCCTGCTGGCTGTGTTCAATCTCCTTATGTTTTAATTACTGGAAATGTGAGAGTTAAAAGAAAGGATGAGAAATATCTTGTAGCCTGTAAAAAGTGCAATTTACCTAATTGCATCACTAGATATAACAGAGGGGAAAGGAACATTAATCCTTCACCAGTCTTCCTTCGTCTTACTACCAGTCAACATTTTAGAGCCATGGCATGCTGATGCTGGTGTTGAGGTTTTACAATAAATGCATGCTCAGGTGACCAGACTTAAGCGAGCTCTTGGACTCATAATTCTTGGTTATAATTTTTTTATAATTTCATTTAATTTAATTCATCACTTCTATGGTTACAGCCTCAGTGGCTATATCTCAGAACATTCAACATGCAATTTTTCTTAATAATTTGGCTCAAAATGCTTCCAAAATACTACCTATAAGTCTTTGGTTCAAAAAGCCCTCAATAATCATAAATATTGATGAAAATATAGAAACTAAATTGAATGTCTTAGAAACTACTGTCATAAATATTGGTAAAGAGCTTTCTGCTCTCAGCTTTAAGGAAAGGCTTAAATTCCATCTGACTATGAAGATTTGTGTTACTGCAGCCAAATATAAGCCTTCCTAATGGGATTGGGAAAAGTTTAAATCATATAATGGGTATTTGGCATAGCAAATAATAATAGCCTGGATCTTACGGAGTTACAACACAACATCCAGGATATTCAAAAAAGCAAAATTGAGCTTATGGATCCTACCTCTCAACCTGGAAATACTTCAAGAATGGAATGGCTTTAACCCTGGAAACACGCTGAAACACTCTGCATGGTATATTATTGGAATGAGGTGTTTGCTCCTAGTTCTTTTTTGTATTGTGATAATAGGTTGTCACACTATCAGAAAAAAAAAACAAACAAACCAGGAACTTGAAATAACAGCTCATCATTTTCTTTTGCAAAGTAAAAAGGGGGAATATGCAGGGTGCCACCCATGAATTACTTGAGGGTCTTCTCTGGGTATGGAGCCATGGAGAATTAGGTCTTACCTTGGGTACTATCCACATCCCCCCAGAGTGCACTAGATTGACCAAAGCACATGACCCTCTTGTAGCTCTGGAGTTGGGCATAATCCATTGGGAACTGCAAAGCCCACCTTCTACCTTACTTGGCAAAGAACATTCTATGGAAAACCTTTGATATTCCCTGATATAAATAAAGCAAACAGGGGCTCCATTTTGCTCTTTTGAGTGTGGAAGCTTCATCACTAAGATCAGCTAGCCCACCCCATCCCCGCTTTTAAAATTACTTTCTGTATCCTGTGGGTTATTCCCCCCTGATTTACCTTTCTTAGCTTTTGTTTTGCAGCCAGACCATTCCACCAAGAGGAACACTATTTATACCACCTGCAGTTTTGAATTCATGATCCTCTTGCCTCAGCTTCCCGAGTCATTGAACTACTGTGGTGGGCTCTTGATTGCTATTTTTTTATATTTATTTTTATTCTCATCCTGTCTTTGTCTTGGAATCTAAAGTGAATCTGATGTAGACAGCAGAATAATTTTATTTGGTTCCAGGTCTTATGCCCAAGGGTGTAACACTGGGCTACATTCCCACCCAATTTTTAATATTATTATATTTTATTTTCAGACACTGTTACACTAAGTTGCTGAAGCCAGCATCTAACTTGTGATACCCTAGCCTCAGTCTCAAAAGTAGGTTAGCGACAGCATTGCACCACTGTGCCCAGATGATGATGAGTTAGACAGGCTCTCCATAAGTCATCAAATTTGCCCTCAAACTTACAATCCTCTTACCTCAGCCTCCTGAGTTTCTAGAGTCATAGATGTGTGCTGCATGCTCAACTTGATCAATATGTTTTCAAAAATTGGAACAAATTAGATCTATATGCAGTAATAGTAATGGAAAAAGTAATAGTAATGAACCAAATGCTTCTTCTATGTTGCCGCTTGTTTTCTACCTATATGTTTTTGGTTCATCAATTTTTCCATTATTGCCTATTAATGATTCAGTTTTCTTCCGTACCATTTTTATTTTATTTTTTTCTTTTGGCACATAATTTTATTTTTCCTTAGTTATTGTACTAGGAACTCTAACATCTTAAATTTATGACAATCAGTTTTTATGCATGACAAATTAGTTTCAATAGTATAGGAAATTTTTGCTGATCTTACAGATTTGTCCCTCAGAATTGGTTTCTATCTTTGTCATAGACTATAACTTCATGCATCATGTGTCTTCTATGGCTTGGATATCATTTGTCCACAAACAAGCTTAAGTTTTGGATACTTGGTCCTCCTTATGGTAGCACTGAGGCAGGGGAACCTTACAAATGTGCTGTCTACTGGGTGTTAATTCAGTCATTGGGGACACCACCCTCAGGAGGAATGGACACTAGTCTCTTGGAATGAGTTTTTGAGAAAACGAGTTTGTATGAAAACTCAAGACTGCCCCTCTCTGCTCTGTGGCTTGAATTGGTCCATATGATTTTTCCCTCTTCCACTTGTCCCCACTCTGATGACAGCCACCATGCTGGAATAGAGCAAAGTGGGTACTCCCCACAAGCCAAGTGGATGGCATGCCTTTATCTTGGACTCTAAAATTCTGACCTAAATGACTTTTGATTCGCAAACTACTCATCCTTAAGTATTTCCTGACAGCAATGAAAACTGGAGTCTTGTAATCATTCAACATCAATGTTTTTTTGGTTCTAAGTGTTATTTTTATGTTGTAAGTGTTATTTTTGTGTTCTAAGTGTTACTTTTGCACTCATTTATTCTTAATTGTTTTTAATTTTATATTTTTAAATACATGACAGTGGAATGCACTGCAATTCTTATTACACATATAGAGTACAATTTTTTACACTATATTTTTAAAACACATAGAAAAGAGTTAGAAACTATATACTCCATGACACTGGCTATATTTAGCTACCATATTGAGCTACTGAGCTATATCTACCACTATTTCTCATTATTTTATGTTGGCTCAAGGTTCTGTCTTTTTTCATTTCCTTTATCCTTGATGGCTCTATTGGCATTTCTGGAAGAGTTGTTTACTCACTACAAACCTTTCCTTGTACAAATCTCCCCTTATCTTTTGAAGCAGAGTTTTGCAAGATATAAAATTATTGATTGTTTATAAAAACAAGTTCCATCATGTTGTCTCACTGCCTTCCATCTTCTTAGATTCTCTAGGGAAACCCACTAATGCTATCTTGTACCTGAACAACTGTTTCTCTCTGACCACTCACGAGATTGCATCTTGGTATTTGTTTTACAGAAATTGGACTATCATAGTTCCGCTTATCTATGGTTTCCCTTTCTGTAAGCTATAGACAATTCCAGAATGAGCAACTCATGAGTTTTAAATTGCAAAGTGTTCTGAGGAGCATGATGCAATCTCACCCCACCCCACCCCAGCCCTCCAGGGGCAGGAGCCTCTGCCTTCTCCAGCAGTTTCCCAGTTGATATACTGTTTTTGGATACCTTCCTGTTAGTTTCTAGTTGCCATCTTTGTTGAGAGACTGACGGTCATGATAGTGCTCCACTTGTGTAGAAGAGAACATCTCTCCAATTACTCATGCACCACATTCTGTTTGTTCCCATGTTGTATGTTAGCACTTGGAACCTAAGAATAGAAGACACACCTTGACCCTCTCCTAATGGAAAACATGATTTCCCATGAGATTCTGACCCAAGAAGTTGAGATGTGTTTAATAAGTTTAGAACGAACCCCTTTCACAAACAACCTCAAGAAAAAGTGCCAGTGACTAGGAAGTCAATTCTACTTCGTTGTAATGCTAAAATGTCCACCAGGAAGGAAGTTGAACCTCGTTTCCATAGTATATGGTTGTATGCCAAAGTGTCCTTTAAGAATGGCTCATGTGTCAACAAGGCAGTCTGGTGTATGCTTAATGCCCAGGATTGAACCTAATTTCATCTGACAACACAAGGTAACCCCTCCCCCCAGTGCCACTATGATCTGAGGGATGAGGTATCAGTCCCTGGGCATAACGAGGAGCCAGTGGAGGTCCTTGTTCTCTCCAAAAGGAAAATGCTGTAGTCGTCATCCATGGAAGAATTTAAGCCTCATTCTCATACAATATAATGAATGCAGAAGCACATATTTTTCATGATCCTGGGCTAACATTTTGCAACCTCTACTGAATACTAGGCTGTGAGAGTTTGAAAGTTTCTTAGAAGGAATTTTAGTGGTCAGTTTTGCTCATTATTTATTTAATTATTTTTGGCACCAGGAATTGAACCCAGGGCTGCTTAACCACTGAGGTCCATCCCCAGCCCCCCCCTTTAAAAATATATACTTTAATTAGAGACAGGGTCTCACTGGGTTGCTTACTCCTGATTAAGTTCTGAGGCTGACTTTGAACTCATGATCCTCCTGCCTCAGCCTCCCAAGTTGCTGGGATCATGGGCATGCAATGTTCTGCCTGGCTCAGTTAATTTTCTTTAATGATAAAAATAATGATTGTTTCAATGATTAGGGTTGAAGTCAAGAAGTGAGAGAGAAGTTGTTTTTGATTTGTTTTTCCCCCACCAGTTTAAGCAAGAGCCAGTAAGGGTCCGTGCCAGTGCTGGATGAGAGAGAGTTGCAGAAAAACTTCCATGTGAATTATTGCAAGTAATAGAATAGATAGCTGACCAAGGACAAGGAGTCAAAGCCACTTCAAAGTTCTTGGTGACAAAATGTGAGAACCCAGATTTAAAAAAAAATGTTTGTGGGAGGAGAAAAGTGAAGACTGATTTCAGCAGTGGAGATGTCTTGCAGTTTTCATTAATCATAGGTGGGTGATTTGTTCCAGGCCAGCAATCCCCAAAGCATTGCAAAGTGCATCAATTTATATATACAGCTTGCAGACAGCCTGCTCACCTCCTCCTATAATTTAAATGATCTCTGGGTTACTAGTACAATTTGCTACAGGGGTGGGGCTGGGGCTCAGTGGCAGAGCACTCACCTACCACTTGTGAGGCACTGGGTTTGATCCTCAGCAACACCTGGAAATAAATAAATAGAAAAAAGTTATTCTGTCCATCTACAACTAAAAATATTTAAAAAAAAAAACTGCTACAAAGTAACCACTATGTAAGTAGCCATTATGCCATTGTCGTTACTTGGGAGAAAATCTGTACATTTACTTGGTACACGAGCAAGTCATGTTCAGATCCTTCCCATCCACCAGGGTTTGAGACCTTGGGTGCAGAATCCATGCATATGGCCACAGATATGGATGGGCAGATTGTCTAAAAAATGCTTAGAAATATGTTGTAACAATTCCAATAACATCTGGACCAGAGAGAGAGAGGCAAGTAGAGGGTCAGAGATGACACCTGGGAAAGCAGGGGGTGACAGGTGGAGCCATGAGTGGCAAGGTGGCAAAGAGGACAGGCAGAACCTCTGGGGACACAGGGGCATGGACAGATGTTGAGACCTGGAAACACTGAATGCTTGGGGAGGCAGACAGAGAAAAAAGATGTCACCATTAATAAAATAAAAAATGGGGACAGAATAGATTTAGAAGCTCAGAAAGATTTGACCTTCAAACTCCTCCTCCATTCCAGAAGATTGCATTCCCCTTTCTGAGCAGAATGCCCAGTGGGGTTATTTGTTTTGTTTTTGTTTTTATGTTTGTTTTAGAAAACTGATAAAATGTTCACTGGTTTTGAAAGATGATTTATGGCCCATGAATAAAAGTTTTCTTGAGTTTCTGGTCACACAATATTGGTCTCTACTTTTTTCCATTTTTGATGAATATCTAACACCTGGCCTACCAGTGGATACTAAATTTTATAAGCCAATGATTGTATTTTTAAAATGCAAAATTATTAGGGAACTCTATGGGGTGATACATAATTGGTTCTCAAAGATGCAGCTCATCCCTGCCTTGATCGATCTATCTATCTATCTATCTATCTATCTATCTATCTATCTATCTATCTATCTATTTTCAGTGCTCGTGGTAGCTCTACCACTCAGCTGCATACTGATAGAGACAGGTAGTATGCAGACATGATTGATGGGATCATGCAGATCAGGGAGTCATTTTATAAACCTGCCCTCTGTGCAGACCCCCACTTTTCTTTTAGAAATGTAATTTACCTAGAGCACTGCCTGGGTCACGTCGATGTACTAGATTCCATTCCTCAGCCAACAACCTGTGATTTATGTGAGCAATACAGGTATCTCTACCAGTAAGAACACAAATTACGCTGGTGGGGACAAGTTCTGGGACACTTTCACAGACTAGATTCCAGAACTCAAGAAGATAGGATGATTGCACCTAACCATCAAATATGTAAGAACCATTCCAGACCAGTGTGGGCCAAAGTGACCTAGAGTTGTCCTGGATCTTTGGCATGTCAACTTCCTGTTCCTGTCACTAGTGTGCATCTGCTAACTACTATTTCAGACACATCCCTCACTCTATCTGGTATTAGTTTATTTAAAGACACAGGGAAGGGAAGAAAGGACACTCTCAAGCTGGAGTGTCCTCTGATAATATGTTGTGCCCTATTTTCCTACTGGTCCCAGAAAAGGTCAAATTAGAACTTGTCAGTGCAGAGCAGGTGACTTGAGAGTTGCATTTATATATTTAGAATATCATCTTTAACTTTTCATAATAAGTTTTTTCTATTGATTTTTAAAAACTAAATGACAGCAGCATGTATTACAATTTTTATTACACATATACAGCACAATTATTCATACCTCTGTTTGTATATAAAGTATGTTGACACCAATTTGTGTCTTCATACATGTATTTTGGATAATGATGTCCATCACATGCACCATCCTTGCTAATCCCCTGGCCCCTCCGTTTCCCTCCCACCCCTCTGCTCTATCTAGAATTCATCTATTCCACCCATGGTTCCCCTCCATACCTCACTATAGTTAGCCTCCTTATATCAGAGAAAGTATTTGGAAATTGTTGTTTGGGGATTGTCTAACTTCACTTAGTATTATCTTCTCCAATGCCATCCATTTACCTGCAAATGCCATGATTTTATTCTCTTTTCTTGCTGAGTAAAATTCCATTGTGTATATATAATGCATATTTTTTATCCATGCATCCACTAAAAGGCATCTAGGTTGGCTCCACAGTTTAGCTATTATGAATTGTGCTGCTATATACATCGATGTGGCTGTGTTCCTGTAGTGTGCTGATTTTAAGTCCTTTGGGGTCAAGTGGTGGTTCCATTCTCAGATTTCCAAGGAATCTCCATACTGCTTTGCATATTGGCTGCACCAATTTGCAGTCCCACCAGAAATGTATGAGTGTAACTTTTCCCCACATCCTTGCCAACACTTATTGTGTTTGTCTTCATAATAGCTGCCATAATAAAGTTTTATTACAGTAAATTCACACACACACACACACACACACACACACACTGTTTCCTTTGTTGTCTCTGGACAAGACCATGTGGAGTAGGAACCTACAAATATGATGCAATCCTACTGCCAATTAAGAAGTAGGAATTGGTCCATGGGCAGGCCTCTGGTATCACCTTGAGGAGCAAATTGGGTGTGAGGCCTAGAGATGTCAGAGAAGCCTCACTATTTCCTCCCTTTCTCCTGCTAGTGATTTCTGGGCCAATAAACTTTGCCGTACTTTGATTATATTTTATGTATTATCTAAAATCATCTCTGGCTTTATAAAAAATTTTATTTTTTAATCTGATCTTCATTTTTAAAAATAGTTTTTAGTTGGACAGTATACCTTTATTTTATATATTTCTTTTTAATGTGGTGCTGAGGATTGAACCCAGTGCCTCACAGGTGCTAGGCAGGTGTTCTGTCACTGAGCCAGAACCCCAGTCCCTTGTTTTTAATTTCAAAATTTGTGGGCATTCCTGCATTCTGGTGATTTATGAACCTTCTCCTTAGAGGTTCAGTGTAACTTTCTTCATGGTATCCAGCATCTCTGCCCCAACCAGACATGTTCCTCGGTTCTTTATGACCTCAAGTGTTGCTAGAGGAATTATTAAAAGCAAATAGGTCTTTGTTTTCAGGAAGGGAGTCTTAAGAGAATGCTCCTTATTCGATTTCTATTTTTACTTATGTATTTAGCCATGGACTCATATGGTTTTTGTCGTTATCCTCAAATGTGGTCCACAAACCAGCAGATTTCAGAAACTTTTTATGTTGACAGCTATTTTCAAATGGTGGCATTCTGATTGAGGCACATTTGACTGAGGGTAAACATTAAGATGCTTCTAAAGTGCTTATGAATTTTCCTGGCTAGAATATTGCAGAGGGTTTTGCCAGTTTTCTTGCCACTCAGCTTATCTCATTGGTGTTGAAAAACCTCTCAGATGCAAGGAATGCACCCCAGAGGACAGGTCCTGCAGTTGGCCACCCATAGATCCCCACACCCACCGATTCAATTCTCCATCCCCCTTTAATTGGGTGTCAGGTGCTGTTGGATTGTTAATTATTGGGTAAAACCCAGTGTTTTATCCCCAAGAAGCTCAATGTCTAGCTTGTTAGTTTTGTCTTTTTGTCATAACAAGACAAAAACCACTGGGTTGGTTATTCACTTTTCCTTGCCTCTAAAGACAAATCTGAGCTCCAACCAGGGACCTGTATCTATTGGCACTGGTAGCTTAGGAAAATTTCTAATTTTCTTTAAGAAAACTAACAGAATAATAATTTCCCTCCTGGAGGACAGAGGGGTTCTGGCTCCAAGTTGTCCCCAGCTCTTTCCTTCTTCTCACCCACATAATCTCCTCATCATGGGCAAGACAACCGTGTACTGCTCATCCCTGGAATCCTGGGCATGTGGCTTTACCTTCTCAGTCTTCCTTCTAGAGAAATTTTCCCATTTCACAAATGCAGCAAAACTGGTCTCGCAAATACCTGGGCTGCTGTTACTGAGAAGCAAAATAAAAAAATACTGAAGATAGGCATTGGGGCTGGGGCTCAGCTGTCGAGCACTCCCATAGCATGTGCAAGGCCCTGGGTTCCATCCTCAGCACCACAGAAAAATAAATGGATAGAATAAAGGTATTGGGTCCGACTCCAACTAGAAAAAATATTTTTAAAAAATACTGAAATGGCAATGGATCTAGCACATTGGGAAATGCAAATTAAAACTGCATTGAGCTTCTCTTTCACTCCAGTCAGAATGGCAATTATCAAGAATACAGTAACAATAAATTGGTGAGGATGTGGGGGACAGGGAATGCTCACATCTTGTTGGAGAAACTGCACATTGGTGCAACCCCTCTGGAAAGCAGGATGGAGATTCCTCAAGAAACTAGGATTGGAAACACCTTCTGACTCAGTTATCCCACTCTTCAGCATAAAGAGGATAAAATCAGCATACTACAAGGACACAGCCACATCAATATTTATGAGAGAACAACTCACAATAGCTAAGCTATGGAGCCAGCCTAAATGCCCACCAACAGATGAATAGATAAAGAAACTGTGGTGTGTATACATGGTAGAATATTACTCAGCTTTAAAAAAAGGATGACTTCATAACTTTGGCCAGTAAGTGAATGGATCTGGAGATTATCATGCTAAAGTAAAATAAGGCAATCCCCCAAAACCAAAGGTCACATGTTTTCCATGACATGCATTATCTGTATCAAAAGGAAGGTGGGGGGGCAAGAAGAGAAGTTCTGTAGATGAGACAAAGGGGAGCAACAAGAAGGGAAGGGAGATAAGAACAGGAAAGACAGTAGCATGAAATGACCATAATGTTTCTATTTAATTGTATGAAAATACCTAAGTGAATCTACCCATCATGCCCACTCACAAGAATGGGGTCCTAAGGGAATAAGGTATATTTTATGTTTGGATAAGTTTACCACAATGGATTCTATGGCCATCTATAACTAAGGAGAAACAATGAAATAGAAAAAGATTTAAAAGTACTGAAAAGGACCATGGGTCCAAATAGATAGCATCCTAGCCAGATGAGGAAATGCCTTTAGGTACATTCCAGAATTTTCTAAACCGCTCCCCCATTGTATGCTGCCAAAGGTGTTGGAGCCTGTGGGAAGGTGGAGGTTCAGGGCGCTGCTTGGAGTAGAAAGGACCCCCCCCCCCCGCATTCATCTGCAGGTGCATAGGTCCCAGGGGGCAGGTAATCTTGAGGCCTCCATGGTTAACTAAGGAGCAGGGTGCAATGGAGTCTATGGAGTTATTTACCAAATTAGGAAAACCTGGAATTGGATTTCCTGGACTCCCAATCAAACCCAAATTGTTTTTCCTGAAAGAGAGAGACACTTGAGCCCATCTTAAGGAGAAGTCTTCTCTGTATTATGAGACTTTTTGCACCACTGAATTGGGGGGACAAGACCAGAGCTCTCTTTGGAAACACATTGACTTTGTTTGCATCAAGACAAGCAGGTAGGGTCTCTTTTTTTTTTTCTTTTTTCCTGATAAGTGCAGCATATTCAGCTGATACTAAGGATGCACACCTGGGCAGGGTGTCTCTGTTTTTTTGGAGGAGGCAGGATCCCATTGCCTGGGATCCAGGGGGACTGGTGGGAACCAGGGAGAGCACCCAGGGTGGCCTTGATCTGTGCAAGGCTGTTATCCTGTGGCCACCGCAGGTATTTCTGTCAAAAAAGAAAGAAAGAAAGAAAAAAGTGGCACATGCCTGTCATTCCAGGGGCTGGGGAGGCTGAGGCAGAAGGATGGCGAATTCAAAGCCAGCCTCAGCAAAAGCAAGGTGCTAAGCAACACAGTGAGACCCTGTCTGTAAATAAAATTCAAACTAGGGCTGGGGAAGGGGCTCAGAGATCGAGTCCTCTGAATTCAACCCCCAGTGCATCAGGGAGCAAGGGAGCCTGGGTGCAGCTGGGGTTTACCCAGGTCTGCGTTCTCAGGGTCTCTTCTGTACTGATCTCCTTACTCTGTCTCCAGCCTCCATGCGGGCAGGAGATAGATTCTACTCAGCTTTCAGGCTGCCAACTGGGTGGCAAACTCCTCCAGGGCGCCTGCCAGGCCCCCAGTGAGCCTCCACCAGCACTGGCCATGACGCACTGGGCAGATCCCACTGGGCGAAAGGCCAGTTCTGCTTGGAGAATTTTGCACAGATGAACAGAGGACAAGTCAGCACCCTGAAGAGGCTTTGGGTGGTCTTATTATAGGAGGAGGCCCAGGTGGTGAAACTTTCCAGAAATGACTTCAATTTTCTAACATCAAAACCCAGCAGAACTTAGAATTCTTGTCACCCTAACCCTAACCCAATGCCCAACCTCAAAAGGAAAAGAAAAAAAGCTACACCCAAACCCTGCCATTCTGGCCTCCTTCTTGCCTGAAGCGGATATCACCCCGCTGTCACTCAAAAAGAAGGCTCCCTGGGCTCAGGCTGGGGAGAGAGGAGACTGACTGACGCCCTGTCCAATCAGAATCCCCTGTGCTGAGCGCTGTCCAATCCTGAGCACAGCCAGCGAGCATGGGGCAGGCCTCCGCGCTCGGGATGGGATTTATTTCTCCGCTCTCTGTGCTTCCAGGATTCCTGCAGTTGGACTCCAGGCTTCTCTCGTGCCCAGGATCCCGGGTGGCCCTGCCATGCAGGGACTGAAGCTCTCCAGAGCAAGCTTGGCTGCTGGGCACCAGGAAATGGTGAATGTGCAGTGGCACCTGGTGCCTGGACAGGGAGGCTCAGGAGGGAGATGGGACAGGGAGGCGGTCCAGCGGGTCCTGCTGTGGCAGGAACCCAAGTTGGCCTACCAGGACTCTGGGCGCTCTCTGCGTCCACAGGTCTGAGCCCATTGTTGGCAGCGCCCCTCAGTCCCCCTGGCCAGCCGGGTGGAGAGGGTGACAGTGGCGGAGACCCCTCGCAGCATCCCCATCCCCTGGGGCAGCCTCAGTCCCTGCTGGAGTCCTATCTATCTGGCAAGTGAGCTTGGCTGCCTGGCATCTTCCTGGGCTGTGGTGATTGACAGATGGGACCAGGACAAGAACCCAATTCCAAGCCAGGGGTTCGTGCACACCTGTCATCCCAGTGTCTGGGGTGGGGGCTGATGCAGAAGGATTGCAAGGTCAAGGCCAGCCTCAGCATGAGGGTGAGGCAATTAGAGACTCTGGGAGAGGCTGCCTCTAAATAAAATGCAAAATAGGGCTGGGGACGGGGCTCAGTGGTCAAATGCCCCTGAGTTCAATGCCAGGTACCAAAAGAAAAAAAAAAATAATAAATCTCCAAACACCGTTTTCCTGCAGGAAGGGAGCTGCGGTGTACAGGGACCTCGCTTATTCCTGAGCTAGTTTGTGGAGTTTATTTGTTTTTGTTTGTTTGTTTTTGTTTTGTAGTTAACAGAAGGGTGCTTTACCACTCAGCTCTGTCCCTGGTAGTTTTTAGTTTTTATTCTGACCGCTGGTCTAGCTAAGTTGCCGAGATTGGCCTAGTTAAGGTTTGATTGATAATGACTTTTCCATTGCAATTAAGTGTATGATTTTTACACACTCCATTGCCTGGGATCCAGGGAACTGGTGGGAACCAGGGAGAGCACCCAGGGTAGCCTTGATGTCTGCAAGGATGTTATCTTGTGGCCACCACAGGTATTTCTCTCAAAAAGAAAGAAAGAAAAAAAAGTGGCATACGCCTGTCATTGCAGTGGCTGGGGAGGCTGAGGCAGGAGGATGGGGAATTCAAAGGGAGCCTCAGCAAAAGCAAGGTGCTAAGCAACTCAGTGAGACCCTGTCTCTAAACTTCAAGCTGGGGCTGGGGAAGGGGCTCAGAGGTCAAGTCCTCTGAATTCAACCCCCAGTGGCCAGAGAGGGAGGGAGCCCGGGTGCAGCTGGGGGTTTACCCAGGTCTGTGCTCTCCGGGTCTCTTCTGTGCTGATCTCCTTACTCTGCCTCCAGCTCAATGTGGACTCCAGATACAGAGTCAGCTCAGGTGCAGGAAAATCAGCTCTCATGCTGCCAAGCGGGCGGGAGCCTCCTCCAAGGAGCCTTCCAGGCCCCTCGTGAGCCTCCACCAGCGCAAGCCATGACTCACTGGGCAGTTCACAAGGGGTGAAAGGGGACTTCTGCTTGTAGAATTTTGCACAGATAAACAGAGGACAAGTCAGCCTCCCTAGGACGCTCTGAGTGGTCTTATTATAGGAGGAGGCCCAGGTGGTGAAACTTTCAAGAAATGACTTCAATTTCCTAACAACAAAACCCAACAGAATTTAGAATTATGGTCACCCTGACCCTCACCCAATGCCCATACCTCAAAAGGAAAAGAAAAAAGAAAAAAAGCTGTACCCAACCCTGCCATTCTGGCCTCCTTCTTGCCTGGAGCATATATCACCCCACTGTCACTCAAAAAGAAGGCACCCTGTGCTCGGGTGGGGGGGGGAGGCAAAGACTGACTGACGCCCTGTCCAATCAGAAGCCCCCGTGCTGAGCTCTGTCCAATCCTGAGCGCAGCCAGCGAGCAGGGGGCAGGCCTCCGCGCTTGGGCTGGGATTTATTTCTCTGAGGTCCGTGCTTCTAGGATTCCTGCAGTTGGAATCCAGGCTTTGCTCTGTGCCCGGGATCCCGCGTGGCCCTGCCATGCAGGGGCTGAAGTTCTCCAGGGCAGGCTTGGCTGCTGGGCACCAGGAAATGGTGAGTGTGCAGTGGCCCCTGGAGTCTGGACAGGGAGGCTCAGGAGGAAGACGGGGCAGGGAGGCTGTCTGACCAGACACACTGTGGCCGGAACCCAGTTGGCCAACCGCAATTCAGGGCGCTCTCTGCATCCGCAGGCCTGAGCCCCTCGGGGACAGCGCCCCTCAGTCCCCCTGGCCCCCCATGTGGGGAGCGTGACAGTGGGGGAGACCCCTCGCAGCCTCCCCATCCCCTGGGGGCAGCCTCAGCCCCTGCTCCAGTCCTTATCTGGCAGGTGAGCGCTGCTGCCTGACATCTTCCCGGGCTGGGGCTGTGGTGATTGACAGGTGGAACCACTAGAAGAATCCAGTATCCTAGCCCAGCGATGGCACACACCTGTCATCCCAGAGGCTGGGGAGTGGGGGACAGGCTGATGCAGGAAGATTGCAAGGTCAAGGCCAGCCTTGGCAACTTGGCGAGGCACTTAGAGACCAGCTAGATGAGACCCTGCCTCTAAATAAAATGCAAAATCCTTCAAACACTTTTTTCCTGTAGGAGGGGAGCTGCTGTGTACAGGGACCCTGCTTATTCCTGAGCTAGTTTTGTGGACTTTGTTTTGTGTTTTGGTAATTAACAGAAGGGTGCTTTACCACTGATCTCTGACCCCGGAAGTTTTTAGTTTTTATTCTGACCGCGGGTCTAGCTACATTGCTGAGGATGGCCTGGTTAGGGTTTGATTGATAATAACTTTCCATTGCAATTAAGTGTATGATTATTACATCCACATGGGTCCGTGGGTGGACTCTGTTGATGTCATGATTCCTTGATGATAATTGTAACAGTTATTCCAAATTATATCAGGAACCTCCTATTCTGGTATAATTTTGAAACATAATCCTGCTCAACATGTGATTCTTTGGGCTGCTGGAGTATAATCCAGTACCACGCACGTCCTGCTCTCAAGCCCTACCAGTGCTCTATGCCTCCAGTTCCCACACCTCCCTTCATGTTGGGTTGTCTTGTTCATTCACATCAAATCCTCTGCTGGAGATGGTTGCATTTATCTAGGCCTTTTCATTGCACTTAACAATAAAAATGAAATTTACATACATGTGGAGTCATCCATGAAATTGCTGCATTGTGATTTTCTTGGTCCTCAAATCACTGTATTATGATAATTTTATAACATGCAGTAGTGCCTGGTAATGATAGCTCCTGCTTTTCCTCTTAGAGTTCAGAATTCTTGTCTAATTTCATATCAATTTAGCCTTCCAGGAGAATTTTCAAACTTTTTGGTTTGTTCCCTTCTTCAATTAAAAGGAAATCATGGTGAAATTTTGATGGGGTGTTATCATAGATGAACCTGAGGGAAGCAGTCCTCTTTAAAATGAGGAGTCCTATCATCTATTCCCAGGGTGTGTAATTCAGTCTGTTTTGCGGTGATCTGTATTTGTATTTCCTCAAATTCTGCAGTTGTCCTTTTAAAATATGCTTATGTGTGAAATGTGATATTTATGTGACACCAATATAAAATTGAAACAGTGTTTCATAGTATTTGTCCAACTGTATGTCATATGGCAAACAAAATGTGTCTGATTTCCAGAAATGGTTATTTCTGGATGGAATTTCCAGGGTATCCTATTACTGAACTATATCCTCAGCCCTTTTTAAATTTTTATTTTAAAAAATTAATTTTTTAAATATTTTTTGAATTTAATTTTTTAAAATTACTATTACTTTTTAAAAAATTAAGGCAGGGTTTCACTCAGTTGCTGGGGTCAGCTTCACAATTGTGATTTCACCTGCCTAAGCCTCCAGAATACTGGATATAACAGGTGTGTAGCACCACATGCATCCCATCTCACAATTTCTTTCTTTTTTTTCAGATTTTATAAGTCATTATTTTTTTATTTTTTATTTTTTAAAATATTTTTTATTATTTTTAAAGATAAATGATAATAGTGGAATGCATCATGATCCTTATTACACATATATAGCACAATTTTTTCATATCTCTGTATATAATGTATGTTCACATCAACTTGTACCATTATATATGAACTCATTTCTTTCTGCATTACAATTATTAATACACAAATATATCACAATTTTCATGTCTTTGTATATAAGATATGTTGACACCCAAATCAAGTCTTCATACATGTATCTTGAAATATGATGTTGATCATATCATTGTATAATGAAAACCATCACATTCCCCCATCCTTGCTAATCCCCTTCCCCCTCCAATTCCCTCCCACTCCTCTTCCCTATATAGATTAGATAATCCTCCCATGCTCTCCCTCCCTACCCCACTGTGAGTCACCCCCATATATCAGAGAAAATATTTGGCATTTGTTTTTTGGGGATTGGATAACTTCACTTAACATAATATTCTCCAACTCCATCCATTTACTTGCAAATGCCATGATTTTATTCTCTTTTAGTGCTGAGTAATATTCCATTGTGTATCTATGCCACATTTCTTTATGCATTCTTCAACTGAAGGGCAAACAGGTTGGCTCCACAGTGTAGCTATTGTGAATTATGCTGCTATAAACATTGCGGTGACTGTGTCCCTGTAGTATGTTGTTTTTAAATTTTAGGGTATAGTTGAGAAGAGAAATAGCTGGGTCAAATGGTGGTTCCATTTCCAGATTTCCAAGGAGTCTCCATACTTCTTTCTGTATTGGTTGCAGCAAATTCCAGTTCCACCAGCAGTGTATGAGTGTATCTTTTCCCCCACATCCTGGCCAATGCTTATTGTTGTTTGTCTTCATAATAGCTGCCATTCTGACTAGAGTGAGATGGTATCTTAGAGTGGTTTTGATTTGCATTTTTCTGATTGCTAGAGATGATGACCATTTTTTCATATATTTGTTGATTGATTGTATATCCTCTTCTGAGAAGTGTCTGTTCAGGTCCTTGGCCTATTTATTGATTGGATTATTATATTTTTTTGGTATTAAGATTTTTGGGTTCTTTATATACCCTAGAGATTAGTGCTCTATCTGATGTATGAGGGGTAAAAATTTGCTCCCAGGAAGTAGACTCTCTATTCTTTTTTTTTTTTTTGTTAAATTTTTTTTTTTAGTTTGAATCCATCCCATTTGTTGATTCTTGGTTTTAATTCTTGTGCTATACGAGTCTTATTAGGAAAGTTGTGGCCTAATCCCACCTGATGAAGTTTAGGGCCTACTTTTGCTTCTGTTAGAGGCAGTGTCTCTGGTTTAATTTTTAGGTCCTTGATCCATTTTGAGTTAACTTTTGTTTATGGAGAGTGATAGGGGTTCAATTTCATTTTGTTGCATATGGATTTCCAGTTTCCCCAGCACTATTTTTTGAAGATGCTATCCTTTCTCCAGTGCATGTTTTTGGCACCTTTGTCTAACATAAGATAGTTGTAATTTTATGGGTTAGTTGATGTGTCCTCTATTCTGTACCATTGGTCTACCAGCCTGTGTTGGTGCCAATACAATGCTGTTTTTGTTACTATGGCTCGGTAGAATAATTTAAGGTCTGATATAGCAATATCACTTGCTTCACTCTTCCTGCTTAGAATTGCTCTAGCCATTCTGCGTCTCCTATTTTTCCAGATGAATTTCATGATTTCTTTTTCTATTACCATGAGGAATGCAATTGGGATTTTGATCAGAATTGCATTAAATCTGTATAGTGCTTAGATATTATGGGCATTTTGATAATATTACTTCTGCCTATTCAAGATCAAATTAAATCTTTCCATCTTCTAAGGTCTTTGATTTCTCTTTAGTGTTCCGTAGTTTTCATTGTATAGATCCTTCACCTCTTTTGATGATTCCCAAGTATCTTTTTTTGAGGATATTGTTAATGGGGTAGTTTTTTCTCATCTCCTTCTCAGAGGATTTGTCACTGATATACATAAATGCCTTTGATTTATGGGTGTTGATTTTATATCCTGCTACTATGCTGAATTCTTGTTATAGAAGTTTTCTAGTTGAATTTTTTAGGTCTTCTAGGTACAAAATTATATCATCAGCAAATAGTGCTAATTTAATTTCTTCTTTTCCTATACTTATTCCTTTAATTTCTTTCCTCTAATTGCTCTGACCAGTGTTTCAAGAACTATGTTCAATAGAAATGGTGAGAGAGGGCATCCCTGTATTGTTCCAGATTTTAGAGGGAATGCCTTCAGTTGTTCTTCATTTAGAATGATGTTGGCCTGGGGCTTAGTGTAGGCAGCCTTTACAATGTTGAGGTAAGTTCCAGTTATCCCTAGTTTTTCTAGTGTTTTGAACATGAAGAGGTGCTGTATTTTGTCAATGCTTTTTCTGCATTAAGATGATCATATGATTCTTATGTTTAAATCTACTGATGCGATGAATTACATTTATTGATTTCTGTATGTTTAACCAAACTTGCATCCCTGCAGTGAATTCCACTTGATCATGATGCACCATCTTTTTGATATGTTTTTTTTTTTGTATTTTATTTGCCAGAATTTCATTGAGAATTTTTGCATCTGTTTTTTAGAGAGGTTTGTCTGAAGTTCTCTTTCTTGATGTGTCTTTGTCTGATTTTAGAATAAAGGTGATATTGGCCTCATAGAGTGAGTTTGGAAGTGTTCTCTCTTTTTCAATTACATGGAATAATTTGAGGATTGTTGGTGTTAGTTTTTCTTTGAAGGTCTTGTATCCATTAAGTCCTGGGCTTTTTTTTTTTTTTTTTGGTTGGTAGGCTTTTGAAGGTGTCTTCTAATTCATTGCTTGAAAATGATCTGTTTAACTTGTATATATCATCCTCACTCAGTTTGGATAAACTATATGATTCTAGACATTTGTTGATGTCTTCAATATTTTCTGTTTTATCAGAGTACAAATTTTCATAATAATTTCAAATTATGTTTATTTCTCTAGTGTTCATGGTGATATTCCTTTTTTTGTCATGGATTTTAGTAATTGGAGTTTTTTTCTTTCTCTACATTAGCATGGATAAGGGTTTATCAAATGTATTTTTTCAAAGGGCCAAATTTTCACTTTGAAAATTAAAAAAAAATTAATTAATTTTAAAAAATATATGGCAGCAGAATGTATCACAATTCTTACTACACATGTACACCACATTTTTTCATCTCTGTATATAAACTATGTTAACACCAATTCATTTCTTCATACATGTACTTTGGATAATGGTGTCCATCACATTCCACCACCCTTGCTAATCCCCTGGCCCCTCCCTTCCCACCCCTCTGCCCTAAATAGAATTCATCTATTCCTCCCATGCTCCCCCTCCCTTCCCCACTATAGTCAGCCTCCATATATCAAAGAAACCATTGGGCATTTGTTTTTGGGGATTGGATAACTTCACGTAGCATTATCTTCTCCATTGCCATCCATTTACCTGCAAAGCCATGATTTTATTCTCTTTTACTCCTAAGTAATATTCCATTGTGTACAAATGCCACATTTTCTTTATCCATACATCTATTGAAGGGCATCTAGGTGGGCTCCACAGTTTGGCTATTGTGAATTGTTCTGCTAATATCATTGTGGCTATGTCCTTGTAGTATGCTGTTTTTAAGTCCTTTGGGTATAGACTGGGGAGTGGGATAGCTCTGTCAACTGGTGGTTCCATTCCCAGTCACTTTGTCAATTTTTAATTGCTTCTTTGGTTTCAATTTCATTGATTTCAGCTCTGATTTTAATTATTTTCTGTCCTTTACTGCTTTTGGTATTGATTCATTTTTTTCTCTAGGGCTTTGAGATGCAATTTTAGGTCATTTATTTGACTTTTTCTTTTTTTAAGGAATGAACTCCATGCAAAGAACTTTCCTCTTAGTAATGCCATTATACTGTCCCAGAGACTTTTATATGTTGTATCTATATTCTCATTCACCTCTAAGAATTTTTAAATCTCCACTTTGATGTTTTCTGCAACCAATTTTTCATTCACTAGCATATAATTTAGTCTCCAGGTTTTGGAGAATCTTCTATTTTTATCATTGATTTATAATTTCAATCCATTATGATCTTATAGAATGAAGGGTAGTATCCTTACTTTTCTGTATTTGCTTAGAGTTGCTTTGTGGCATTTTCTCCTCATGGAATGTTTTGCCAAGGATGTGCTGTAGTGTAGGCCTTCTAGTTGTAAATTCTTTTAACTTTTGTGTATCATGGAAGGATTTTATTTTGTCAGAAAAATAACATCTATATCAAAATTCAATTGCTAATCAAAATTTAATTTTGCTGGGTATAATTCTTGGTTGTCATCTGTTTCTTTCAGAGCTTGGTATATGTTATTGCAGGATCTTGTAGCTTTCAGGGTCTTCGTTGAGAAATCAGCGATTCCAATTTGTTTCTCCCATATATAATATGATTCCTTTTTCTTGTGGCTTTTAAAATACTCTGCTTCTCCTGCATGCTAGGTGTTTTCATTATGATGTGCGTTGGTGTGTATCTGTTGTGATTTTGTTCATTTGGTGTCCTGTATGCTGCTTGTATTTGATTTTCTAATTCACTCTACATGTTTTGAAATGTTTCTGATATTATTTCATTGAATAGATTCTCCATTTTCGTAGTTTAGATGTCTATGCCTTCCTCTATCCCAATAGTTGTTAAATTTGGTCTTTTTGTGTTACCTCATTATTCTTGAATCTTCTGCTCCTGGTTTCTTACCATCTTCACTGGGGTCAACTTCATTTTTTCAAGATTATATATTTTGCCTCCAATGTCAGAGGTTCTGTCTTCCAAATGATCTATTCTTTTGGAGATGCTGCCTATTAAGTTCTTAATTTGATTTACTCTTTCTTCCATTTCAAGGATATCTGTTTGTTTCTTTATTCAGAATTTCTATCTCCTTATTGAAGGAATCTTTTGCTTTCTGTATTTACTTATGTAGCTCTTTATCAAAATGATCCCCTGCTGCATGTATTTGCTCTTATATCATCCTTTAATTCACAGAAAATTATGTACCTCCTCCACTCCTTCTCTGTTTTTTTCTCCTGATGTTCTGACCATGGATTCTAATAATGTAGCATCTTTGTTTGGTGCACATTCTTCTTGGTTTTTCATGTTGTTCATGAAACTTCTCTTCCATCTCTGTGTTTTCAAGGTTTTACAATCTTTACCCTGTAGGCTTATAGTGTTCCCAACGGGTTCCAATAACTTTCTTTTTTAAAAATTATTTATTTTTTAATTACATGACAACAGTGGAATGCATTACAATCCGTATTTCACACAGAGCACCATTTTTCATATCTCTGTATAAAAAGTATGTTCATGCTAATTCATCTCATTATACATGTACTTATTTCTTTCTCCATTGCAACTCTTATATAACACAATTTTCATATCTGTTTGTATATAAGGTATGTTGGCATCAAATTCAAATTTTCATACATGTGTTTTTGAATAATGATGTTGATAATATTCCACCATCCTTGCTAATCCCCTTCCCCATCCATTTTCCTTTCACCGTCTTCCCTATCTAGAATTAATCTAATCCTCTCACTTCTCTCTCCTTACCCCACTGTGAGTCACCCCACATATATCAGAGAAAATACTTAGCATTTGTTTTTTGGGATTGGCTAACTTCACTTAACATAATATTCTCCAACTCCATTCCTTACTGTCAAATGCAATGTTTTTATTCTTTGTTAGTGCTGAGTAATATTCCATTGTGTATATATGCCACATTTTTTTATCCATTCATCCACTGAAGGGCATCTAGGTTGGCTCCACAGTTTAGCTATTGGGAATTGTGCTGCTATAAACATTGATGTGGCTGTGTCCCTGTAGTATGCTGTTTTTAAGCCCTTTGGGTATAGACTGAGGAGTGGAATAGCTGGGTCAAATGGTGGTTCCATTCCCATATTTCCAAGGAATCTCCATACTGCTTTCCATATTGCCTGCACCAATTTGCATCCCCACCAGCAATGTATCAATGTGCCTATTCCCCCACATCCTTGCCGACACTTATTGTTTATATGCATAAAAGCTGCAATTCTCGCTGGAGTGAGATGAAATCTTAGCTTTGATTTGCATTTCTCTAATTGCTGTGTTGAACTTTTCATATATATTTGTTGCTCAATTGTATATCACATTCTGAGAAATGCTTGTTGAGTTCCTTGGTCCATTTATCCATTGGGTTATATGGTTGTGTGTGTGTGTGTGTGTGTGTGTGTGTGTGTGTCTGTGTTGTTGTTGTTGTTGTTTTGTTTTGTTTTGTTTTGGTGTCAAGATTGAGTTCTTCATATACCCTAGAGATGAGGGCTGTATCTGACATGTGAGTGGTAAGAATTTCCTCACAGAATGTAGGATGTCTCTTCACCTCACTGCTTGTTTCTTTTGCTGAGAAGCTGTTTAGTTTTGATCTGTCCACTTATTGATTCCTGGTTTTAATTCTTATGCTATAATAGTCTTATTAAGGATGTCAGGGCCTAATCGGACATGATGAAGATTTGGACCTATATTTTCTTCTCTTAGGTGTAGGGTCTCTTTTTTTAATTCCTCGGTCCTTGATCCACTTTGATTTGAGTTTTGTGCATGATAAAAGAGGATCTTAAATTCATTTTGCTGCATATGGATTTGCACTTTCTCTAGTACCATTTGTTGAAAAGGCTATTTTCCTCCAATATGTTTTGGGTACCTTTGTCTAGTATGATATGTCTGTATTTATGTGGGTTATTCTCTGTGTTCTCTATTCTATACCATTGGTTTACTTGTCTATTTTGGTGCCAGTACCACACTGTTTTGTTACTATTCCTCTTAAGTATAGTTTAAGGTGTGGTATAGTGATGCCACCTGCCTTCCTCTTCTAAGGATTGCTTTGCCTCTTCTGGTTCTCTTTGTTTTTCCAGGATTAATTTTTATTTATTTTTCTATTTCCATGAGGAATGTCTTGGGATTTTGATTGGAATTGCATTAAATCTGTACAGTGCTTTTGGTAGCATGGTCATTTTGACAATATTACTTCTACCTATTTAAGAACAAGGTAGAACTTTCTATCTTCTAGGTCTTCTTTAATTCTTTTTTCTTTAGCATGTTGCACTTTTCATTGTACAAGGCTTTCACCTCTTTTGTTAAATTAATTTAATCCCTTTCAATTCTCATTACCTTATTTTTTCCCTTCATTATTTTCCCCCAATATTCTCCTTCATCTATTTTATTAATCAATTTATTCATTTATGGTTGATGCTTTCTACATATTCAGGAATGTGGAATTAACAGTGGTATGTGTGTATTACATTTGATATTCTCCTTTCCTGTCACTCCCTCCCAATCTCCTTATACTCCACTAAGCTTTCCTATATCTTTATGATATCCAACTCTCCTTTCCCTTTGTTTTGCTGCAGCTGCTGCATGTAAAAGAAAACATTTGACCCTTGATCAGTCTGATTTATTTCACATAGCATGATGTTGTTAATTTCTGTCCATTTAAATTGTGACATTTGTCAATAATATTATTTATAGCTGACTAAAAACTCCATTGTGTGTATCACATTTTATTACTCAATTCATCTATTGGGAACTGCGTCCATAATGGGAAGTGCTTCCATAATTTGGCTATGGTGAATTGGGATGCTGGGAAAAATGTGGCTCTATCTAAATAAACTATTAATTAAAATTACAGATAGCCAGTATTCATAGCTACTCGGACATGCTTTTCTGATACAAATATGTCAGGCATAAGAAAACAATCCACTGTTGATCATTATATATAGGCAGTAGCATATTCAAATAAATGTTTCTCATTATGGAAATAGTGTTATTTATTGGGCAAATATCACTTGCATTTTTGTTTGCCTTTTGAAATCTTTTATTATTTTATAATTATTATTTTTGCTATGGTTTTGACATTTTTCTTGTTCCTCTTACAAAAACTTTTCTCCTGGCAAAATATAATTAAAATCTAATTTACAATTTTTAAGGTTATAATCCCATAGCTTATACAGTAGTCACAATGTTGTAAAACGATCACCAGTGTTTAGTTTCTGATATTTTTATACATAAAAAATCAGTTCCTTCTAAAACCTATTTACATTCTCCCAAAGAATTATTTTTAATTTTTGCATCCCTTGTCATTTATAAATCTGCTTTCTTACATTTTTAGATTTGTGTAAATTTTAATACTGGTTTGTTCACTAGACAACAACCTTTAGAAAGATAAAAGGCATAACAATTTGTTCCTTATGGCTTTGACTTTTAAGAATGTACTGATACATGGGCTCATCCAGGGAAGGGCTATCAGTCTAGATTCCCTAAGGGGGCAGTTTGTACATTTCAGCTACAGTTCTTGGAACCACGGTGTTTGAACAGGAGGAATAATTTGGAGACTTTATGAATTCCAAAGTAAAAAAGGCTGGGCACTAAGTAGAAACAAAGAAAAGTGAAAAATGAAAGTTTAAATAAAAATTATGCTTAAGGTACACAAGGATCATGATTGATTGTTTTAACTTAATGACATTAGAAATTAATGGGTATTGGTAAAAATATTTCAAGTAGAAGTTTTCAGACATTGAAGTTTCTACTACATATAGGAGACACAGAAACCCACTAAATTCTGTGGTTTTCCAAGAAAATGACTGAAATATCTGTCAAATGTCACTATGTTATAATGGCCTTAGTGGAAACTATTGCATTTTTTTTTGTGCTGCTGTAATCAAACCCAAGGTCTTGCACAAGTTGTACAAATTCTGCACCACTTAACTACAACCATAACTCCATAAGATATTATTGTGTAAATATCTCTAAGTGAAAACCTTACAAGTTATTCTGTATTTATGCATAAATTATATACAGGTTATTAATGAATGAATTATAATAAAGGTTTTTTAAGATATATGCTTAAACTATGTAATTCTGTATTTATATATCAATAATTATAAATCTAAGTATGTACATATACAGAAGTCTATAGAAAAACAGATGTAAATAGATACAGAAATCTCATCTCCATGGATCTGTATATATTTATTATAGTTTCTAATTATATTATTCTTACTATTGCTCCTTATGAGTTTCTAATATCATTATATGTGATAGTGCCATTTTGAAACTCATTGTTTTCTTGCTCAGTGTTTTTTTAAAAATATTATTTAGTTATCAATGGACCTTTATTTGTTATTAGTTTATATGTGGTGCTGAAGATCAAACCCAGTGCTATATATATGTATATAGCAAATACTTCATCTAGTTTCTTCTCATTCAGTTTATAGCATACTTCAAAATACAGAATAGTTTTCAACAGAATAAAAATTCATTAAGTTTCTCATTTATAAATGCTGCTTCTGGCTTTGAATGTTCATGTCAAGGACAAAGCCATATAGAATTTCTGCTATGTTGTCTGACACAAGCTACAAATTTAACATTTTCTTTCAGATGAATGATTTCATTTTTTAAATGTTGCAAGTTCTGTGTCAAATTCATTTCTTTGCAGACAGATGCCAAGTTATTCATAATTAATTAAAAATATTATATCTTCTCCAGGGAAATCCTCCAATTTCTTGTTTTTTTTTTTTTAGTTTCTAAGTTTTGTTCTATTCCACTAATCTGTTTGTATACTCCTTGCCACATATCTCACCTTTTGGGTTACTTTAAGTTCATAGTACATCTCAGCATCAAATATTTCAGTCCTGTAAACTTATTCTACAGAATTGTTGACCACTCTATATGCCTGCCTTCTCCATATAGCCTTTAGAAGCCAATTTTTCAATATTTAAGCAAAAACTTGTTAGGAATTTATCATGGTTGTGTTTAATCATTTATTAGAGTTGTAGATAACTAACACTTAATATTGAATGCTCCTTTCTATGTTTGGTAGTTGTAGGGTCCACCAACTTACAGGAAGTTGATCAGCAGTGTAGATGACATTCTGGGACTTATAAGTGACATCAGACTTATAAGTGACTTATAACTGACTGCAGCTATGTGTCTGTTAACTGGTGAGAATTGTGACTCTGGAAGACTAAGCATTTCCTTTCTTTGCCAAACGTATCTGAGGTGTGTGGACTTTATTTTCTTAGCTGTCCAGAATTACCTCACTCACTTCTTAGGAATGAGCCACAGAAGGCTACAGTGTTACAGTGAGGGTGCTCCACAGTTTGGAAAATATATTTATTCTAACATGTCAGGATTTTTATTTTTTGTGTTATGTGAACCGTGTCTCTAATCATCTACTAACCTGATTTGTCTTCTTGTTGTTGTTCTTTCATGAAATCTTGATACCTTACAATTCCAATTCGCTCAGTTATTTAAACATTTTGCTATTGAAGATTTTTAATTAGTTATTTGTGTAGATGGGTTGACTATGCTCTGGTGTCAAGGTAATTGTTCCAATAAAGTAGCTATGTTTAAGTAATTAGGATCCATCCACATGCATAAAACCCTTGTGGACACTTCTGGTGTGTCTTACTGATCTCATCTTCCTTTTGCACACACAGATGTTGACAGTCCTGTGCCTCTTATGACTAATAATTTTATTATGTATTTCTCAAAACCATCGTTTACCTTGGTTATATTTACTTGGTTGTATGAGTCTTAAGTAACTTATTGTTACTATTATTTTTCCATTACAATTATATCAAAAGGTATTTTTTCTTTTATTAATCATTTCTTTGCCTCTGTCTTTTGAACACTTATGTGCTGTTGTCTGGACCTCTATTGTTCCAATCTTATTCACTGATTGAACTGCTTATAGAACTTGAAATATTTCAAGTTTGTCTTTTCACGACGTGGATGTGTCACTTTACATGTCTCCAAACGTTAATATTATATGAATATTTTACACATTGGGAATGTGTCATGGATGATACTTGAAACTAATTGTTTTGGGAGCTCAATCTATCTCATGGATATAAAGCAGAGAGAATAGGAACCACACTGTTTTCAAAAGCTTTTTTACCACTCTTTTTGTCTCCCTTGGGCACAATCTCCTTATGAGAATATCTTTGATGAGTCTGATTTGCATCTGTAATATCCAGCAAATTTCACATTCACTGATAGTAGAAAAGTTAGAAGTTGGGCGTTTATTCATTGCTTGGATTACGGTATATATCCTTCACTTCACTCTGATATGGAATACACACACACACACACACACACACACACACACTGTTTTGGACTTATGTATTTTCCTCTGAATTAGATAATGGAACGATAATAGAAAGTATATTTTTACATAATTAAAATCACTCTCCTACATGACAGTCAGTTCTACTAACTCTTAATTCAAACTAAAAACTAAATAATGGTTTGGTCCGTGTGCTATTGATCTGCAAATTTTTATTTCAGGAGCCATTGACATTCAGGGATGTGGCCATTAATTTCTCTGAGGAGGAATGGGAATGCCTGGATCCTGCTCAGCAGAATTTATATAGAGAAGTGATGTTGGAGACCTACAGCAACCTGCTCTTTGTGGGTGAGCATAACTTTACTTCAAAATTCCTAATTATCATTATTTAATTTTCTTCCCTTGAAGTATATATTTTGGGAACTTCTCCACAAGAATGAGTTTCACATTTATGCTATCAATAAAATAGATGGTGTAATTCTTGGTGCTGACAAAAAAATTTTAATGATGTTTCTTTTCATCCTTATTCTTTTCCTTTCTTGGCATGATATATATCCTTCACTTGACATATGGTTTCCTTAGAGGAATGCAGTGATGTCAAATCCTGTGGCCCACATATAGCAGAGAAAATAGTTGAGGTAGAGGAGGAAGCCTAAATTCATTAAGGTTGCTTGAGAAGTTACCCAACAGAAAAGATTTTTAGAAGCCTTGATTTCTTTCTCTTGTTATCATAGAAAAACCTGTCCTGTGTTTTGTGCTTTAAAATTAACTAGTCTCCTGCTTTTCCTCCTGTAATGTATCAGAACATTCAAATTAACAACAAAACACTCCCCTAGCCTTGTGAGTGTCAATATTATCTGACAGCACTTCCATAACTTTTAAAAATATTTTTAGTTGTTAATGAATTTCCCATTTATTCATATATGGTGCTGAGGATCAAACCCAGGGCTTCATACATGCTAGGCAAGCACTCTACCACTAGTCTACAACTCCAACCCTTCTTGCATTATTTGCAGGAAAATTTTGCACATTTCTCAAGACCTCTAGGTCAACCCATTGTAATACATTACTATCATAAGTCAGTTTCTCTAATCTAATTTGTACATTTTTTCACTAAAATTTCCTTATTAGAGTTCTTTCTGAATATGTGTAATGGATTTTCTGTGAAATTATCTGCCATGGAATGAATGTCAAGATGGACAAAGATTGCTCTTCTGAGAGATGGTGTAAGTTGTAGTTGAATAAGAGGATTCATAAAATAATATATCTGTGGATATTTACAATTTGGTTGGTTAATTTTTTCAGTATGTTTTTATTGTGTACAGAGGGTTTCCTCATATCAGTTAATTGCTTTACAAATTAAGATATGCATGACTCTACTTTGTATCGCCAATCATATTATATATGCTTTTGCTTGTATAAATATTAAGCCTCTTTTGCCTATGACTTTTGTATTTTATCTTGGTTGGCTTTTCATTCTGCCCATGTACTTGGAAATTGAAGTTTTCTATATGTAAGTGTAATGGGATTGATGGCAGTGATACTCGAATGCTGAACTACACCCCAAGCTCCTTTTCATTCATATTTGGAGAGAGGTTCTCACTAAGTTATTGAGGATGTCTTGAATTTGCAATTCTTCTGCCTCGGACTTCCTAATAGCTGAGATTACATGCATGGCCATCATTTGTATATTGATTAGTTTGTTCTTTTTTATAGGATAAAGACATTAATAAATAATAAAGACATTATTTTAAATGTAGCTTTTTGAGAAATATTGCAATTCTCTTTTATGAAATTTTGTAATTATTATTATAATAAAAACTACAAAATAAATCTTACTGCCTCCAAAATTTTAAATATACAGTTCAGTAACATTAATTCAAATTGTTATGCAATATATCTTTAAAAAGTTTGCATCTCAAAAAAAAACAAAAACAAAAAAACAAAAAAACAACAACAATGCCTAGGAAGCAAGGGCTGATTTCTGTCTCCCCATCACAAAACCATTCTCTTTTGTTCAGAAAGCCGCTTCTTTAGTTTAGAGATGTCATGTGCTAGAATTCTGCAGTATTCTTTCTGTGACATTTCAGTTAACCTAGTGTACATACATTTTGTAAAATATATAATTAGAATAAATTCCTTGACTTCAAAGTTTTATTGTTTCTATATTTCAAATGGGCTCATCCATTCTTTTCAAGGGACATTTGGTTTGCATCCCCCATGATGGCTCTGTTGAATAATATTGTAACAACACTGATGTGTAATGTTTTTAATTTGGTATTGATGTGAGGGCTTATTGCCACACTCACTAAGAACTCCGTTTACCTAACTCCATGTCTGCATTTACAATTGAATGCTGTAACTTTTAGTATATTTTTTAGCAGGGAAAAGTCTTCTTATTTGTAATTTGGGGGATATTCATATAATTTAACAGATTTCTCTGCAAAAAAAAAAACCTTTTTAACAATGCGAGTTTAATGAATATTACCTGGAGCCTCTAGTTAACTTCAAGTATTATAAACATCTTTTAATTTTTATCTTTCAATTCTTGAACAACAGCATGCCCAAAAGTGTTCAATCAACTGACACATATTGAGTGATTTTTGAAAATCCCTACCACTTTTGACTTCAAATATTTATTCCATGTTGGTTAAAAAATAGCTATCACTTAAATATTTATTAACCCTTTTTAATACATAAAATTGGTCTATCCAGCATAATATACCATTTGTGATTAAGAACAGGGATTCTATAAGTCTGAAAATATTTTGAAACTATTGTAAAGTCTTATGCTTTGCAATTACCATTTTGCTTCACTATATTTCCCTTTTCAGTAAGTAGGGATTGATGTCTTTTAGTATGACAGTGATTCTTGGTTTACATTCAACTCTCTCAATGTTTTCTTTGTGTGTTTGGAAGGTAGGATGTTCGTTGTGAATGTATTTACTCTTAATTCAGAACCTAGGGATAGGTTCCTTTTCTCTATTTTCCCTCTTTTCAAAGGTTATTTTTAAATTTAAAACGTCTTCTGTGTCCTATTACTGTCTTAAACTATGTTTTGTGTACAATAATTTAGACAGCTCAGATTGTGTTCGGTCACCTTTGTATGTGTCCTTCTTATATCCTCTTGCTTTCCGTGTATGTGTGTTTTTAGATTTAGAGTATCCTGCGGACTACCAACAGTTGTAATTTTTAGAGTTAAATCAGATAGCCACGGTTTGTTTTGATCAGAATTTTGTAATCTTGAATTTGGCAACAAAAAATCTTAAAACTGAATTATCTCCTTCACATACTTTGTATGAGTTTCAACTTGACTTCACTGTATTAAAAAATTGAATATATTTATGTGTCCTTTCAAAATTATATTATTGTTACAGATATATATGCCTATTTACACTTTTGTTTTTATGCTTTTTTCTTTCAAATTCTATTGCAAAATTACATATTTTGTGAACCATCATTACAGTACAATAGAATTGTTTGTGCCAAGACATGTTTAAAATTTCATATGACTTGTGTTGCTGGGCACATTTACATTGTAGTATGAAGGATTACCTTTCGTACTTGCAGAGAACAGCTAGTGTTGATGAGTAATGTGTGCATTTTTATATCTTTAAAGTCATTATTTTCCTTCTCTTTTGAAATATAGTAGCTGTGAATATAATGTCTTGTTTGATAATTTTATTCTTTCATTTTTTGAAAATAGCCCTGAATTCCTTTCTGTGTTGTGAAGTTTCAACTAAGGATTTCACAATTATATAGTTACACATTTCTAGGTGACCCATCTTTTTCTCTTGGATGCTCTCAATATTCTGAGTTTAAAAACTTAGTTTAATACCTGCTTTGAGTCTTTACAACTTGGTGATAATTAAGTGGCTTGGATGTTTTATTTTTCCTATTTTCTGAGATGTGTTTATTAGTACTAGAAAGAAAACTTAAGGATTATTTCCCACTTTTCATTTTTTTTATTTTACTTTGGCTGGCCTTGAAATTTTGCTCCTTCTGGCTCAACCTCCTATGTTGCTGTGTCCTCCTTGACACTTTCAGACATTTTCTAAAGAAATTCTTTCAACACACATTTTCTGCTTATTACTATTAACAATTCTAGACTATTTTTATTCTGTTTTTGTGTGTTGGTTTAGTTCAGTAAACTTCATTTAAATGATAATTTACTATTCCCTTGGATTAATTCGTAACTTTTCTTACACTTGACTTAGCTGTGTTTTTTTCTGGTGGTAAGCAAGAACCCCTTTTTTGAATAGTCCCCAAATATTTGCATGTTTCATATTTTTAATGAAGCAAAAGAAAGTTGGTAAATTTTTAAAATATATTGTGAAGGAGGAAAGGCTTTGTGTAACACAATGTATTTTCCTCTACTGTATTACTCTTCACAGTAATGTACTCATCTTGGATATTGTGAACAGTAAGATGATTTGAAAATTTCTCAAAGTATTTTTCTGTGAAGATTTTTCTTTGATTCATATATATTTCTGCCATAACGATGGACTTGGATTTAATAATCCACTCCCCTGCTGATGTTCCTTAATTGCTGTAGTTTCCTATGTTTCCCAAATATACTCAGCCCGGTATAGTAAGTAAACATGATTGTTTTTTATTTATTTTTTATTTATTTCAGCCATGACTTCTCATCATCCTCGAGAAATTTTACCAGAGCAGGGAATAAAAGAGAGAGAGAGAAGATATGGAAAGTGTGACCTTGACTATTTACAACTAAGGAAACAATGGGAAAATATAGGTGAGAGTATAGTTCAAAAATCGTATTATAATGGACAAAACCAATTAGTAGTCTGTATTTGCAATAAAAATTTTATAGCCAAAATACACCATAAAGAATTAATATCTGAAAAATTAATGTATTCCTATTAGTATTAAGGATGGATATGTATATATATATATATATATATATATATATATATATATATATATATTCTTTAACATATATATATATTCTTTAACATATATATATATTCTTTAACATATATATATATTCTTTAACATATATATATATATTCTTTAACATATATATATATATTCTTTAACATATATATATATTCTTTAACATATATATATATATATTCTTTAACATATATATATATATATATTCTTTAACATATATATATATATATTCTTTAACATATATATATATATATATTCTTTAACATATATATATATATATATATATATATTCTTTAACATATATATATATATATATTCTTTAACATATATATATATATATTCTTTAACATATATATATATATATATTCTTTAACATATATATATATATTCTTTAACATATATATATATATATATATATTCTTTAACATATATATATATATATATATATATATATATATATATATATATATATGTTAAAGAATATATCCACAGCCAATTTTGATGACTATATTTCCTCTGAAAGGAAATGTGGAAAATTTGAAAAGATATCTGGTCCATGCATAAGTTTTTAACTTAGCCAATTATAAATGTAGCACTGAGTTAAACTTCCCATCAAACATTTGCACAGAGACAATATTTAAGACAAATTTCTAAAAGCGATTCTTTTGAGAGTTTCTTTACAAAATGTCCATTTTTTTTCTGCAACAAAACAAATGGACAATATTAAGAATTGTAGAAAGGTTTCTACTTCCCCACCATTGCTTAATGACAATTCTGATACAGATTTCTGGAAAGTGCACTATATAGATAATGCTAAAACTAACACCATTAGCCATGTCTCTACCCTGAGTAATTACCAGGATATTTACATTGGTGAAAAAAATTATGAATATAGAGAAACTCCTAGTAATTTTGTAAAAATAAATTACCAAGATGAAAAATGTGGGAAAGTCTTGATTCAGTGCTCAAAAACTATTACTCATCCAAATATTTGTAGTCAAGACAAAACTTGCAAGTGTAAGGTATGTGAAAGGGCTCTTAATCACAGTGCAGAGCTTGCTCAATACAAGAGAATTTATAGAGAATGAGAGCCCTATACTTTTAAAGAAAATATCAAAGCATCAGCTTGCTCAACATCTTCTAAACACAGTAGATACTATGACAGTGATAACCCCTATAAATTTAAAGAATGTGGAAAAACTTTTAGTGAAACATTACAACTTTTAAGCATCAGAGGATTTATACTGAAGAAAAGACCTGTAAATGTAAAAAGTGTGGCAAACTTTAAAAAATTTTCAACTCTTACTCAACACCAAAAATTTATTCTGCAGAGAAGACCTACAAATGTGAAGAATGCAACACACTCAAAAACTTTACTCAACATCACAGTGTTCATACAGGAGATATGCCATGCAAATGCAAAGAATGTGACAAAACTTCTAATAAAAGCTCCAATCTTATTTGTCACCAGTCGACACACACTGAAGAGATGCCCCACATATGTAAACAACTTTGCAAAACTTTTAGTCAAAAACCAAGCCTTAAAAATCACCAGAGAAATAATACTGGAGAGAAGCCCTACAAATGTAAAGTGTGTGGCAAAAGTTTTAATACAAAGTCGAATCTTGATCGCCACAACAGAATTCATACTGGAGAGAAGCCCTACAAATGTAAAGTGTGTGGCAAGAGTTTTAATAAAAAATCATCACTTACTCAGCACCAGCGAATCCACACTGGAGAGAAGCCCTACAAATGTAAAGTGTGTGGCAAGAGTTTTAATAAAAAATCATCACTTGGGACTGGGGATGTGGCTCAAGCGGTAGTGCGCTCGCCTGGCATGCGTGCGGCCCGGGTTCGATCCTCAGCACCACATACCAACAAAGATGTTGTGTCCACCGAGAACTAAAAAATAAATATTAAGAAAAATCTCTCTCTCTCTCTCTCTCTCTCTCTCTCTCTCTCTCTCTCTCCCCTCTCTCTCTCTCTTTTAAAAAAAAATCATCACTTACTCAGCACCAGCGAATTCACACTGGAGAGAAGCCCTACAGCTGTAAAGAATGTGGCAAAGCTTTTAATAGCATCTCACAGCGTAATTGGCACAACAGTATTCATACTGGAGAGAAGCCCTACAAATGTAAAGTGTGTGGCAAAAGTTTTAATACAAACTCACATCTCTACTGCCACAACAGGATTCATACTGGAGAGAAGCCTTACAAATGTAAATTGTGTGGCAAGAGTTTTAATCACATATCATCACTTACTCATCACCAGCGAATCCACACTGGAGATAAGCCCTACAAGTGTAAAGAGTGTGGCAAGAGTTTAAGTCAAAAATCATCACTTACTCAGCACCAGCGAATCCACACTGGAGAGAAACCCTACAAATGTAGAGAATGTGGCAAAGCTTTTAATCAAAAATCAATACTTAATCGACACCAGAGAACCCATACTAGAGAGAAGTCCTATAAATGTGAAGAATGGCAAACATTTTCAAATTGAAGATCATATCTTACTAAACATTATAGATTTCATACTGGAGAGAAGCTTTACAAGTGAAAACATTGCATCAGGGTCTTTAAGGATGAATCAACCCTTATTTCACAGTAGTTCAACACTATTTCACACCAGAGACATGATAGCACAAAAATCATACAAGTGTAAAATAGGTGTCAGAGTCTCCAACAGTTGTTCACACCCTACTCAGCATCTCAGAATTCATACAAGTGAGAGGACGTGTGGAAAAAATTTTGCAAAGCCTTTGGCCATTGATCAAATATTTTAAAAACACTGGAGAATTTATAGGATATAGAAACCCAAAGAATGTGTCCAAGATTGTATTCAAAATTCCGACCTTTTTGAATTTCTGACTTCATATCTGTAGCAAATGTGGAGTAGCATTTGTCCAAAGTGTGTACCTTAGATAACAGCAAAATATTTACAAAAACACCTTGACAAATATAAAGATTGTATTAAGTTTCTTATCTATAGCCCATCCCTTGAAGTATTTGGGACCTAGGTGGAAAAAATCATTTAAATGTAGAAAATGGGTAATTGCTTTTGACATTTGCTGAAAAATTTCTTAACATCTTTAGCTGATATTGCAGAAATAAGGAAATACAAGTATAGAACTGTGAATCCCTAAAAGGAAATAATTTTAGTACAAATCAACAGTTACTAAAGAGTCTCATTTTTCACAACTGGAGAAATACTAATAACACTCGGAGTTGATTATTTCAGAAGTCTCTTAAGATTTATATGAAGTTTAAAATTTAAATTTTTAAGAGCCTCTTAATCTTATTGGCACTTAATCAGTAAACCACATCCTCAGATTTTTTCTTTTTTATTTAGAGATAGGCTTTACTAAGTTGTATAGGGCCTCACTAAGTTATGGAGCCTGACTTTGAACTTGCAAAGCTTCTCACGTCCCTAGGGTCACGGCATGGCCCACCATACCCGTTTTACAGAGCATTTTTACTTATATTTCATTAAAGATGCAATTTGTTACTAAATAAAGTGTGAATTTCTTAATGTTAACCTTGTCATGCTTTTAATGATATTGGGTCACACATCTCCCACTATTCACTTTGCTAATGGATCGATGCAATATTAAACATTCTATTGGGTAAATAATACTATAACGTCTCCATTAATTATTTCATATGTTTAATCAAGTATTATTTGGAGAATATTATTTATGTAAATTATATACTCTCTTGTTTGTAATTATGGGAAAATTAAGAGAGTTATAGGAAGGACCTAGGGATACTAAAATAATGCCGAGATATCCCTAGTTTGAATTATGAGTTTAACATTTCACCTTATACAGTAGCAGTACACCCTAAGGGATCTACAACTCTGGAGAGTTATACAAGCTCCCAATCAGGGAGAGGAGAAAGACCCAAGAGACTAGGAGCCAAGGTGCATATTCAGGCAATAAAGGAGGGTTGCTGAAGGGGGAAATAGTCTTAATGTTTCCTGGGGAATCCACATGGTCCATAGGCCCATCCTGACTCTTGGACTGAAGAAACCATGCAGTTCCTCATGAATTCTATGACGTTCATCACTGAGGTGACTATAGCCTCTAGTGTAGGAAAAAAATCACAATTTGGGACCACTTCTTTAGTTTTGGATACCCAGTAGAAAAGTGTAATTAGAAACATGTAAAATGATGACTGTAAAAAGAAAAAGACATACTATAGGAGCATTTATGTCCCCGCATTTTTTTTTACTTCATTATATATTTTGATTTTGTAGACCCTTTGGTTCTACTTAATAATTTACAATATAATGTTTGTTATACTTATTGGATTATACGATAGATAGCATGTGTCATGGTCTCCCAGAACCCTCTGCAACCCAGTAATTATAAGTTACTATAAACTAACCATGTCCCTCCTCAGATCTTATAGCTCCAAGAGCCCATGACACCACAGAGAGAGAAACACAATTTTGATTGAAATAAACCTCTAGACTCTCATCTACAAGTCCTGTTCAAAAAGTAAAAACACAATATTCTCTTCATATGTGAGCCTTTTGAGTCAACAAAACACCACCCACCAACATTTCATTTAACTTTATTTGGGAAAATAAATATTGAAATATAATGATAAGTTCTAGGAGAATAATATTCACACCATTCTTTATTCCAAAGGGTAAATATCTAGGTTTCATGCTTATCTCCACATTATTTTATGCAGAAAACTGGCTTCATTTTACATATGAGAGTTTAAACTATTTATAAGGCCAGGAGGGAAGATTCAGTCCTAGAGGTCTAAGGAAAATACTAAAGATCTTCCCTTTTCTTGATTGAATGATGTCTGAAGTCCTTGATGAAACAGATAAAGAATGCTGATTTCTCAATGCATCTGGCTGGGTGGCTCACTCATTGGAATCCCAATTTATTTAGTCATTTCAAGGCTATCACTCCCTCCTCTAGTATCTGACCTGTTCTTGGGAGGACTTGGTGTTCTTCAGGGGATCACCAGGTCATGCAAGATGTTAGAATGAAGTTTTCTTTGTTCTAACTTGTATTTATTCGGCCTCACTTTCAATACAAGGTAGAACAAGACTTCAGACTCTCACCTTTGGAGAGTTTGCTCTGCCCAGCGCTTCCCAGTCAGGACCCTGAAAAGCTCTTTGGGACTCCCCAGTACATAGGTTCAGTGGTTGGGTTTTCCTAGTCTGGCAATACAGTTGCCTGTGTTTGTTACTTTTGCTTTCCCTCTTGCTTTCATAGTATTACTCAAGGAAACACAGTCTTGTGTGAAGAGAGTGTTTTCCTTATCTATTGGATCTGACCTGTGAAGTTGAGCAGCTGCCCACATACTGAATGTCACAAACACATGTATGTGTTATCTAATCAGTAAGTAGTGTATCTTTCAACTGCATGATTTTTTATTGCAAGGGGGGAGGAAATTGAGAATGCTTTCTTTGAGTGCCCACAGCACTATTCATAGTATTCATAACACTGCTGTGTAATGTTTCCTCTCTGCTCAACTTGTAAGTATTGTTCTTGTGCTGCTTTGTAAAACAAATAGAAAAGAATTGTAAACCAAAAATTTTTTGATTATAGCTAGTTGCGCAGACTGACTTGGGCAACTCTATTTACCATTGTTGTTTTGTATGGGTTCAAGGTACTCTTTTATACTTTTATTTAACCTTAATGATGTTACCATTCATTGAAGAGTTTTTAACTCACAAACCTTCTCGGTATACAAATTTTTCCTTGTCATTTTTAAAATTTCTTACTCTTTTTAGGTATACATGATAGTAGAGAAAATTTTGACATATTATACATGGAGTAAAACTCATTTTAGTTAGCATTCCATTCTTGAGGTGTACATGGTGTGGACCTTCCCTGGTGGTGTATTTATATATAAACATTGAAAAGCTGTGTCTAATTCATTCTACTGTCATTTGTACTCCTATTTCTCTTTTCTTTTCTTCAGTCCAACTTTGTCTAATCCACTGAATTTCTATTCTCTCCCCTGTCTTTGTTGAGTGCTTTAGCATCTCTATATATTATGTATTATATGTAATGTATGTTTCATTCTACTATCATTTCTATCCAGATATTAACTCCCCTCCCTGCAATCCTCTCTACTTAATCTAAATAATTATTCTCCCCCACCCCCATTGTGAATTAGCATACACTTATTGGAGGGAACATTTGGCCTTTGTGTTTGTGTGTGTGTGGGGGGGTTATTTCACTTAGCATGATATTCTTCAACTCTATCCTTTTAGCACCAAATGCATAGTTTCATTCATCTTTAAAGCTAAATAATATTCCATTGGTGGGGGAAATTTTATACACACACACACACACACACACACACATCACATTTTATTTATCCATTCATCTGTTGAAGAAAACAAAGGTTGGTTCTATGGTTTAACTATTGTGAATTGTGCTGCTATAAACATTGGTGCAGCTGTTTCCCTCTAGTATGCTGTTTTTAAGTCCTTTGGGTATAGTCCAAAGAGAGGGATAGCTGAGTCAAATGATGTTTCCATTCTGGTTTTTCAAGGCATCTCCATACTGCTTTCCATGGTGGTTGCACCAATTTGGAGTCAATCTCATGAGCAATGTGTGAGTGTTCCTTTTTCCCCACAACCTCACCAACATTTATTGTTGCCTGTATTATTAATGATTGCCATTCTTTCTGAAGTGAGATAAAATCTTAAAGTAATTTTGATTTACATTTTCCTAATTGCTAGATAGGTGGAATGTTTTTTCATGTATTTGTTAATGGATCATATTTGTTATGTGAAGTTGTCTGTTCAGTTACTGAGTCCATTTGTTAATTGGTCTATGTTGTTGTTGTTTGTGTTAATTTTGAGTTCTTTATATACCCTAGACATTAGTGCTTTTTCTGAATTAAGTGTGGTAAAGATTTGTATAAAATCTGTAGGTTCTTTCTTCACATTATTGTTTATTTTGCTGAGAAGCAGATTTTTTAGTTTGAATCTATCCCCTTTATTTATTCTTGATTTTTAATATTTGTGCTGTAAGCTTCTTGTTATGGAAGTCAGATTGTGAACCAACATTCACCTCAGATTTTTAAATGGCATCCCAAGTTCATGAATCTACCACGTGGCCTGCACAGTGGTTTCATTAATGAGGTTCTAGGCATTAAGTTACTTAGAAGAGATTGAAATAAAACACACAAACCAGTTACCTTATTTATATTGCTAGGTCCGAGACAGCTCGCCTCCCTGGTTCCCGCCTCCAGCCGCCCAGCAGGGCAGCGAGGATTACTCTGGGCTAGCAGGAGAGAGAGAGAGCGAACACGCCTGGGAGTAGCCTTTTATTTGGGGGACAAGAGGTTCAGGGGAGAATTCCATCCAATGAAGGTTGAGGGGGGGCTGCACTCCAAGGTCAGGGCCAGTGATTGGGTCTCCGGGGTCAGTGGTCAGGCACACCCTCACACGGATGGGCTCTCTCATCAGGAAAGGATCGGGATAGCTCTGACACAGCCAGAGCGCCTCAGGCCCTTAACGGGAGTCACCCAATCACGTGTCAGAATGGCTCTCCACATATTCCCCCTTTCTCTTCTTAACAATGAGGCGGCGGTTCACTCTCTGGAGTCCCCGGATTCTTGATTGGAAGACTCGCCATCCTATAGTTACAATACAAAAGAGAATTAACAGCAAGGAGAATAATCCAATAATGTACCAAGCGGAGTGTTTAAGAATATTTCCAGGGTTGAATCCATTTAACTCCTTCAATATTTGGTTAGCCAAGGAAGAAGGATCTGAAAAATCAGCTCTATTATTTTGAATGTCTTGGATATGGTGATTAAGTTCCAGAATATCCAAGCTATTATTACTATTTTGCCAAATACCTAATAAATGGTTTTTAACCTTCTCCCATTTCCAGAGAGAAGCATTGTACTTGGCAGCTGTAACACATACATACTTATAATTAGCATGGCATTTAAGCCTTTCTTTAAATTTTAAGGCTGAAAGTTCATTACCAATGTTTATAACAGTTGCCTCTAAGGCATTTAATTTAGTCTCAATCCTTTCATCAATATTTACTTGATTACGCAGAGCCTTGGAAGTATTTTGAGCTAAATTATTAAGAAATTTTGCATGTTGAATATTCTGAGAAAATGTCAGAGATGCAGAGACAGTTGAGGCAATAAATGAGACCAGTGCTAAGACACCAACAATTATGACACCAATAGCACGTTTAGGTCTTGTTAGCTGGGCATGAATTTGCTGTAAGACTTGTAAACCAGCATCAGCATACCATGGCTCTGAAATATTAGCAGGTAATAAAACAAAAGAGGGCTGATGAAGTATTAGCACTCCTTTTCCTCCATTATACCTAGAAATACAATTAGTTAGGTTGCACTTATTACAAGTAACAATATATCTGTCATCTATCCATTTAACTTTTACATTTCCAATAATTAAAACATAAGGAGATTGGACATAGGCTCTTAAGCCATAGCAAGATCCCTCTTTACAGTTCTTGCTGACAAATTTTGGTAAAGGTTTATCTGTAAAATGTAAATACTCTGAGGCAGCAATTAAACGCCAAATATCGTTTTGAATACCTCCTTCACTATAAGTCAAAATATTACTAACAAATCCTGCAGGTGTCATAGCAGAATTTCTTCGTAATTGTCTCTTATCAATTTTTGGAGACCAGTCTAAAATATACTCACTAGCTTTAGACACCTTATGTTGTACAGGAAAGGTATTTACACAATCCATCCATTTAGGAAAGGTGCCAATTTCAATTGTAGAACTATTTGGACAGTGGGGTACCGGTGGAGGTTTTGCAGAAATGACTGGCTTGTTATGGGAAAGTCCCATCTTAATTACTGATCTAGTATTAGGTTTTAAGTCCCCATAAATAGAATTATTTGTCAGTCTAGGTTTACCAATCGCTCTCTTTTCTTCAAATGATACTTTCAGACAGCCAGCATGTTTATCATGTGACCAACATAAAGGTAATTGGGCACTGTAGCCAGAATAATTAAATCTAGTCACATGATTGGGAGTAATATGAGTATCTGTAAATCCTCCCATCATGAATGAGTCATTAGTAAATACTGGAATAGATTCTCCAGTCCACACAGCTGGGTGTACCAGGGGTGGATCTGGGAAATAAGTCCAATAAGTGTCTACTTGATTCCCTTTTACCTGACAGCCCAGTAGGGCAATTACTGTCGCTACCATCAAGACTGGGGTCCTGTTCTTTCCTAGGCGTCGAAGTATTTGGGAAGCCTGGTTTGTCAATTTCTTCACATCTTTCCATGAAATCAGCTTCTCGGCTGGTTCAATCTGGTTTTTCTTCATCCTTTTCCGATATCTCCTCCTTCTGGGTTGTGGCTTCTCCGGGTCGATCCTCCGTCGCTTGAGTCTGGGTTCTATCTCCTCCATGTCTGATAGCACGTTCAGGCACCCAAATGGGACGGAAAGCACCTTCTGGAAAAATACAGGCATGCCCTCGGCCCCATGTTATTACCGTGTTTGGACCCTTCCACTGACCAGTCTGTAAATCTTTCCACAGAACTCTGCCTAAGGGGCCTGTTACTGAGGGAGACATTTGTCTCTCAGCAGCTGTGTGACCTTCTGTGTCACAGTTTAAAAAATTTAAAACAAATAAGGCATGATTAAGGCTATTTTGGGGAGTCACAATCTTATTCCCCCTTTTTAATTTTTGTAATTGAAGCTTAATAGATAAATGAGCTCGTTCTACAATGGCTTGTCCTTGGGGGTTATAAGGAATTTCTGTTTTATGATTAATTTTAAACTCTTGGCAAAATTGTTGAAAAGAAGAGCTTACATAAGCTGGAGCATTATCTGTTTTAATCTCCATAGGACACCGTAAAACGGAAAAAGCTGCTAAGCAATGAGAAATTACATGTTGAGTATTTTCCTTAGTACGTGCTGTGGCAAAAATAAATCTAGAATAAATGTCCACTATGACATGCACATAACATTGCTTACCAAATTGAGGAATATGAGTTACATCCATTTGCCATATCTGATTTGGTTTTAATCCACGGGGATTTACCCCTGATGGCAGAGATGGAGTGTGAATAACACACTTAGGACATTGGCTTACAATCTGACAAGCTTGTTCTCTGGTAATACTAAATTTTTTACGTAAGCTAGAAGCATTTTGATGATGCAAGGAATGGGAAGCTAGTGCACAGTCATACGAAGGCATCTGTTGACAAAAGCTACTAATTTATCAATTTGTCATTACCTGCAACTAGAGGTCCAGGAAGGTTAGTATGGGCACGGATGTGTCCAGTGAAACATGGGTACTTTCTCATTAGCACTGTCTTTTGTAAATTATGAAATAATTCAAATAACTCCTGTGATGAAGTAAACCCAATAACTGAGGTTTAAATATTTTTGGTAACTCTGACTGCATATAAGCTGTCAGAATAGATATTAATAGGCTCATTTGAAAAATAATCTAAGGCACAAATCAGAGCTTGGAGCTCTGCTCTTTGGGCAGAAGTATAAGAAGTTTGTATTACCTCTGTGTGAACACGGCTGAAGAAACCTGTCTTACCAGAGTTGGAACCATCCGTGAACACCGATAAAACTTCCTCTATTGGATGAGAACGTACAATCTTTGGAAAAATAAGTGATGTTAATGATGCAAATTGTACAATCTTATCACGAGGATAATGGCTATCTATCTGCCCAGGGAAATCTGCAAAAGCTATCTGCCAGGAGCTAGAAGTTTGAAAAAGCCAATTAGTTTGTTGAACAGAAAATGGAATAATTATGATATCAGGCTCAGATCCAATTAATTGTAAAATCCTAGTCCTACCCTTAATTACTAATTGAGCTATAGAATCATGAAAAGGAATTAATGTTTTTTGAGGGGAATGAGATAAATAAATCCATTCAATAACTCCTAATCTTTGCCATATGGCTCCTGTTGGGGTATGCTCAGTTGGAAATATTAATAAATACATTATTTCTTTAGGATCTATTCTAGTAAGCTGTGCATTTTTAATTGCAATTTCCACCTTTCTCAAGGCTGCCTTAGCTTCTAAAGTTAGTTGACGTGGAGAGGTTGGAGAAGGATTTCCTTGTAATATCTGAAATAAAGGACTTAACTCAAAAGTAGTTAGCTTTAAAGATGGTTTTAGCCAGTTAATATCTCCTAATAGTTTTTGAAAATCATTAAGGGTACGTAACTCCTTAACTCTTATCTGAAGATTTTGAGGACAGATTGTACTCCCTTGAATTATCTGACCTAGATATTGAAAAGGAGATACCTTTTATGATTGTGAACCAACATTCACCTCAGATTTTTAAATGGCATCCCAAGTTCATGAATGTTTCAGTTTTATTGTTTCTCTCACTATCTTGCCTTATAAACCTACATGTTCTAAAGAGTCATGAAATCATCTAGCTTCACATACATGATTTTCTGATGACTATTATTTTTCAATATGTAGCTGCAGATTATATAAAATATATATCTACTATTTCAGACTTTAACTAAAGCAAATACATGCCTTGTGTAGGAAATATTCCATCAGTAGATCAACATCAAATCTATAATATATATAAATATATATAAAAGCCTAGATTCAAATGTATGCACATCCAACCCAGATTGTGGCCCATAACACTTATTCTATACTAGTTCTACACTTTAGAAATCCATGAAAGTTGTTATAAATCCAAAGCCTGAGACTCACTCCCCAGACATTCTCTTTTGGGGGGGTACAATGATGAAGATTGAACTCAGGGACACTTAAACCCTGAGCCACATCCCTATCCCTATTTTATGTAGAGATAGGATCTCACTGATCTGCTTAGTAAGTTTTTTTTTTTCACTGAGGCTGGCTCTGAACTCATGACCCTCCTTTCTCAGCCTTCCAAGCTGCTGAGATTAGAGGCAAATACCACCATGCCCAGCTCCACAGAGAGCCTTCTTTAACTGGTTGGAACGCACTTGTTCAGTATTTTTGGCCTAATCCTCACAATTAGCGATGAAATTAGTTTTCTCTCTATGAAAAATCAGGGCTACAAAAAGATTGGAATCAACAACAACTAATTACACAGCATGTCCACATTACAATAAAGGTGTGGTATGTAATTCTCCACCCCTCCAAAGAGATCTTCTTGGCTCCCCAAAGTTGGGAGTACTTGCCAACTCTCTGCCATGGCTCATTCCAGAAGCCTCCCAGGAGGTGAGTGTATATGAGGGACAGTATTCCAGGTGGCACGTTGGTGATTAATGGGCTATGCCACGGAGTAAGGCAGAGCCCAATTCACCAAAGGCACAAAACTTTCATGTGGCTGGTACAGGATGGGAGCTGCATGAGGGGATACTTTTCCTCCACCCTTGATGTGTCTTTCCTAACTGTTCATATGCTGAAATACTGGTTCAATGACTTGCACGGTTTTCCTGTTTTATGCTTCCCTCTCATGTGGCTTTGGAGGTCTCATGCTTTGGTAATTATTGTGATTTTCTTCTTCAGTTTCCCAACCTCCCTCATCCTATCCATGTGGAATTTCTGTCTGTGTATATGAGTTTTCATTTTATATATTTCCATTTAGTCCAGGTTTGAAATTACCTCTAGAAAAAACAAATGTCTCATTCATTATCATGCCTGTACTTACCCTGCACATGTTGATAATGGCAGTGTTCAAGAACTGTCTTCTGATTTTTACAACTGGAACATAAATGAGTCTGCTTGAAATGACTGTCCTTTCTTTTGACTCCAGATAACGGGGATCCTTTTTAATATAGTGCTTTAATGCTTTTATGTGTATTTATATACAGTACCCAGGAGACTGAGCCTGCTTTTCACATGATTTTCTCTCAGAGAAGGCGGAGTTGATCATGTAGGTTTCTTAGAGTGGACTCCAGCTCAGACTCTGCCTCAGCTCTGACTAGATTCCATCTGCCTGTGATTTCTACAACATGTGACCTATAGGTCTTCCTCTTCTTTTTTTAATTATAACATTTCACTTAGAGCTTGAGCCATAGAACTGTTACTTTGGAAAGGATGACTTACCAAACCATCACTAACCACAAGAAGGTATGCTCCATGTTCAAATAGGAAAGAGGGGCCCATCAAATACTTCAGGGAAATTATGGGGGTGCCAGGAGTCCCTCACATCAAAGTAGAGGCATTATAAGTTGTGGGACAGGTTTGGACTAATTTGATTTTAGGACCAGAATTAGAGTAATTTAAATTTCCTTATCAACATCAGAAAATAATCTCAATCAAGATCCTTTTCCAGATCTGTCCAGGAAACTTTAAGGGTTTGAAGCCCAGATCTCTTGGATTGCTGTTATCCATCAGAGAAGACAATAAAATTAAGAGAGATGACATGTCCCACTGAGGAAGCCACAGTTCTGTGTTCTCCAGTGGGAACTTCTTGCCTTTCTATAGACATTAAAATTACAAATCTGCAGAGACAGAATTTAAACACATCCTTTCCATAAAACTTACAAGTGTTTGTGCTCTGCTCAGCTTATTCAGGTGACAAAGTACCTCTGTGTCCTCAGATTCAGAGTTAGTGTGGATTCTAAAAAGGGCATTGGAGGAAGAAATTCAGTCTACTAGTGAGTTTTCCCAGTAGCTTCTTTGCTTCTCAAAGAGGCAAACATCTTTAGAATACAATATGCTCATTAAACCATACCGAACATGGTCCTCTGGGCTTATTAGAACTGTTGGAGCCCAGAGGACCATGTTCTGTATGGTGTAATGAGGATATTGTCTTCTAAAGATGTTTTCTTCTTTGAGATCCTGCTAAAATTAGTCAATTTTTCTTATAGGGAATATCAGTTTTACTTCTTCATTTTTCAACTTAATAACTTCATGGGACATAACTTACATATGGTATGTCATGTAGAGATTTTAAACACTACAGTTTGTATACTTATTACCAGGAAATTAATAAGTTTTAATATTTGGATTGATAATCTTGCTTTGGTCATCATCATAACTCATAGAACAATTATTGTTTGAGTAATTGTACATTTTGAATTCTTTAGAGGGAAATGAGGTTCTATGTTCAAAACCTCATATTATAGAATGGAATCTCACATGGTTAAGAACTTTCAGTTGGTAAATGTCAACAAGGGACCGTGATCAGAAGAAAGTACATTAAATATTTTAGAAAATCAAATAAATGTGCTGGTAAGTTCCAATTCATGGTGCTAAATTATAGGCTTATGAATATAATTCACAAGAATTTGGAAGAATATTTTTATGTATTAGTCCATTCTGTTTTAATCACTAAAAACCTTTTGTAATATCTAATAATGGAAATGTGTAAATTCAATTTTGCTTAGAGGAACATTCAGGACACTTTAAATCCATCCTTTCCTGGTCACTTTCAAATTTTTTTTCCAAAATTCAATTTATCATGTCATTAGCATGCACAGATAAATGCTGAGGGCCATTGCCAAGTAGGAATGACGCATCAAAATTCCCTTGCCAGCGTACCCCATGTTATATGGACTTGCCTTGGAAATTCGCTGTGACATTGCATGTGTGTTTGAGAAAGGTGACCCTGCTCAAGGACGAGGGTGGATCCAGGTTTAGGGTGTATCCTGCAGGTTTTAGGAAGTATCCCAGTTTAGGATAATTTGGGTTTAAGGCATTCCAAGTTTAAGACAATCTGGGTTTAGGGAAGTTCCAGGTTTAAGGTGTACCCTGCGGGGGAATAGGACGTATCCTGCTGCCTCAGGCACTCCCGATCCTTGAGTTCCCATTGAGTTTTCGTGAGATTGATAAAGTATTGGAAAAGAAAGCCTCGTGGAGTGGGTGAATTGGGCGGCGGCAGAACGGGGATTTCCCTAGAACACTTGTGTAGAGGCCGGTGTGAGTTCGGGAATAAAGAATTGCTGTTCGAATCTACAAAGCTGTGAGTGGCTCGTGATCTTGTGCCCAGCCAAGACTGCAGCAGATAAATGTGACCCTAAGACACACAGAACAAGATAAAGCAGAAAAGGTGAAAGGAGAACTTCACTCTTCCATCACAACATCAGTCAGGGAAAACAGACCCTCCAGCAGGAGCCTGTGGATTTCCCAGTAATGAGAGATTGGGTTCTGCAGAGAAATGCATGGGCTCTCTCATCCCTGAGGAGCTCCACAGAACAGAGTAGAGGAGAGTGTGGCTGTGGAGTCTCTAATCAAGACCTCCAGACACCAATCAGGAAGCTGGCCTGATTTTATTGTGAAGTTACTATGTATATGTACTCAGGCAGTGCCTAAGGAAAATATAGACAGCCACCAATGCAATGTCTGCTAACTGTCCTTGTGGTGAACAAAGAGTGGGTGTTCAACACATGGCCTCGTGCCCAGAGCTGTGCTGATGGGGTAAGCAGTTTGCCACTCAAATGCCTAGCATGGGGAGTGGCCTGCCATGCAGACGCCATTAACCTATGCCCTGTATGAAGTACTCTAAGCACTTGTGCCCACAGAGCAGCACTTCTGGGGCTTCTTCTTTCTTGACTTTAAAGAACAATTTCTCTTCTAGTTGCTTTTCTCAGGAGAAATTTAAAATGATAGTAATATAAATATTATAGATGTAAGTGTGAATCCTGAGCTGTATTTTAAAACCCTGACCATTTATAAAAGCAAGCCATGGTTCTCATATCTACTTCTCACAAAGAGCTGCCATTCATTCAGTCAAGTATTGCCCAGGATTTGCTCATCATGTTACTGGAGGGTGTGTTTTGCAGCAGAGGTGCTGGGTGATGGTGTTTCCCTCTCTGCGGTGTCAGTCATTTCTCCCTAGTGCTCTTCATAGATTCCCAGCACACAAAGAGCCACATGTAAGAGGTTTCTGCCTAGGCTGACATCAGTCCCAAGCCCACTTGCTTGAAGCAAGACCAGTCTCAATTTTCCACCTCCCTTTTATCTGTTAGTGAACACCAAGAGGACATGGGGAGGGTTGGAAGTAGTGGTGAAGCTGAGCTGGGTGATGAGGACAACCCCAAGTTGTAAGTCGGCACATGTGTTGTTAGGGGTGACAGATCCTATTTTCTCACCCATTATGAACAGCATGGGGCTCACACTGCATATGAGAGAAGAGACGTTTCTTCCTCTCACTTTCACCATGGAATGTGCCCACCAAGAGGATCCAAATAACCCTAACTTACAGTGGGGTGTCCTTCTCCTATAATTCTCTCTACTTCTGTCCTGACCACCAGCTCGTGTCCACTGCCTGAGCACTCCTCACTAGATGGTTGCAACACAGATGATGGTGCATGTGTCATACAGCCACCCCTGACTTTAGTGACAGCACCATATCTAACATGACTCCTTCCTGGATCCAGATACTAGAGGGAGTCCTTACTATCAGCTCTAACAAACAAAACTTCTGATGTCTTTTTGAAAATTTCTTTTTCATGTGTGATCTGTTTTTTCTCATCTCCTCACTTGGCCTTTCCTTCTTCTTACCATATGTGAATTCTTCAAATGTAACCTATTTCAGAAATCTGTGTTAGATTCCCTGTGATTTACATATTCTTCCACACAGAATGCCCACTCTAGGAGGCAGCTTGATTTCTTCAGTGCATAAAGGACATGAGTGCCCAGTACAATAGAGCATCCATGGACCAAGCTGGAAGTATCACTCCGTAGATCCTTGTTTGAGGGGTGTTTCTCAGATTACCTCCTTGATGTCACAGAGCTTGTGTTATGTATCATGATCTCCTGGACTATGTTGTGCCAGGCATAATGTGCACAGCTGGGAAGGTACATAGCTCAGGATTTCAGTCATCTATGAATCATTCCCATTCTCCAGGTTGCTTCTTAACAACAATGGTACCTTAGCATGGACATTACTATAGATATTTCTTCACAACACTACCATGGTGCATTTACACAATTTTAATCATATATACTTGACACAAATCATTTAGTGATGATTGTGGTTCAAAAATGGAGCTAGCAGAATGACCAGACTGTGCCTTCTCCTGGCCACTACCTGTATGAAGATTAGTTCTCCTCATTATTGCATGGAATTGTGTCCCTTTCTTTGAAGCATACTATCAGGAAAGGGTCTAAGTTTTTCCCAATATTAGTACAGAAGTTGATCATCAGAAAACAATTTTCCAACACTTTCAAGGCAATAAACAACCCATCCATGAGTTCTTGACTATTACTGCAAATTCATGGCACCTGCACTCTCCAGTTTGTATGATTGCAGATTCCTCAGCTACACTGATCTTAAATTCATCTAATGGCCTGGAGACACACGTGATTAAAACATGTCATTTATTGAGTGTTAGAAAACTTAGATTGTGTAAGATTCAAATGTTTAAAATGAATTGAAGCAGATTCTGTGTGTCACAGAAAAGTGATAGAATGCAGTTTTTGGTCTTAAATTTCACATGTCTTTTTGTTGTTGAGACAAGGCAATTTTAAAACCCTCCTCCTTTCCTTTGTACCCCAGATTGAACCCAGGGCATTTAGTCATTAAACTATCTCACCAGCCATTTTTTTATATTGAGAGAAAATCTTGCTAAGTTACTGAGCTTTGGCCTTGTAATCCTCTGACTCCTGAGCCGATGAGATTGCAGGCATTCAGCCTTGTCTAAAAGCATTTTAAGTTATTTTTTTACATCCTAATATAGATCAATTTAAGCTTATACTATAAAAAATATTTATATAATATTTGTCTTACAAAAAATAAATTCATAAGAATTGGCATATGGCATTTATATATAGATCTCACCAAAAATAACTAAGGCCTAGTGATTAAATGTGAACCCTAAAATATTTGGGGGGTACCAGGGATTAAACTCAGGGGCACTCAACCATTGAGCAACATCCCCACTCCTATTTTGTATTTTATTTAGAGACAGCATCTCACCAAGTTGCTCAGGGCCTTGCTGTTGCTGGATTTGAACTCACCATCCTCCTGTCTTAGCTTCCCAAGGCACTGGGATTATATTTTACAATTTTTAAATTTATATTCTTTTTTTCTGGATTTACCATGGGAGACTGTCTTTTTCTAGTGATTTTTCATATTTCACAAATCCTGTATGTTTGCACTCATATGTTGAAGCTGAAAAAGTTGATCACAAAGAACCACAAATGAGAAAAGCTTTTTATCTGTTTTAAGAGACAGTTGGCAAGGAGTGTCAAAAAGCAGTTAAGAGGGAAAAGTAACTCTTAGGTTTTATAGCCCATAGTTTGAATTGTATAAGTAAGTATTAGACTCTGGACATTCTAAGAAGACTTCACAGGTTTCAAACATCAAAATGATATTTTAGAAGGTAGAAATTGCACTGATTTGAACACTACACATATTCAATTAAAATGTTGGATCATATATGTAGATACCAATTAAAAATTAAAGAATAATTAACACTTCAAGTCAAGTAGCAAAAATAAACAAGGATGGCTGGAAATACAAACCATGTCTCAATAGTAACCTTAAATGTTAGTGGCTTAAACACACCAATCAAAAAACATAGGCTAGTAGTCTGGATTAAAAAAAATCCAACCATATTCTGCCCCCAGGAGACTCAGGAAAAGACAGACTGAAGGTGAAAGATTGGGAAAAAACATACCACTCACATGAAACTTGAAATCGAGCAGGGCTCTCCATACTTATATTAAATAAAGTAGACTTCAAGCCAAAGTTAATCAAAATAGATAAAGAAGAACATCTCATACTGCTCAAGGGAAACATACACCAACAATACATAACAATCATAAATATATATGCCCTAAACAATGGCGAACCTATATTCAAACAAACTCTTCTCAAGTTCAAGAGTGAAATTGACCACAACATGATCTTGGGTGACTTTAACACACCTCTCTCACCACTGGATAGATCTTCCAAACAAAAGTTGAATAAAGAAACTATAGAGCTCAATAACACAATTAATAAATTAACTCACATATATAGAATACATATCATATCAGAGGAGGAAGCCCGGCACCACACCAGGCCAGACCAGAGTAGGAAGCCTGGCCGCACCCCATGCACTAATCTGGAGGAAGCCTATCAACCCTTAAAACCCCAAATCAAACTATTAATCATTGAATATTAACAGTTTTCCCATTTTGTTTCCATGATCTTTTTTGCATTTTACATTCACCTTAATTTTTTACTTTGCAGTGAACAATTCTTTTGTTAATACTTTCATTTATATTATTTTACCTATATTTGTGAATGGATTGTGCCTCGATTTTAACACTGCTCATTGCTACTGTATATAATTTAAACGATTTGATGTTGACCATTTAACCCATGACATTATTGAACTAATTCCTATGTTTCATTAGTTCATGGATATTGCTTAGAAACATTATAGAAATAATAGTATCATCTGCATATGCAATTTGATTTTTGATGAAAATCCCATTTCATATTCTCAAACAATATTTAGAAGTCAGAAAAGCAAACATTTTTTTTCTAAAACTAGAGTGTGAAACACTTCAGTTCACACCTTTAAATATGAAAACAGTTCATAGCTGCCATTATGTGGATTGAAAAAGAATTTTCCTCTGGTCATAGTTGGTCATAGGTTTTACAGTAATTTGGTAAGTGATTTGCCAAAGCTTTGCTCTATCAAAATGATTTTTGGGAACTTCCCATATGACAATGTCTCTCTTGGTCATGAAGTGCAATCATTCTTTTTGTTGTTGTTCTCAGTTTCCTAGGGATTTTGAATATCTGCATCAACATCTATAAAAAGATGGTCTGCAATTTCCATTCTTATGTTGTGTTAGCTGGTATTTCTGGCCTTACAGAAAGAATTAGTCAATTTTCTTCTTCTACATTTAGACGTGATCATGAATTATTGTTACTGATCCTTATTACATGTTTCATAGAAATCACCCGTGAAGGCTCCTTTTTAAAAATGTGATTACTGTTTGGTTTTTTGGTGAGTCAATTTTTAGAGCTAGGTTTTTGCCATTTTGGCCTCAAATTCCTTAGCCTAAATTGTCCTCCTGCTGTGGCCTCAAGGTAGTCAAGTCTAGTGGCATGTGCTCCCATATCAGCATAACTGCAAGTATTTTTTGAGCAGTTGTAAAGTTAAATGTTGATTTGTAGGTCTATTTTATATTTCTTCACATCTGGTCTACTAATGTATTTATTGATTTCTGAAGTAATTTTCAAAGTTGATGTATATCTAGCAATTTATCTATATTTTGTTGTTTTCCAGGCTCGATATTTTCTTGGCAATTAAGATGGAATAATGAGGAAGCATAATGTGGGAAAATGAGAACCGGGCATTTTGCTAATTGATCTCAAGATGCCCCGTGAAGGATGGAGAGTGTGCACCCATAATCCTGTGAGACAAATAAAGCAGAAAAGCTAAATTATCATTTTATGTAGCCTAATATGTGATCTTGAGTAACTTTCATATGTTTTTACACACTTGTTTAATTTTTAGGGCAGAATCTATGTAGTTTACCATATTTAAATTAGGTTATGAGGGGTTTATATTAAATTTTGGTGAGTTGTATAAGTTTCTTATATTTTGGATGTTCAGCTTTTTCAGACAGGGGGCTAGAATCGGTTTTCTTTAACCCAGTCTACTTTTACATTTCATTGATTGATTCCTTTGCTGTATAGAAGCATTTTTAGCTTTATATAGTCTCAGCTGTTTTTCCTTGCCCAGTCTCTGCATATTCTATCAAAACCATTGCCAACACCAATGGCAAAAAAATTCTCATTTTCTTCTGGAATTTTTATGCTTTCAGGTTATATCACAATGAGATATAACCACATGCTTGTGGGCTCAATCCTCAAAATGTTGGTAGGTAGCACATACTGCAGAGGATATGCAGAAAAGGAGACACTTGGACATCCTTGCCAGGAATATAAATTTGAATAGACATTTAAATAACTATAAGGGTTTTTTCAAAAAATTATAACTAGACATGCAATATGACCCAGACATTGAGAATATGCCTGTATTTTTAGGATTCTTCAGAAAAATAGAATACATAAAAAATGTACATATGCATACAGAAGGGAGCTTATTACATTTACTCACATAATCATGGGAGTAATAGTCACCAAATTTTTGCCTACAGGATGGCAACACTGGGAAACTGGTAACACCTCAGTCCAAGAAGCTGGAAGCTTCACAATATGAGGAAGCAAATGAAACAGCTGTGGTCCAGGACAGAGGACTTAAATGATCCTGGTAGATGAAAAAACTAATAACCCGATCAACAAGTGGGCTAAGGACCTGAACAGATACTTCTCAGGAGAGGATATACAATCAATAAATATATGAAAAAAATGCTCATCATCTCTAGGAATCAGAGAAATTCAAATCAAAACTATTCTAAGATATCACCTTACTCCAGTCAGAATGGCAGCTATTATGAAGACAAACAACAATAATGTTGACAAGGATGTGGGGAAAAGGTACACTCATACACTTCTGGTGGGACTGCAAATTGGTGCAGCCAATTTGGAAAGTATTATGGAGATTCCTTGGAAATATGGGAATGGAACCTCCATTTGACCTACCTATCCCTCTCCTCAGTCTAAGCACAAAGGTTTAAAAACATCATACTTACAGGGACACAGCTAGATCAATGTTTGTGGCACCACAATTCACAATAGCTAAACTATGGAGCCAACACAGATGCCCTTCAGTGGATGAATAGATAAAAAAATGTGGCATATATACACAATGGAATTTTACTCAGCAATAAAAGAATAAAATCATGGCATTTGCATGTAAATGGATGGAGTTGGAGAAGATAATGATAAGTGAAGTTACCAATGACAGCCCTATAAAAACAAATGCTGAATATTTCCCTGACATAAGGGGGCTGACTTATAGTGGAGTACGCAGGGGGAGCATAGGAGGAATAGATGAATTCTAGATAGGGCAGAGGGGTGGGAGGAAAAGAGAGGGGGACGGGGATTAGCAAGGTTGGTAGAATGTGTCATACATCCAAAATACATGTATGAAGACTTGAATTGGGTGTCAACTGAGTTGCATAAAAAAAGATACAGAAATTGTGGCATATATGTGTATTAAAATTGTAATGCAAAAGAAAGAAAAGAATTGCATTAACTTACATTAGGTAGAGGAAAGTGAAAGGAGGGGAAGACACGGGATGTGGGGATAAGAAAGAGAATGAAACAGACAATATTACTTTATGTATGTATGTGACTGTATGACCCATGTGATTCTACAATATGTATACTCAGAAAAATGAGATTATATCCCATCTATGTATGATATATCAAAGTATATAAATGCATTATACTGTCATGGATAACTAATTTAAACAAATAAAAATTTTTAAAAAGACCCCGGTAGAGCCAATGGTGCAAGTCCCCAAAGGGGACTTCAAGAAGCTTGGAGCATAGTTAGTGATTGCTTCTCTTGCTTTTTTTCCAAATCAAACCTATTGAACACCAATATATATGTTCATTACAGGTATTCCCCATGCTTTCTGACTCAGCCTTCTGGAAGCACACTCACAGACACCTGCAGAGATCTTCCAAACAAATTCTCTGGGTATCTCAATCCACTCAAATGCACAGCTGACATTAACCACTTCAACAATTGAAGGAAATAAATTCCATCTTTAGGAATATCTACTCTCCCAAGTTAACTACAATACTATCCACAACCTAAGTTTCCAAAGAGTAACTCAGGAAGAAGAACCTATGGTATGTTACAGAGAATAGAGAAAGAGATTTATCACTGTGTTTACACACAAATGTATCAACATACATATATAACCTTTTCAGTTTTTTTACAATTATTTTGAGACGAGGTCTTTTAAGGTGCAGAGGGTGTCACCAAGATGTGAGGCTGGCTACAAGATAGTGATTCTTTTCCCTCAGCCTATTGAGTCCCTAGCATGACAAAAGAAATGTGCCTCCAAAACTCACTTATTACTCAACTTTAAAATAAGGATGATGTATATGGCAGTGTTGCCAAAATTTAAAGGCCAACCTTAGTAGTTTGGTAACATTCTGTCTTAAAACTGAAAAAGAAAATGATGGTGGATCTCTGTCACTGGTAAGGCAACCGTGGGTCGAAACCCCAGAAACAAAAGAATATTATCCAATAACACAGACAAGCTGGAGGACTTTAGGCTAAGTGAGATGATTCAGATGCAGAAATACATTGTATCCTCTATGTTCAGAACCTGGAAGAAAATAGAATGGATGTGTAGGGAGTGCCTGGTTGTTACCAGGGAGCATCATCAATAATATCGCATCATATACTGGAAATTCCAAAAGACAGTAGGATTCTGTTTTTAGTGCAGAATATGATAATTATGAGAGATGATGGGTTTTATCATCACATAGCAACTGCACATACTTATGGGATTCAGTGTGATGTTTATATATATGCATATATATATATATATATATATATATATATATATATATATATAATATATATATTGGATATTCATAATATCCAAATACCCTCTTCTGCCCTTGATGCACCCCACACACTCCTCAGCCATACTAATCACTATTGTCCTTGCACATGATATTATATTAGTTAACATATGAGATGTGACACTGTTGTGTATTTCTTCACTTAGCATGACATCATCCAATTTCATCTATTTTTCTGACCATTAGAGGAGTTTGTATTGATGGCTGAGTAATACACCATGGTGAATATATAATCTACTTTCTGGTGGATATGTTCAAATGCTTACCTTCATCACTGGCTTTTCTCTATGTCTGTATTGTTAAACATATTGTTATTCAACTTGAATTTATGTAACAAAAGAAAGCAACAACTACAAAAGAATGAAGAAACTTGGAGTGGGGGCACATACCTGCAATCCCAATGGCTTGGGAGGCTGAGGCAGGAAATTCATGAGTTCAAAGACAGACTCAGCAAAATAATAGGGATCTATACAACTCAGTGAGACCCCGTTTCTAAAAAAAAAAAAAAATTAAACATGACTGGGGCAGTGGCTTTGTGTTTGAGTGATACTGGGAACAATTCCTATTATACCCCCCCCAAAAAAAAAGAGAATAAAGAGACTAGAAAACTATGTCCTAACCTGATTTTATCAAGTGAAAAGAAGCCAAGGCATAAGAAAAATCATATTCTTTAAGTTTGTTAATATAAAGTTAATGAGCTATCTCTTTGAGTCTTTCACAAAGTGCAATATTTTGAGAGCATTCAGTAGGTTATATTAAATGAAAAACAGCTCTTGTGCAAATAATGAAATAAAACCTTAGTCAGGTGTGGTGGTGCATGACTGTTATCCCAGTGTCTCTGGAGGCTGATACAATGCCAGCCTCAACAACGTAGGGAGGGACTAAGCAAGTCAGTGAAACCCTGTCTCTAACTAAATTACAAAAAAAGATCAGGAATGTTGCTGAGAGGTTGAGTGCCCCTGGGCTCAATCCACAGCATTAAAAACAAAAACAAAGATAAAAAAGAAACAAGATATTAGGCTGCTGAACATTTATATTTTCAGTGTTGCAAATATTTGTCCCAATACTCCCAAGTTCACTTCATCCATCCATTTATAATTGAAATATCTAGTTATTTGTGAGAGAAAAGAGACAGAGATGTTCCTGAACAATGCCATTTCTTTGCTAATTTCTGCCATAAGCTGGGCAAGGATCTGCCCATTGTGATCCCCAAGGTACTGTGGCTCAGTCCTTTCTCTTCATGCAAGGATGCACCTTGAGGAGTGGATGTTGACTTGACTGCTAAAGTGGGGAAGAGGTAAAAGGGAAGTAATGTGTGTGGGCGTGAGGGTGGAGTGTGAGAATGATGACTTCTGACCAAGTCCTACCCATGATCATCGTTTCAAAATGTAAACAGTAAATGGTTTATTTTCTTATATATCTTCTGTGATCCTGATCCTACAGTTAAATGTGAGGGACCCTATTCTCCATACCCAGCTACCTTAACATTGTATTTCTCAATCTGATGCCTCACAATTTGAAATACCTAGTCCCCCTTCCTCAGAGCCTTGACTTCATGTCTCTTTTGGTTGTATTTTTAATATCTGGGAAATCCTCAAATACTAAGTTGCAGGTGAATCCACAGTTGATGTTCCTCTTCCAAGGATAAGGATAGACATTTTCTCTCATTGTGGCCTCTACCTTCTACTCACAAAATGGGGACATTATACACATTTGCAAACCTAGATATTATCCTGAGCCAACCTGTAATATGAAAGTCAAGAATTTAATCCCTGGGGTTGGGGCTCAGGGTGAGAGCACCTGCCTACCACATTTGAGGCACTGTGTTCAATCCTCAGCACTACATAAAAATAAATATATAAAATAAAGACACTCTGTCCACTACAACTAAAGAAAACAAAAAAAGACTAATCCCTACCAGGGCTGTGATGGCACATGCATGTAACCCGAGCTGACATGGAACCCAAGCCTTGAGGGTCACAAATTTGAGTCTAGCCTCCCTAACTTGGGAAGATCATATCTCAAAGAAAAATAAGAATGGGATGATGATAGAGCTCACTGGTAGACCATACCTAAGTCCTGTCCTCAGGATCACAGGGGAAACTTTTAATTCCTATCTTTTTCTATGAGTAAAGGTCACCACAAAAAAGAAGGTGGCTTAGGGATAATGGTGTATTTTATAAAAAGAAGCCATGTTAAATGTTCAAGTGTTCACATTTCTTGAAATATTCCTGACTATTTTGCTTTTGATATTATGGTCATTAGAACTGTCTTTAATTTTATGTTATGCACATAAATAACTGATGATATTAAATTTTATTACTGTACTGAGCTCATCTGTTGCTTCTAATAGTAATTAGTGAACTCCTACATTAAAAATATACACTTAAAATCCACTTCTACCTCATACCTCAATTTGGAAAACCACAAAAGTTAGACAGCAAGAAACACAAGTAAGTTGCAATACCCCTTTGACAAAGGCAAAGATACTGGTGAGACTCTCAGAAAAATTCTATTCCCTAAAAGTCAGAAACCAAGAGAACAAGACCATAATCTCCACCACACACATGATTTTATTATTTTATTGCTGAATAAAATTCCATTGTGTATATATAATGCAATTTTTTTTTACCCATTCATCCACTGAAGGGCATCTAGGTTGGGTCCACAGGATAGCTGTGTAAAATGGTGGTTCCATTCTCTGATTTCCAAGGAATCTTCATACTGCTTTCCATATTGGCTGCACCAATTTGTAGTCCCACCAGCAGTGTATGAGTGTACCATTTTCCCCACATCCTCGCCAACACTTGTTGTTGTTGTCTTCATAATAGCTGCCATAATAAAATTTTTATTATAGTAAAATTTACAAAGACACACACACACACACTCGGCTTTTGCTTTGGTGTCTCTGGACAAGACCATGTGGAGTAGGAACCTACAAACACGATATCATCCTACCACCAGTTAAGAGTACAAATTGGTCCATGGGCAGACCTCTGGAATCACCCACAGCATCACCCATAAACCTGAGGATCAAAGGGGTGTGAGGCCTAGAGATGTCCGAGAAGACTCACTGTTTTTCTCCCCCTTTCTTGATAGTGATTTCTGGGCCAATAAACTTTGCTCTACTTTGATTACATTTTATGTATTATCTAAAATTCACTCTTGCAAGAACACAAGATCCAAGAAACACAACATAACCTTTGTATCTCTGGGATCACAACCAGCAACAATGTCAGATTTTTTATTGCTTTATTTATTTACTCACTTCATTTGATCTATTTATTAATACAGGTGGACACCAGCAACAGCTCTAGGTCCTGTTGGAAGGTAACAGTCACATACCTACACACAGCATCCTAAGGGGAGACTGTTGAAACAGGAATTCTGACCCTTCATTGTTCATGAAGATTCACTAGTGTCAGAACTTTGAATATTTTATTTTGAGGCAGGGTCTTGCTAAGAGGCCAACTGTGTCCTCTGACTTGATATCCACCTGAAGCAGCCTTCCAAATTCCTGGCCTTAACGACATGTGCTACCAAACCTTGTCCTTTGCTTATTAAAAAAAAAACTGCATGGCTGCTAGTTACCTCCCTCCAATGATATATGTGATATCAGACCCCAAACAATAAAAAAACCCACACAATTACAAAGCTCAAGTCTGACTTTTGCTGTGTGAGGTTGTGTAATGGGAAGGGATTTCAGGGAGAGAGAGGGACATCAGCTCAGAAAAAGTAGGTTCCTTGGTTTTCAAAGCAGAAAACAACTTCATCATTGTGAGGTGCGTGAACATACCTATTTAGAAAACAGATGCACATTCAGGAAAGAACGTGAGGGGCCAGGGATTCAGTGAGGTCGGTAGTGTGCTTGCCTTGCATGCACAAGGTCCTAGGTTCAATCCCCACCACCACAAGAAGAAATAAAGGAAAAATGTGAGAAAGCTCTAAAGGGAGAGACAGCAAATACGTGGTCTGAGGTGTTGCTATTTGGAGAGGGACATTTAAGTGGGGCTGGACTAGAGATGGGGCCAGAGCAGAGTTCTGTAATTTCTCACCCATTTTTCTAAGCTTGCTCATATCATGCTAGTTTTTTGTGGTCCAGGAAGCTGGTCTAGGAGAAATGCTCCATTGCAGGGAGTTGCTTTTCTTTTTTATTTTAAATCTGATCTTTATTTTTTTAAAATAGTTTTTATTTGGACAGGATACTTTCATTTTATATATTTCTTTTTTATGTGGTGCCAAGGATCGAACTCAGTGCCTCACAGGTGCTAGACAGGTGCTGTGTCACTGAGACACAACCCCAGTCGCTTGTTTTTAATTTCAAGTTTTGTGGGCATTCCTGCATTCTGGTTATTTATGAACCTTCTCCCTTGAGGTTCAGTGAAACTTTCTTGTTGGTATCCCAACATTTCTGTCCCAACCAGAAATGTTCCACAGTTCTTTATGGGCCTCAAGTGTTGCTAGAGGAACAATTAAATGATCATTTAGTTATCAAAGCAAATAGGGCAGTGTTTTCAGGACGAAAGTCTTAAGAGAATGCTCATTATTAGATTTCTATTTTTACTTATGTATTTAGCCATGGACTCATATGGATTTGCAGTGATCCACAAACCAGCAGATTTCAGAAACTTTTCATGTTAACAACTCTTTTCAAATGGTTGCATCTGATTGAGGCACATTTGACTGAGGGTAAACATTAAGATGCTTTTAAAGTGCTCATGAATTTTCCTGGCTAGAATACTGCAGAGGGTTTTGCCAGTTTTGTTGCCACTTTGTTTATCTCATTGGTGTTGAAAAACCTCTCAGATGCAAGGAATGCACCCCAGAGGCAAGCTCCTAAAGCTGGCCACCAACAGATCCCCACACCCACTGATCCAATTCTCCGTCCCCCATTAATTGGGTGTTGGGTGCTGTTGGATTAGTAATTATTGGGTAAACCCCAGGGTTTTGTCGCCAAGGAGCCAAAGGTCTAGCTTGTTGGTATTGGAACCACTGGGTTGGTTATTCACTTTTCCTTGCCTCTCAACACAAATCTGAGCTCCATCCAGGGAATTATATCTAGTGGCACTGGTAGCTTAGGAAAATCTCTCATTTGGGATAAGAAAACTAACAGCAAGAATAATTTCCCGCATGGGGTAAGGAGAGTTTCTGGCGCAAAGGTGTCCCCAGCTCTTTCCCTCTTCTCACCCACATAATCTTCTCCTCATCCTGGGAAAGACAACTGTGTACTGCTCATCCCTGGAATCCTGGGCATGTGCCTTGACCTTCTCAGTCTTTCTTCAAGAGAAATATTCCCAATTCACAAATGCATCAAAACTGGTTCCCCAAAGACCTGGGCTGCTGTTACTGAGAATCAAAAGTAAAAAATACTGAAAATGGGGGCTGGGACTGGGGCTCAGCCATAGAGTGCTCACCTAGCACATGCAAGGTACTGGGTTTCATCCTCAGCACCACAGAAAAATAAATGGATAGATTAAAGATATTGGGTCCAACTCCAACTATAAAATATATTTTAGAAAATAAATATTGAAAAGGCAATGTATCTAGCAATTAGGGAAATGCGAATTAAAACTACACTGAGATTCCCTTTCACTCAAGTCAAAATGGCATTTATCCAGAATACAGTAACAATCATGCTCACCCACATAAATGGGGTCCTAAGGAGAATAAGGTATATTTTATGCTTGGATAATTTTACCAAAATGGACTCTATGGTCATGTATAACTAAGAAGAACCAATAAAATAGAAAAACATAAAACATACTAAACAGGACCAAATTGATAGCATCACACTCTGATGAGGAAATGTCTTTAGGTACATTACAGAATTTTCTAAATCGCTCCCCCATTGGATGCTGCCAAACGTGTTGGAGTCTGAAGGGAAGGTGGAGGTTCGGGGTGATGCATGGAGAACAAAGGACCCACCCCCGCTTTTCTCTGCAGGAGCTGGGGTCCCAGGGGGCAGGTAACCTTGAGGCCTCCATGATTAATGAAGGCAGAGAGGAGCAGGGTGCATTCGAATCTATGGAGTTATTTACCAAATTAGGAAACCCTGGAATTGGCTTTCCTGGACTCCCAATCAAACCCAAATTGTTTTTCATTAAGAGACAGACCCTGGAGCCCCCCTTAACGAGAAGTCTTCTCTGTATTATGTGACTTTTTGCACCACTGAATTGGGGGGACAAGACTAGAGCTCGCTTTGGAAACACATTGGCTTTGTTTGCATCAAGACAAGCAGGTAGGGTCTCTTTTTCTTTTCTTTCTTTTTTTTTTTTTTTGTCAAGTGCAGAGTATTCAGCTGATATAAGGATGCACACCTGGGCAGGGGGTCTCTGGTTTTTGGAGGAGGCAGGATTCCATTGCCTGGGATCCAGGGGACTGGTGGGAACCAGGGAGAGCACCCAGGGTGGCCTTGATGTGCGCAAGGCTGTTATTCTGTGGCCACCGCAGGTATTTCTCTCAAAAAGAAAAAAAAAGTGTCACATGCCTGTCATTGCAACCTCTAGGGAGGCTGAGGCAGGAGGATGGCTAATTGAAAGCCAGCTTCAGCAAAAGCAAGGTGCTAAGCAACTCAATGAGACCCTGTCTCTAAACTTCAAGCTAGGGCTGGGGAAGGGGCTCAGAGGTCGAGGCCTCTGAATTCAACCCCCAGTGGCCAGAGGGAGAGGGAGTCCGGGTGCAGCTGGGGTTTACCCGGGTCTGCGCTCTGGGGGTCTCTTCTGTGCTGATCTCCTTACTCTGCCTCCAGCTCAATGTGGGCTCCAGATACAGATTCAACTCAGCTGGAGGAACATCAGCTCCCATACTGACAACCCAGTGCGAACCTCCTCCAGGGCGCCTGCCAAGGCCCCCCTCCACCCCCCCCCCCCCGTGAGCCTCCACCAGTGATGGCCGTGATGCACTGGATAGTTCCCATGGGGCAAAAGGCCAGTTCTGCTTGGAGAATTTTGCACAGATGAACAGAGGACAAGTCAGCCTCCCGAAGACGCTCTGGGTGGTCTTATTATAGGAGGAGGCCCAGGTGGTGAAACTTTCCAGAGATGACTTCAATTTCCTAACATCAAAACCCAACAGAACTTAGAATTCTGGTCACCCTAACCCTAACCCAATGCCCAGACCCCAAAAGGAAAGGAAAAAAAAGCTGCACTCAAACCCTGTCATTCTGGCCTCCTTCTTGCCTGAAGCGGATATCACCCGCTGTCACTCAAAAAGAAGGCTCGCTGGGCTCAGGCTGGGGAGAGCGGAGACTGACTGACGCCCTGTCCAATCATGAGCACGCTTGCTGAGCGCTGTCCAATCCTGAGCGCAGCCAGCGAGCAGGGGGCGGGCCTTCGCGCTTGGGGTGCAATTTATTTCTCAGCCGTCAGTGCTTCTAGGATTCCTGCAGTTGGACTCCAGGCTTCACTCCGTGCCAGGGATCCCGCGTGGGCCTGCCATGCAGGGACTGAAGCTCCCCAGGGCAGGCTTGGCTGCTGGGCACCAGGATTTGGTGAGTGTGCAGTGGCACCTGGTGCCTGGACAGGGAAGCTCCGAAGGGAGCCGAGGCAGGGAGGCCATCAGGTGGGACCCACTGTAGCAGGAACCCGGGTTGGCCAACCCGACTCCGGGGGCTCTCTGCTTCCACAGGCCCGAGCCCACTGGGGACAGCGCCCCTCAGTCCCCACAGCCAGCCGGGTTGAGAGCGTTGACAGTGGCGGAGACCCTCCAGCCTCCCCATCCCCTGGGGCAGCCTCAGTCCCTGCTCCAGTCCTAAGTGGCAGGTGAGCGTGGCTGCCTGGCGTCTTCCGGGGCTGTGGTGATTGACAGGTGGGACCAGAGAATAATCAACTCCAAGCCAGGGGATGGCACACACCTGTCATCCCAGTGGCTGGGGGTAGGGGGATGATGCGGGAGGACTTCGAGGCCAAGGCCAGCATTGGCAAGTGGGTGAGGCACTTACAGACTCAGGGAGACCCTGCCTCTAAATAAAATGCAAAATAGGGCTGGGGATGGGGCTCAGTGGTTGAGGGTCCCTGAGTTCAATGCCAGGTACCAAAAGAAAAAAAAAATCCAATCTCCAAACACCGTTTTCCTGCAGGAGGGGAGCTGCAGTGAAAACTGACCTCGCTTATTCCTGAGCTAGTTTTGTGGAGTTTTTTTTGTTGTTGTTGTTGTTTTTGTTTTTGTTTTGTTTTGTAGTTAACAGAAGGGTGCCTTATCACTCAGCTATGTCCCTGGTAGTTTTTAGTTTTTATTCTGACCGCTGGTCTAGCTAAGTTGCTGAGATTGGCCTGGTTAGGGTTTGATTTATAATGACTTTTTCCGTTGCAATTAAGTATAGGATTTTCACATCCACGTGGGTTCGTGGGTGGACTTTATTGAGGTCGTATTCCTTGAAGATAATTGTAATAGTACAGCTTCACAATGTACTTGTTAGGTAATAACTTTTTTTCCCTTATAATTAAAAAGTTTCTTGGTTAAGTTTACAAATATTTAACTTTGTGGATGAATTTTAGGACTGGATGCTTCCATTAAGAGTAAAGCATGCTGGATTGTTTATTAGTGCATCAGAGTTATACATAATACCACATGCATATGGCACCTGTGTAGAACTTACCCATGGTATTTTATACTATTTTTAAGCTGAATATCCCATGACTATTAATGTATTATCCTGGTCATATGAACTCATTGCATCAAGTCCCTGCGGCGGGGGTCTATCATGTGTCTTTAATAGCAAAACAGTTTCCACAAATAGTTAAGAAGGACTTAAACTCCTTGAGTTTATTAGAATTCTTTTGTTTCCTATCTTCATTGATACTATTTCATTTTCTCTCTGATAGGGTTTTAGTTTACATTTCTCAGGTTTCTAAAGTTGTTGGATTCTTTTTATTCCTATTATTATGGAACACATGGGTATCTCCTGTACAAATTGGCAGCTCAAGTCTCCTCCCTGAATTACTTCTGTGGTGGATTTCAGAGTGTCATGACCGTGAGAATCACCAGTCCATGGGCCCTTTTCCTACCCAAGGGGGCTGGAATCTGCATGGGTCTCAGGGTTTTCTCCCCCCCGCCCCAGCTTTTCTTTCTTTTGGGGGGGGGCAGGGGGCATAGTGTATTGAACACAGAGGTCCTTTCCCACTGAGCTACATCCCTCCTACTTTTTATCATTTATCTTGAGACAGAGGCTGACACTGGCCTTGAACTTGGGCCTCAGCCTCCTGACTGGCTGGGATTACAGGTGCGTGCCCTTTTGCCTGGTTCCCCCTGAATGTTCTAAATGTAAGGGAAGCAAAATGTCAGATCCAGAACCCGTCTCCCAGATGAAACCTGTACACATGTATCAATGAATTCCTCAAATTCAAGTCCCCTGTCCCCATTTCCAGTAAAAATATGTGTGCACACGTGTGTTTGCATGTGTATTCTCCCTTTATTTCCCAGGCCAGACACTTTGTCCGAATATCTTTGGGCTGAGTGTCCCCGCTGTGGACTGCATGTCCTAGGGGTTCTCATGCCCTCTGAGATTTTCCTGGTCCTGTTTTGGCTCTGCCTGACATGAGCATCCTACACCTGGCTCATCTGAGGTCTCTTGAGTGTCTGGTAAATATCAGCCACCTGTTGACCTATGAGCAGGTGTATTTTGGGGAAGTAGATTCTCAGGGGAGAAGGTGACTTCCCTGCAGCTGGGAAGAGTCTCCTTATCCAGAAGCCACTTCAGATGTTCCCTCGTCCTGGCTGCTGTGGATCCTGGAACAGCGATGGGTATGCAGCCATTTATGAACACACTGGTTCAAGTTCCTTTGGAAATGCATCCAGAGTGGTCGTTACTCTGTTAGCTTTTAAAAAACTCCATGCTATTTTTAAAAATGGCTGCACTAAGCTTATATTCTATCCCCGTGTGAGCGGGTCTTTCTCCATATCCATGTCATTGGAGGACTGGTTCCTTCACCTGTTTGGTAGGAGCCTTTCCCACAGCTGGGCTCAGGCTGAAGAAGGTCTCCTACTTAGCTGGTGCCTGAATTCCTGACGCAATTGTTTAGAACCCAGGCTGCCTGTGCTCACTGCAAGAAGGTGGTGTGAGCCTATTCTAGAAAGAAATAGGGAGCTGTGGTTTTGACCCCTTTTACTTCACTCCTTGTGGGGATTGTAGCCCAGGGAAATACTTACACACCAATCTGAAGATTCTCCTTTCTGATCCAGGGAGATTTGCACATGAACAGTTGCCATTGCTCCCAAAGCTTGGTGGGTTAGGATGGAGTCCATGAGATGGGAAAAAATGTTGGACTCTGAGTGCCTGGACATACTTCTTCCAGAAAGAACTGTTCAGGCCTGGAGTTATTACTGAGGTAGGGGGGAGAGGGCTCAGGCAGGGCTGCTGGATGGACTGCATTTGTCCTGTCTACCCTCAGGGACTGGGTAGAGAGGAGCTCAACTGCTAGCAACCACAGTTTGCAGATCATGCTGGAAAATCCATTCTACGGATAAACTGGGACCCTTGATCTGACTCCCCTTCTACCTTGCTAAATTTTCAAACTGTTTTCTTTGGTCCCTTCTTCAATGAAAAGGAAATCATGGTGAAATTTTGATGGGGTGTTATCATAGATGAACCTGAGAAAAGAGGTCATCTTTATAAGGAGGAATTTTATCATTCAGTCTCTTATGTGCTGATCTGTATTTGCATTTTTTTTTCAAAATCTGCAGGTGTCCTTTTAAAAATATGCTTATATGTGAAATGTGACATTTATGTGACATCGATATAAAACTGACAAGGTGTTTCTTATTATTTGTCAAACTGTATGCAATATGGCAAACAAAAAGTGGCTGATTGCCATAAATGGAATTTCCAGGGTGTCCTATTACTGAACTATATCCTCAGCCCTTTTTAAAATTTTACTTTAAAAAAATTTAAAAATTTAAAAATTTTTTTTAATTTAATTTTTTAAAATTACTATTGCCTACTTTTTTTTTTAAATTTAGGCAGGTTTCACTCAGTTGCTGGGGTCAGCTTCACAATTGTGATCCCCCTGCCTCAGTCTCTAAACCACTGGATATATGAGTTGTGTAGCACCACATGCATCCTATCTCACAATTTCTTTCTTTTTCTTTCTGTTAGATGTTTTTATGTCATGATTTAATATATATATATATATATATATATATATATATATATAATTTATTATTTTTAAATACACAATAACAGTGGAATGCATTACACTCCTTATTAAACACATAGAGCACAATGTTTCATATCTCTTTGTATAAAGTATGTTCACATCAATTTATGCCATTATACATGTACTCATTTCTTTCTGCATTACAATTCTTAATGCACATATATACCACAATTTTTCATCTCTTTGTATATAAGGTATGTTGACACCCAATTCAAGTCTTCATACATGTATTTTGAATAATGATGTTGACCATATCATTGTATAATGATTACGTCACATTCCACCATCCTTGCTAATCTCCTTCCCCCTCCATTTTCCTCCCACCCCTCTTCCCTATCTAGAATTAATTGAATCCTTCCATGATCTTCCTCCCAACACAACTCTGAGTCACCCCCATATATCAGAGAAAATATTTGGCATTTGTTTTTTTGTTTTTTGGTTTTTTTTGGATTGGCTAACTTCACTTAACATAATATTTTCTAACTCCATCCATTTACTGGCAAATGCCATGTTTTTATTCTCTTTTAGTGCTGAGTAATATTCCATTGTGTATATGTGCCACATTTTTTTATCCCTTCATCTACTGAAGGGCATCTAGGTTGGCTCCACAGTTTAGCTATTGGGTATTGTGCTGCTATAAACATTGATGTGGATGTGTCCCTGTAGTGTGCTGTTTTTAGGTCCTTTGGGTAAAGTCAAAGAAGAGGTATAGCTGGGTCAAATGGTGGTTCCATTCCCAGATTTCCAAAGAATCTCCATACTGCTTTCCATATGGTTGCACCAATTTGCAGTCCCACCAGCAATTCATGAGTGTGCCTTTTCCCCCACGTCCACGCCACCATTGCTGTTGTTTGTCTTCATAATAGCTGCCATTCTGACTGGAGTGAGATGAAATCTTAGTTTTTATTTGCATTTCTCTGATTGCTAGAGATGATGAACATTTTTTCATATATTTGTTGATTGATTATATATCCTCTTCTGAGAAGTGTCTGTTTAGGTCCTTGGCCCATTTGTCGATTGAGTATTTGTTTTTTTGGTGTTAAGATTTTTGAGTTCTTTATATACCCCAGAGATTAGTGCTCTATTTGATGTGTGAGGAGTCAAGATTTGCTCCCAGGATGTAGGCTCTCTAATGTGTTTTTTTTTTTTTATAAAAAACTTTTTAGTTTGAATTCCTTTCATGTGTTGATTCTTGGTTTTAATTCTTGTGCTATAGGAGTCTTATTAAGGAAGTTAGGGCCTAATCACACATGATAAAGATTAGGGCCTATCTTTGCTTCTGTTAGATGCACAGTCTCTGGCTTAATTCCTAGGTCCTTGATTCATTTTGAGTTAACTTTTGTGCATGGTGAGAGATAGGGGTTCAATTTCATTTCGTTGCATATGAATTTCCAGTTCTCCCAGAACCATTTGTTGAAGATGCTATCCTTTCTCCAGTGCATGTTTTTGGCACCTTTGTCTAATATAAGGTAGTTGTAATTGTGTGGGTTGGTCTTTGTGTACTCTGTTCTGTACCATTGGTCTACCAGCCTGTTTGGGTGCCAATACCATGCTGTTTTTGTTACTCTTGCTCTTTAGTATTGTTTAAGGTCTGGTATAGCAATACTACCTGCTTCACTATTCCTGCTAAGGATTGCTTTGGCTCTTCTGAATCTCTTATTTTTCCAGATGAATTTCATAATTGCTTTTTCTATTTTCATGAGGAATGCCATTGGGATTTTGATCAGAATTGCATCAAATCTGTATAGTGCTTTTGGTAGTAAGGTCATTTTGATAATATTAGTTCTGCCTATGCAAGAGTAAGGTAGATCTTTCCATTTTCTAAGGTCTTTGATTTCTCTTTAGTGTTCCGTAGTTTTCATTGTATGGATGCTTCACCTCTTTTTTTGATTCCCAGGTATCTTTTTCTTGAGGATATTATGAATGGGGTAGTTTTCCTCATGTCCCTCTCAGAGGATTTGTCACTGATATAAAGAAATGCCTTTGATTTATGGGTGTTGATTTTATATTCTGCTACTTTGCTGAATTCTAGTTCTAGAAGTTTTCTCATGGAGTTTTTTTGGGTCTTGTAAGTACAGAATCATATCATCAGCAAATAGTGCTAGTATAAGTTCTTCTTTTCCTGTACTTATTCATTCAATTTCTTTCATTTAATTGCTCTGGCCGGTTTTTTAAGAACTGTGTTAAATAGAAGTGGTGAGAGAGGGCATCCCTCTCTTGTTCAGATTTTAGAGGGAATGCCTTCAATTTTTCTCCAATTAGAATGATGTTGGCCTGGAGCTTAGATGAGAGAGCCTTTACAATGTTGAGGTAAGTTCCTGTTATCCCCAGTTTTTCCAGTGTTTTGAACATGAAGGGGTGCTGTATTTTGTCAAATGCTTTTCTGCATCTATGGAGATGACCATATGATTTTTATCTTTAAATCTACTGATGTGTAGAATTACATTTATTGATTTCTCTATGTTGAACCAACATTGCATCATGGGGATGAATCCCACTTGATCATGGTGCACGACCTTTTTGATATGTTTTTGTAATTGATTTGCCAGAATTTTATTCAGAATTTTTGCAGCTGTTTTTTAGAGATATTGGTCTGAAGTTTTCTTTCTTTGATGTGTCTTTGTCTGATTTTAAAATCAAGGTGATTTTAGCCTCATAGAATGAGTTTGGAAGTGCTCCCTCGTTTTCTATTTTACAAAATAATTTCATGAGTATTGGTGTAAGTTCTTCTTTAACGGTCTTGTATCCATTGAGTCATGGGCTTTTTTTTATTTGTTTGTTTTTTGGTTTTGGTTGGTAGGCTTTTGGTGGTGTCTTCTATTTCATTGCTTTAAAATGATCAGTTTAACTTGTGTATGTCATCCTCACTCAGTTTGTTTAAATTATATGATTGTAGACATTTGTTGATGTCTTCAGTATTTTATGTTTTATTGGAGTACAAATTTTCAAAATAATTTCTAATTATCTTCTGTATTTCTCTAGTGTTCATGGTGATATTTCCTTTCTCATCATGTAATTTGAGTTTTTCTCTTTCTCTACATTAGTATGGATAAGGGTTTATCAAGTGTATTTATTTTTTTTTCAAAGATCCAACTTTTCATTTTGAAAATTTTAAAAAAATTAATGTATAAAAAATAAATGGCATCAAAATGTATTATAATTCTTACTACACATGTACAGCACGATTTTTCATATCTCTGTAAAGTAGGTTGACACAAATTTATGTCTTCATACATGTACGATGGATAATGATGTCCATCATATTCCATCATCCTTGCTAATCCCCACCCCCTCCCTTCTATCCCTCTGACCGAAATATAATTCATCTATTCCTCCTATGCTCCCCCTCCCTACCCCAGTATAGTCAGCCTTCTTATATCAGAGAAAACATTCAGCATTTGTTTTTTGGGGTTTGACTAACTTCATTTAGCATTATATTCTCCAACGCCATACATTTACCTGCAGATGCCATGATTTTATTCTGTTTTTTTTTTTTTTTTTGCTGAGTAATATTCCATTGTGTACAGATGCCACATTTTCTTCATCCATTCATCCACTGAAGGGCATCTAGGTTTTTCCACAGTTTGGCTATTGTGAATTGTGCTGCTAAAATTATTGTGGCTGTGTCCCTGTAGTGTGCTGTTTTTAAGTCCTTTGGGTATAGACCGGGGAGTGGGATAGTTCGGTCAAATGGCAGTTCAATTCCCAGTCACTTTGTCAATTTTTAATTGCTTCTTTTGTTTCAATTTCTTTGATTTTAGCTCTGATTTTAATTATTTCTGTCCTATATTGCTTTTGGTGTTGATTCATTTTTTTCCTAGGGCTTTGAGATGTAATTTTAGGTCATTTATTTGACTTTTTCTTTTTTTAAGGAATGAACTCCATGCAATGAACTTTCCTCTTAGTAATGTCTTCATAGTGTCCTAGAGATTTTGACATGTTGTATCTGTGTCCTCATTCACCTCTAAGAATTTTCAAATCTCCTTTTGGATGTTTTCTGCAACCCATTGTTCATTCACTAGCATATTATTTAGTCTCCAGGTGTTGGAGTAGCTTCTATTTTTATCATTGATTTCTAATTTCATTCCATTATGATATGATGGAATGCAGGGTAGTGTCTTTACTTTTCTGTATTTGCTTGGAGTTGCTTTTTGGCATGACATATGGTATATTTTACAGAAGGATCCATTTGCTGCTGAGAAGAAAGTGTCTTCACCTGTTAAAGGATGAAATAGTCTATGTATGTCAGTTAAATCTAAGTTATTGATTGTATTATTGAGTTCTGTATTTTCTGTTTGGCTTTTGTTAGGAAGATCTATCCAGTGGTAAAAGAGGTATGTGAAAGTCACCCAGAATTATGGTCTTGGGGTCTACTTGGCCCTTGAACTTGAGAAGAGTCTGTTTGAACATAGATGATCCATTGTTTGGGGCATAAATATTTATAATTGTTCTGTCTTGTTGGTGTATATTTCCCTTAAGCAGTATGAAAGGTCCTCCTTTATCCCTTCTGATTGACTTTCACTTGAAGTCCACATTATTTGATATAAGGATGGAAACCCCTGCTTGCTTCCACAGTCCATGTGAGTGGTATGTTTTTTAAAATATTTTTGTAGATAGAAACAATACATTTATTTTATTTATTGATTTTTATGTGGTGCTGAGGATCAAACACAGGTCCTCACAGGTGCTAGGTGAGCACTCCACCACTGAGCCCCAGCCCCAGCCCAAGAGATATATTTTTTCCAACCTGTCACCTTCAGTCTGTGGGTGTCTTTTCCTATGAGATGAGTCTCTTGGAGGCAGCATTTTGTTGGATCTTGTTTTTAAATCCAATCTGCCAGTCTTTTGATGGCTGAGTTTTGGAAATTAACATTCAGGGTTGTTATTGAGACATGATTTGTATTACTAGTTATTTTTGGTATTTAACATGATTTGGTTTCTCTTTGATGGGTTTTTCCTTTAGAGTGACATTTCTCTTTTCTAATTTTCATTGTTTTTCATTTTCTCCTCATGGAATATTTTACTAAGTATGTGCTGTAGTTCAGGCCTTCTAGTTGTAAATTCTTTTAACTTTTGTGTATCATGGAAGGTTTTTATTTTATCATAAAAATAACATCTAAATCAAAATTCAATTGCTAATCAAAATTTAATTTTGCTGGGTATGATTCTTGGTTGGCATCTGTTTCTTTCAGAGCTTGGTATATGTTGTTGTAGGATCTTGTAGCTTTCAGGTTCTCCATTGAGAAATCAGAGATCCTGATTTCTTTCCCCAATATATAATCTGATTCCTTTCTCTTGTGGCTTTTAAAAAACTCTGTTTCTCCTGTATGCTACGTGTTTTTCATTATGATGTGCATTGGTGTGGATCTGTTGTGATTTTGTTCATTTGTTTTTCTGTTCTCTCCTTGTATTTGATTTTCCAATTCACTCTACATGTTTGGAAATTTTTACGATATTATTTCATTGAACAGATTTTCCATTTGTGTAGTTTGAACCTCTATGCCTTCCTCTATCCCAATAGTTGTTAAATTTGCTCTTTTCATGTTATCTCATAATTCTTGAATCTTCTGCTCATGGTTTGTTACCATCTTCACTGGGGTCAACTTTATTTTTTCAAGATTATATATTTTGCTTTGAATGTCAGAGGTTCAGTCTTCCAAGTGATCTATTCTGTTGGAGATGCTTCCTATTGAGTTCTTAATTTGGTTTACTGTTTCCTTCATTTCAAGGATCTCTGTTTTTTTTTCAGAATCTCTATCTCCTTATTGAAGGAAACTTTTGTTTTCTGTATTTGCTTATGTAGCTCTTTATCAAAATGATCCCATGTTGCCTGTATTTGCTCTTATATCTTTCTTTAATTCACAGAAAATTATGTACCTCCTCCACTCCTTCTCTGTTATTTCTCCTGCTGTTCTGACCATGGATTATAATAATGCAGCATCTTTGTTTAGGGCACATTCTTGTTGGTTTTTCATGAATCTTCCCTCCTATCTCTCTGTTTTCAAGGTGTTACAATTTTTATCCTATAGGCTTATAGTGTCCCCAATGGGTTCCAATAACTTTCTATTTAAAAAATTTATTTATCTGTTAAATACATGACAACAGTGGAATGCATTACAATCCTTATTACACACAGAGCACAATTTTTCATTCCTCTGTATTTAAAGTATATTCATGCTAATTTATGCCATTCTACATGTACTCATTCCTTTCTGCATTACAACTCTTATCGAACACAATTTTCATATCTGTTTGTATATAAGGTATGTTGGCACCAAGTTCAAATCTTCATACATGTGTTTTTGAATAATGATGTTGATCATATTCCACCATCCTTGCTAATCCCCTTCCCCCTCCATTTTCCTCTCTCCCCTCTTCCCTATCTAGAATTAATCTAATCCTCCCATGCTCTCCCTCCCTTCCTCACTGTGAGTCACTCCACATATATCAGAGAAAATACTTGGCATTTGTTTTATTGGGTATTGGCTAACTTCATTTAACATAATATTCTCCAACTCCATCCATTTACTAGCAAGCACAATGTTTTTATTCTCTTTTAGTGCTGAGTAATATTCCATTGGGTATATATATATCCCATTGTCTTTATCCATTCATTCACTGAAGGGCATCTATGTTGGCTCCACAGTTTAGCTATTGTGCATTGTGCTGCTGTAAACATTGATGTGGCTGTGTCCCTGTAGTATGCTGTTTTTAATCCCTTTGGGGATAGACTGAGGAATGGGATAGCTGGGTCAAATGGTGGTTCCATTCCCAGGTTTCCAAGGAATCTCCATACTACTTTCCATATTGGCTGCACCAATTTGTGTCCACACCAGCAATGTATGATTGTGCCTTTTCTCCCACATCCTTGCCAGCGCTCATTGTTTATATGCATAATAGCTTCCATTCTGGCTGGAGTAAGATAAAATCTTAGTTTTGATTTGCATTTCTCTAATTACTATGTTGAACTTTTCATATATATTTGTTGCTCCGTTGTATATCATATTCTGAGAAGTGCTTGTTCAGTTCCTTGGTCCATGTATCGATTGAGTTATTTGGTTTTTTGTTTGTTTGTTTGTTTTGTGTGTGTGTGTATGCGTGTCAAGATTGAGTTCTTCATATACCCTAGAGATGAGGGCTATATGTGATGTGTGAGTGGTAAGAGTTTGCTCCCAGGATGTTGGCTGTCTCTTTACCTCACTGATTGTTTCTTTTGCTGAGAATCTGTTCAGTTTTGATCTGTCTACTTATTGATTCTTGGTTTTAATTCTTATGCTATAATAGTCTTATTAAGGATGCCGGGGCCTAATACAACATGATGAAGATTTGGACCTACATTTTCCTCTCTTAGGTGCAGGGTCTCTGATTTAATTCCTAGGTCCTTGATCCACTTTGAGTTGAGTTGTGTGCTTGATGAAAGAGAGGGTCTTAATTTTATTTTGCTGCATATGGATTTGCAGTTTTCCTAGCACCAGTTGTTGAAAAGGCTATTTTTTCTCCAATATGTTTTTGGTACCTTTGTCTAGTATGAGATAACTGTATTTATATGTGTTATTCTCTGTGTTCTCTTTTCTATACAGTTGGTCTACTTGTCTATTTTGGTGCCAGTACCACGCTGTTTTTGTTACTATTCCTCTGAAGAATAGTTTAAGGTCTGGTATAGTGATGCCACCTGCCTTCCTCTTCTAAGGATTGCTTTGCCTCTTCTGGTTCTCTTTGTTTTTCCAGGATTAATTTTTATTTCTTTTTCTATTTCCATGAGGAATGCCATTGGGATATTGATTGGAGTTGTATTAAATCTGTATAGTGCTTTTGGTAGCATGGTAATTTTGACAATATTAATTCTAACTATTCAAGAAGAAGGTAGAAATTTCCATCTTATAGGTCTTCTTTAATTCTTTTTATTTAGCATGTTGTAGTTTCCATTGTACAAGGCTTTTACCTCTTTTGTTAAATTAATTTAATCCCTTTCAATTCTCATTACCTTATTTTTTCCCTTCATTATTTCCCCCATTATTCTCCTTCATCTATTTTATTAATCTTTTTATTCATATATGTTTGATGCTTTCTACATAGACAGGAAGGTGGAATTCACAGTGGTATATTTTTATATACCCATGTTTTTTAAATTCATTTGATATTCTCCTTTCCTGTCACTCCCACCCAGTCTCCTTATACTCCGCTAATCTTCTCTATATGTTTATGATATCTAATTCTCCTTTCCCTTTGTGTTTTGCTATAGCTGTCGCATGTGAAAGAAAACATTTGACCCTTGATCAGTCTGATTAATTTCGCTTAGCATGATGTTGTTAATTTCTGTTCATTTACTGACAAAAGTCACAATTTACATCTTCTTTATCGCTGACTAAAAACATATTGTGTGTATCACATTTTATTAATCAATTCATCTGTTAACCGGCATGGGAACTGCTTTCATAATTTGGCTATGGTGAATTAGGATGCTAGGAACAAAAATGTGGCTCTATCAAAATATAAAATTAATTACAATTACAGATAGCCAATATTCATGGCTACTCATACATGATTTTCTGATATAAATATAAGTCAGGCATAAGAAAACAATCCACTGTTGATCATTATATATAGGCAGTAGCATATTCAAATAAATGTTTCTCATTATGGAAGTAGTGTTACTTATTTGGCAAATATCACTTGCATTTTTGTTTGTTTTTTTTAATCTTTTTAAATATACTTATTATTATTTTTGCTGTGGTTTTGACTTTTTTCTTGTGCCTGTTACAAATACGTTTTTTCTTCTTGCAAAATATAAGTAAAGTCTAATTTACCATTTTTAAGTTTATAATCTCATAGCTTATACAGTAGCCATAATGTTGCAAAACGATCACCAGTGTTTAATTTCTGATATTTTTATACATAAAAAAATCAGGTCCTTCTAACACCCATTTACATTCTCCCAAAGAATTAATTTTTGCATCCCTTGTCATTTTTAATGTTTTCTCATTTTTAGATTTTGTGTAAATTTTAATACTATTCTGTTCTACTGTTTAGATTTTGTGTAAATTTTAATACTGTTTTGTTCACTAGACAACATATTTTAGAAAGATAAAAGGCATAACAATTTGTTCCTTATGGCTTTGACTTTTAAGAGCAGACTGATACATGGCTCATCCAGGGCAGGGCTGTCAGTGTAGATTCCCTAAGTGGGCAGTTTGTACATTTCAGCTACAGTTCTTGGAACCATGGTGATTGAACTGGAGGAATAATTTGGAGACTTTATGAACTCCAAAGTAAATAAGGCTGGGAACTAAGCAGAAACATAATAAAAGTAAAAATAAAAGTTTAAACAAATATTATTCTTAAGATACACTAGGGTCATGATTGATTGTTTTAACTTAATGGCATTAGAAATTAATGGGGATTGGTAAAAAATATTTCAAGTAGAACTTTTCAGACATTGAAGTTTCTACTACAGATAGGAGACATAGAAACCCACTGAATTCTGTGGTTTTCCAAGAAAATGACAGAGTAGATTTATGAAATATCTATCAAATCTCACTATGTTATCAAGGCCTTAGTGGAAACTATTGCATTTGTTTTTGTGCTGCTGGTAATAAAACCCAAGGTCTTACACATGATGAACAATTTCTGCACCACTTAACTACAACCATAGTTCCATAAAATATTATTATGTAATTGTCTCTGTAGGTGAAAACCTTACAGGTTATTTTGTATTTATGCATAAATTACATATAATTAATGAAATATAATTCATAATGTCACATAATTATTCATTAATATGACTCATTATAATGAATGATTTTAAAGATATATGCTTAAACTATGTAACTCTGCAGTATTTTATATATCTATAATTATAAATCTATGTACATATACAGACATCTATAGAAAAACAGATGTACATACACAAATCTTATCTCCATGGATCTGTATATGTTTATTATAGTTTCAGATTATATCATTCTTATTATTGCTTCTTATAAGTTTCTAATACCATTATATGTGATAGTGCCCATTTTTAAATTGCTTGTTATCTCGCTCAGTATTTTAAAAATATATTTAGTTATCAATGGACCTTTATTTGTTATTAATTTATATGTGGTGCTGAAGATCAAACCCAGTGCCTCATACAAGGTAGAAAATTGCTCTAACACTGAGCCAAAACTGCATCTCTTTTGCCGAGTTTTAAGAGCTCAATGTATTTTCTTTTTATTCCAGACCTTCATCATACATATATTTGGCAAATATTTCATCCAGCTTCTTCTCATTCAGTTAATAGCATACTTCAAAATACAGAATGGTTTTCAACAGAGGAAAAGTTTATTAACTTTCTCATTTATAGATCTTGCTTCTGGCTTTGTTCATGTCAAGGACAAAGCCATATAGAATTTCTGCTATGTTGTCTGACACAAGCTACAAATTTAACATTTTCTTTCAGATGAATGATTTAATTTTTCAAAAGTTGTAAGTTCTGTGTCTAATTCATTTCTTTGCATACAGATGCCAGGGTGTTCATAATTCATTAAAAAGATTATATCATCTCCCGGGAAATCCTGCCATCTCTTGTGTGTTTTTTGAGTTTATTTCTAGGTTTTCAGTTCTATTCCACTAATCTGTTTGTATACTCTTTGCCACATATCTCACCTTTGGGGTACTGTAAGTTCATAGTAAATCTCAGTGTCAGATATTTCAGTCCCATAAACTTATTCTACAGAATTGTTGACCATTCTATATGCCTGCATTCTCCATATAGCCTTTAGAAGCCATTTTTTTTTATATTTGTGCAATAGGTTGTTACGATTTTATCATGGTTGTGTTTAATTCATTTACTAGAGTTGTATATAGCTGATATCTTAATATTGAATGCTTCTTTGTATGTTTGGTAGTTGTAGGGTCGCCCAATTTACAGGAAGTAGATCAGCAGTGTAGATGACATTCTGGGACTTATAAGTGACATCAGAATTAGGTGAAAGACTGCAATTTTGAGACCCGAAGTAGTGACACTTGTGCCAACCAGTGTCAAATACAATTGATTGATTGTATATCCTCTTCTGAGAAGTGTCTGTTCGGGTCCTTGGCCAATTTATTGATTGGATTATTATTATTATTTGGTGTTAAGACGTTTGAGTTCTTTATATACTCTAGAGATTAGTGCTCTATCTGATGTATGAGGGATAAAAAATTGCTCCCATAAAGTAGGCTCTCTATTCTATTGAGTTTTTTTATAAAAATCTTTAGTTTCAATCCATCCCATGTGTTGATACTTGGTTTTAATTCCTGTGCTATAGGAGTGTTATTAAGGAAGTTGTATCCTAATCACACATGATGGAGATTAGGGCTTACACTTTCTTCTATTTGGAGAGTCTCTGGTTTAATTCCTAGATCCGTGATCCATTTTGAGTTAACCTTTATGCATGGTGAGAGAGAGGGATTCAATTTTATTTTGCTGCATATGGATTTACAGTTTTCCCAGCACCATTTGTTGAAGATGCTGTCTTTTTCCAGTGCATATTTTTAGCACCTTTGTCTAATATAAGATAATTGTGGTTTTGTGGGTCGGTCTCTGTGTCCTCTATTCTGGGCATCCACTGAAGGGCATCTAGGTTTACTCCATAGTTTAGCTATTCTGAATTGTGCTGCTATAAACAATGACCTGGCTGTGTCCCTGTAGTGTGCTGTTTTAAAGTTTTTGGTATAGTCTGAGAAGAGAAATACTTGGGCCAAATGGTGGTTCCATTCCCAGATTTCCAAGGAATCTCCATACTGATTTCCAAATTGGCTGCACCAATTTGCAGTCCCACCAGCAGTGTATGAGTGTTCCTTTCTCCCACATCCTTGCCAACACTTCCTGTTGTTTGTCTTCATAATAGCTGCCCTTCTGACTGGAGTGAGATGGTATCTTAGGGTGGTTTTAATTTGAATTTCTACCAGCCTGTTTTGATGCCAGTACCATGCTGTTTTTGTTGCTGGGGCTCTGAAGTATATTTTAAGGTCTGGTATAGCAATGCTGCCTGCATCCCTTTTCCTGCTAAGGATGGTTTTAGCTATTCTGGTTCTCTTATTTTTCCATATAAAGTTTATGATTGCTTTTTCTATTCCTATGAGGAATGCCATTGGGATTTTCATCAGAATTGCATTAAATCTGTAGAGTGCTTTTGGTAGTAGGGCCATTTTGATAATATTAGTTCTACCTATTCAAGATCAAGTTAAATCTTTCCATCTTCTAAGGTCTTTAATTTCTCTTTAGTGTCTCCTAGTTTTCATTGTATAGATCCTTCACCTCTTGTTGATTCCCAAGTTTCTTTTTATTATTTGAGGTCATTGTGAATGGGGTAGTATTTCTCATTTCTCTCTCAGAGGATTTGTCACTGATATACACAAATGCCTTTGATTTGTGGGTGTTGATTTTATATCCTGCTACTTTGCTGAATTCTAGTTATAGAAGTTTTCCAGTGGAGTCTTTTGAGTCTTCTAGGTACAGAATCATATTATCAGAAAATAGTGCTAGTTTAAATTCTTCTTTTCCTATACATATTCTTTTAATTTCTTTCATCTGTCTAATTGCTCTGGCCAGTGTTTCAAGAACTATATTGAATAGAAGGGGTGAGAGAGGGCATCCCTGTCTTTTTTCCGATGTTAGAGGGAATGCCTTCAGTTTTTCTCCATTTAGAATGATGTTGGCCTGAGACTTAGCATAGATAGCCTATAAAATGTTGAGGTAAGTTCCTGTTATCCCTAGTTTTTCTAGTGTTTTGAACATGAAGGGGTGCTGTATTTTGTCAAATGCTTTTTCTGCATTTGTTGAGATGATCATAAGGTTCTTATCTTTAAATCTACTGATGTGATGAATTACATTTATTGATTTCTATATGTTGAACCAACCTTGCATCCCTGGGATGAATCCCACTTGATCATGATGAACCATCTTTTTGATATGTTTTTGTATTTGATTTGCCAGAATTTTACTCAGAATTTTTGCTTCTGCTTTTTAGAGGTATTGGTCTGAAGTACACTTTCTTTTCTGTGTTTGTCTGATTTTAGAATGAAGGAGATATTGGCCTTATAGAGTGAGTTTGGAAGTGCTCCCTCTTTTTATATTTCATGGAATAATTTGAGGAGTATTGGTGTTAGTTCTTCTTTGAAGGTCTTGTATCCATTGAGTCCTGGGATTTATTTATTTATTTATTTTTGGTTGGTAGGCTTTGATGGTGTCTTCTATTTCATTGCTTGAAAATGATCTGGTTAACTTACTCAGTTTGTGTAAGTCACATGATTCTAGACATTTGTTGATGACTTCAATATTTTCTGTTTTATTGCAGTACAAATTTTCAAAATAATTTCTAATTATCTTCTGTATTTCTCTAGTGTTCATGGTGATATTTCCTTTTTCATCATGGATTTTAGTAATTGGAGTATTTCTCTCCTTCTTTACAGTAGCATGGATAAGGTTTTATCAAATGTATTTGATTTTCAAAGAGCCAACATTTCATTTTGAAAATTTTTTAAAAAATTAAAAATATATGGCAGCAGAATATATTACAATTCTTATTACACATACAGCACAATTTTTCATATCTCTGTATATAAAGTAGGTTGACATCAATTCGTGTGTTCATACGTGTACTTTGGATAATGATGTCTATTGTATTCCACCATCCTTGCTAATCCTTTTCCCCTCCCTATTCCTCCCACCACACTGCCCTAAATATAATTCATCTATTCCTCCCATGCTCCCCCTCCCTACCCCAGTATGAGTTAGCCTCCTTATATCAGAGAAAACATTCAGCATTTGTTATTTCAGGTTTGGCTAATTTCACTTAGCATTATCTTCTCCAATGCCATCCATTTACCTGCAAATGCCATGATTTTATTTTCTTTTATTGCTGAGTAATATTCTATTGTGTCAAATGCCACGTTTTCTTTATCCATTCATCCACTGAAGGGCATCTATGTTGGCTCCACAGTTTAACTCTTGTGAATTGTGCTGCTAAAAACATTGTGACTGTGTCCCTGTAGTATGCTGTATTAAGTCCTTTGGTTATAGACCAGGGAGTGGGATAGCTGGGTCAAATGGTGGTTCCATTCCCAGTCACTTTGTCAATTTTTATTTGCTTCTTTTGTTCCAATTTCATTGATTTCAGCTCTGATTTTAATTCTTTTCTGTCCTTTACTACTTTTGGTGTTGATCAATTGTTTTTCCTAGGCTTTGAGATGTAATTTTAGGTCATTTATTTGACTTTTTCTTTTTTAAGGAATGAACTCCATGTAATGAACTTTCCTCTTAGTAATGCCTTCATAGTGTCCCAGATATTTTGATGTGTTGTATCTCTGTCCTCATTCACCTCTAAGAATTTTTAAATCTCCTCTTTGATGTTTTCTGCAACCCATTGTTCATTCACTAGCATATTATTTAGTCTCCAGGTATAGGAGTAGCTTCTATTTTTATCATTGATTTCTAATGTCATTCCATTATGATCTGATAGAATGCAGGGTAGAATATTTACTTTTCTGTATTGCTTAGAGTTCCTTTTTGGCATGACATATGGTCTATTTTAGAGAAAGATCCATTTGCTGCTGAGAAGAAAGTGTCTTCGCCTGTTGAAGGATGAAATAGTCTATGTATGTCAGTTAAATCTAAGTTGTTGATTGCATTATTGAGTTCTATAGTTTCTGTCTGGAAGATCAATCCAGTGGTAAAAGAAGATCAATCAAGTGGTAAAAGAGGTGTGTTAAAGTCACCCAGAATTATTGTCTTGTGGTCTACTTGGCCCTTAAACTTGAGAAAAGTCTGTTTGAACATAGATGCTCCATTGTTTTGGGGGTGTGTATATTTATAATTGTTCTGTCTTGATGGTGTATTGTTCCTTTAAGCAGTATGTAGTGTCCTTCTTTATCCCTTTTGATTAACTTTCACTTGAAGTCTACATTATTTGATATAAGAATGGAAACCCCTGCTTGCCTCCACAGTATATGTGAGTGGTAGGTTTTTTAGTATTTATTTTTTGTATATGGACACAATACCTTTACTATTCAGTTTTATGTGGTGCGGAGGATCGAATACAGGGTCCAACATGTGCTAGGCTAGTGCTCTACCACTGAGCCCCAGCCCCAGCCTGAGCGATATATTTTTTTCCAACCTGTCACCTTTAGTCTCTGGGTATCTTTTCCTATGAGATGAGTCTCTTGGAAGCAGCATATTGTTGGTCTTTTTTAATCCAATCTGCCTGTTTTTTGATTGCTGAGTTGGAACTAAACTTTCAGGGTTATTATTATTTTTTTAACCCCCTCAGGATTGTTATTGAGACAAGATTTGTATTCCCAGTTATTTTTGTTTATTTTTGGTATTTAACTAAGTCAGTTTCTCTTTGATAGGTTTTTCCTTTAGAGTGATACTACCCTTTTCTGATTTTTTATTGTTGTTCATTTCCTCCTCATGGAATATTTTGCTAAGGATGTTCTGTAGTGCAGGTTTCTGGTTGTAAATTCTTTTAAATTTGTGTATGATGGAAGTTTTTTATTTTCTCAAAAAAATAACATCTGAATTGAAATCTAATTGCTAATCAAAATTTAATTTTGCTGGGTATGATTCTTGGTTGGCATCCATTTCTTTCAGAGCTTGGTTTATATTGTTGCAGGATCTTGTAGGTTTCAGGGTCTCAGTTCAGAAATCAGAGATCCTGATTGTTTTTCCCCATATGTAATTTGATTCCTTTCTCTTGTGGCTTTTGAAATGCTGTGCTCCTCCTGTATGCTAGGTATTTTCATTATGATGTGCGTTGGTGTGGACCTGTAGTGATCTTGTTCATTTGGTGTCCTATTTGATCCTTGTATTTGATTTCCCAATTCACTCTACATGTTTGGAAATTTTTCTGGTATTACTTCACTGAATAGATTGTCCATTTCTGTAGTTTAGACCTCTATGCTTTCATCTATCCCAATAGTTGTTAAATTTGGTCTTTTCATATTATCTCACAATTCTTGAATCTTCTGCTCACGGTTTCTTACCATCTTCACTGAGGTCAACTTTATTTTTTCAAGATTATATATTTTGCCTTCAATGTCAGAGGTTCTGTCTTCCAAGTGATCTATTCTGTTGGAGATGCTGCCTATTGAGTTCTTAATTTGGTTTACTGTTTCCTTCATTTCAAGGATCTCTGTTTTTTTTTTTTTTTCAAAATCTCTATCTCCTTATTGAAGGAATCTTTTGCTTTCTCTATTTGCTTATGTAGCTCTTTATCAAAACGATCATTTGCTGCCTGTATTTGCTCTCATATCATACTTTAATTCACAAAAATATTATGTACCTTCTCCCATTTATCCTGCTATTCTGACCATGGATTCTAATTATGTTGCATCTTTGTGTGGGGCACATTCTTTCTTGGTTTCTCATGTTGTTCATGCATCTTCCCTTCCAGCTCTGTGTTTTTAAGATATATAGCCATGTAGGCTTAGAGTTTCACCAATGGGTTTCAGTACCTTTCTTTTAAAAAAATATTTATTTTTTAAAATATAGAACAACAGTGGAATGCATTACAATTCTTATTACACACATAGAGCACAATTTTTCGTATCACTGTACAGAAAGTATATTCATGCTAATTTATGCCATTATATATGTACTCATTTCTTTCTGCAATACAACTCTTAATACATACATATATATATATATATATATATATATATATATATATATATATATATAATCACAATTTTTCATATCTCTGGTTGTATATAAGGTATGTTGGCACCAATTTGTGTCTTCATACATGTACTTTGGATAATGGTGTCATCACATTCCACAATGTGGAGGCCTCTTCCCCTCCCCTCCAACCCCTCTGCCCTATGTAGAATTCATCTATTCCTCCCATGCTCTCCCTCCCTATCCCACAATACTCAGCCTCCTTATATCAGAGAAACCATTCAACATTTATTTTTTGGGTTTGCCTGACTTCATTTCTCCAATACCATCCATTTACATGCAATTGCCATGATTTTATTATTGTTGAGTAAAATTGCATTGTGTATATATGCCCCATATTTTTATCCATTCATCCACTGAAGGGCATCTGGGTTGGCTCCACAGTTTGCTATTCTGTATTGTGCTGCCATAAACATTGTCATGGCTGTGACCCTGTAGTATGCTGTTTTCAAGTCCTTTGAGAATAGTCCAAGAAGAGGAATAGCTGGGTCAAATGGTGTTTTCATTCCCAGATTTCGAAGGAATCTCTATACAGTTTTCCATGTTGTTTGCACCAATTTGCAGTCCCACCAGCCGTGTATGAGTGTGCCTTTTCCCCCACATCCTTGCCAACACTTGTTGTTTGTCTTTATGGTAGCTGTCATTCTGACTGGAGTGAGATGATATCTTAGAGTGGTTTTTATTTACATTTCTCTAATTGCAAGAGATGATGAACTTTTTAAAAAATATTTGTTGATTGATACTACATCATTTTCTGAAAAGTATGTGTTCAGGTCCTTGGCCAATTTGTTGATTGGATTATTGGGGTTTTTTGGTGCTTAGCATTTTGAGTTCTTTATATACTAGATATTCTCTATCTGATTTGTGAGGGATAAAAATCTACTCCCAGCGTGTAGGCTCTCTGTTCACCTCAGATTTTTTTTCTGAGAAGAAAGTTTTTAGTTTGAATCCATCCCATTTGTTGATTCTTGGTTTTAATTCTTGTGCTATAGGCATCTTATTAAGGAAGTTGGGGTGGCCTAGCCCCATGTGATGAAGATTATGGCCTACTTTTTTATCTATTAGATGCAGAGTCTCTGGTTAAAATCCTTGGTCCTTGATCCAATTTGAGTTGAATTTTGTGCATGGTGAGAGATAGGGTTTTCATTTTATTTTTTGAAAATGGATTTCCAGTTTTCCCAGCACCGTTTGTTGAAGAGGCTATCTTTTCTCCAATCCATGTTCTTGGCACCTTTGTCTAATGTAAGATAATTGTAATTTTGTGAGTTAGTCTGTGTGTCCTCTATTCTGTACCATTGGTCTACTGGCCTGTTTTAGTGCCAATACCATGCTGTTTTTGTTACTATTGCTCTGTAGTATAGTTAAGGTCTGGTATAGTCATACCACCTTCTTTGCTCTTCCTGCTTATAACTGCTTTAGCTATTCTGGGATTCTTATTTTTCCAGATGAATTTCATGATTGCTTTTTCTATTTCTATGAGAAATGTCATTGGGATTTTGAACAGAATTGCATTAAATCAGTATAGTGCTTTTGGTTGTATGGTAGTGTTGATAATATTAATTCTGCCTATGCAAGAGTAAGGTAGATCTTTCCATCTTCTAAGGTCTTCTTTGATTTCTTTCTTTAGGGTTCTGTAGGTTTCCTTGTATAGATCTTTCACCTCTTTTGTTAGGCTGATTCCCAAATATCTTATGTTTTCTTTTTTTGAAGTTACTGAAAATGGGGTAGATTTTCTTATTTCCTTCTTGAGGCTTTGTCACTGAAGTACAGAAATGCCTTTTTTTAATGTGTGTTAATTTTATATCCTGGTGATTTGCTGAGTTCATTTTTCTAGAAGTTTTCTGGTGGTGCTTTTGGGGTCTTCTAGGTATAGAATCGTATTTTCAGCAAATAGTGCTAATTTAAGTTCTTTTCCTGTAGTTATTTTTTTTAATTTCTTTCATCTGTGTAATTGCTCTTGCCAGTGTTTCAAGAAATATGTTGAATAGAAATGGTGAGAGAGAGCACCCCCTGTCTTGTTCCAGTTTTTTGAGGAAATGCCTTTAGTTTTTCTCCCTTTAGAATGATGTTGGCCTTAGGCTTAATGTAGAGAGCTAATATGATGTTGAGGTATGTTCCTGTTGTCTTAAGTTTTTCTAATTTTTTTTTAACATGAAAGGGTGCTGTATTTTGTCAAATGTTTTTTCTGTGTCTCTCGAGATGATCATATGATTCTTATTTTTAAGTCTATTGATGTGATGAATTACCTTTTTTGATTTACATATGTTGAACCAACCCTGTATTCCTGGACAAACCCCACTTTATCTTGGTGCACGACCTTTTTAATATGTTTTTGTATTTAATTTGCCAGAATTTTATTCAAATTTTTTGCATCTATGTTCATTAGAGATATTGGCCTGAAGTTTTCTTTCTTTCATTTGTCCCTGCCTGGTTTGGGGATCAGGGTGATATTGGCCTCATTGAATGAGTTTGGACATGCTCCTTCTTTCTCTATTTTCTGAAATGAATTTAATAATATTGGTATTTTGAATTTCTTCTTTAAAGGTCTTGTTTAACTCAGCAGTGTATCTATCTGGGCCTGGACTTTTCTTGGTTGATAAGCTTCTGATGGCATCTTGTATTTCATCATTTAATATTGGTCTGTTTAAATTTTGTATGTTTCCTGATTCAATCTGGGCATATCATATGACTTAAGAAATTTGTTTATGCCTTCAATGTCTTCTATTTTATTGGGGTATACATTTTCAAGATAATTTCTAAATATCCTCTCTATTTCTGTAGTGTCTTTTGGGATATTGCCTTTTTCATCATGTATGCTGATAATTTGAATTTTTTCTCTCCTTCTTTTCATTAGCATAGCTCGGGATCTGTCAGAGAACCAACTTTTTGTCAAGGTTTAATTGTTTCTTTTAATTCAATTTCAGTTCTAATTTCAATTATTTCTTGCCTTCTAATGCTTTTGCTGTTGATTTGTTCTTCTAGGGCTTTGAGATGAAGTATGAGATCAATTATTGACTTTTTCTTCTTTTAAGGAATGAACTCCATGCAATGAAGTTTCCTCCTAGTACTGCTTTCATAGTGTCCAGGAGATTTTGATATGTTGTGTCTATGTTCTTGTTTACCTCTAAGAATTTTTTAATCTCCTCCTTGAAGTCTTCTGTAACCCATTATTCATTCTATTGTACCAAATTTATTCACTCATTTAACTGCTTATAGAACTTGAAATAATTCAAGTTTGTCTTTTCACGAGGTGGAAGTGTCACTTTACATGTCTCCGAACATTAATATTTTATGAATATTTTACACATTGAGAATGTGTCATGGATGATACTTGAAACTAATTGTATTGGGGAGTTCAATCTATCTCATGGATAGAAAGCAGAGAGAATAGGAACCAGACTGTTTTCAAAAGCTTTTTTACCAGTCTTTTTGTCTCCCTTGTGCACAATCTCCTTATGAGAATATCTTTGACAACTCTGATTTGCATCTGGAATTTCTGCCAAATTTCACATTCACTGATGGCAGAAAAGTTAGGAGTTGGGCTTTTATTCAGTGCTTGGATTATGGTATATATCCTTCACTTCACTCTGATATGGAATGTATATACTGTTTTTAGACTTATGTATTTTCCTCTGAATTAGATAATGCAAAGTATCTTATTCCATAATTAAAGTCACTCTCCTTCATGACAGTAAGTTCTACTAACTCTTAATTCATATTAAAAACTGAATAATGGTTTGGTCCATGTTCTATTGATCTAACAATTTTTATTTCAGGAGCCATTGACATTCAGGGATGTGGCTATTGATTTCTCTAAGGAGGAATGGGAATGCCTGGATCCTGCTCAGCAGAATTTATATAGAGAAGTGATGTTGGAGACCTACAGCAACCTAGTCTTTGTGGGTGAGCATAACTTTCCTTCAAAATTACTAATTATCATTATTTAGTTTTCTTCCCTTGAAGTATATCTTTTGGGAACTTCTCCACAAGAATGTGTTGCAGATTTATGCTTTCAATAAAGAAGATGTTTTAGTTCTTGGTGCTGACTAGACAATGTTAATGATGTTTATTTTCATCCTTAATGTTTTCCTTTGTTGGCATGATATATATCTTTCACTTGACATATGGTTGACTTAGAGGAATGCAGTGATGTCAAATCCTGTGGCCCACATATACTAGAGGACATAGTTGAGGTAGAGGAGGAAATCTAAATTCAAAAAGGTTCATTGAGACATTATCCAGCAGAAAACACTTTTTAGAAGCTTTGAATTTTTTCTCTTGTTATCATAGAAAAACCTGTCCTGTGTTTTGTGCTTTAAAATTATGTAGTATCCTGCTTTTCCTCCAGTAATATTTCCATACATTCAAATTAACAACAAAACACTCCCCTTGCCTTGTGAGTGTCAATATTATCTGACAGCTCTTCCATAATTTTAAAAATATTTTTAGTTGTTAATGAATTTCCTATTTGTCCATATATGATACGGAGAATTGAACCCAGGGCCTCTCATATGCTAGACAAGCTCTTTAACACTACTCTACAACTCCTGCCCTTCTTCCATTATTTGCAGGAAAGTATGCACATTTATGGAGACCTCTAGGTCCACCCATTGTAATACATTACTATCATAAGTCAGTGTCTCTCATCTTATTTGTATATATTTTTTCACTAAAATTTTCTTATCACTGTTCTTTCTGATATGTGTAATGGATTTTCTGTGAAATTATCTGCCATGGAATGAATGTCAAGTTGGACAAAGACTGCTGTTTTGAGAGATGGTGTAAGTTTTATTTGAGTTAGAGGATTTGTAAAATAATACATCTGTACATATTTACAATTTGGTTGTTTTTTTCTCTTTTTTTAATTGTGTACAGTAGGTTCCATGTTATAGACTGGGTTTGCTAATATAAGTTAATTGCTTCACAAACTAAGATATGTATGATTCTTCTTTGTATTGCCAAAATATTATATGTGCTTTTGCTTGTATAAATATTAAGCCTCTTTTGTACATGACTTTTGTATTTTATCTTGATTGGCCTTTCATTCTGCCCATGTATGTAGAAATTGAAATTTTCTATGTGTAATTGTATTGGGGATTGATGGCTGTGATACTCTCATGCTGAACTACACCCCAAGCTCCTTTTCACTCATATTTGGAGAGAGGTTCTCACTAAGTTATTGAGGATGTCTTAAAATTGCAATTCGCCTGCCTCAGACTTCCTAGTAGTTGAGATTACATGCATGCTCATCATTTGTATATTGATGAGCTTGTTCTTATTTCAAGGATAAGGACCACATTATTTTAAATGTAGCTTTGAGAAATGTTGCAATTCTCTTTATCTATTAATTTTCAGTGTAATCAAAACCACAAAGTAAAACTTACTGTCTCCAAAATTGTAAATATACAGTTCAGTAACATTAATTCAAATTGTTATGCAATATATCTCTACAAAGTTTAAATCTCAAAAGAAAAAAAAACCCACAATGCATAGGAAGCAAGGGCTCATTTCTGTCTCCTCATCACAAAACTATTCCCTTTTGTTCAGAAAGCTTCTTTTTTAGTTTAGAGAGGTCATGTTCGTAGAATTCTGCAGTATTCTTTCTGTGACATTTCAGTTAACCTAGTGTACATACATTTTGTAAAATATATAATTAGAATACATGCTTTCACTTCAAAGTTCTGTAGTTTTATATTCCAATATGGCTCATCGTTCTTTTCACGGGATATTTGGTTTGCATCCCCCATGATGGCTCTGTTGAATAACAATGTAACAACACTGGTGTGCAATGTTTTTAATTTGCTATTGATGTGAGGGCTTATTGCCACACTCATTAAGAACTCCATCTACTGACTCCATGTTTGCATTTACCATTAAATGCTATAACGTTTAGTATATTTTTTTGCTGGGAAATAACCTTATTTGTATTTTGGGGGATATTCATACAATTTTAAGGTAAGATTTCTCTGAAAAAAAATTTTTAACAATGGGACGTTAATGAATATTACATGGAGCCTCTAGTTAACTTTAAGTAGTATAAACATCTTTAAATTTAATCTTTCAATTTTGAACAACAGCATGCCCAAGAGTGTTCAATCAACTGACACATATTTAGGGATTTTTGAAAATCCCTACCACTTTTGACTTCAAATGCTTATTCCATGTTGGTTACAAAATAACTATCACTTAAATATTTATTAAACTTTGTTTTAATATATAAAATTGATCTAATCAGCACAATATTCCACTTGTGATTAAGAACAGGGATTCTATGTCTATCGTAGTTTCAAAATATTTTCAAAGTCTTATGCTTTGCAATTACCATTTTGCGTCACTGTATTTCCCTTTTCAGTAAGTGGGGATTGATGTCTCTTAGTATGACAGTGATTCTTTGTTTTCATTCAACCCTCTCAGTGTTTTCTTTGTGTGTTTGGGAAGTATGAAGTACGTAGCGAATGTATTTACTCTTAATTCAGAACCTAGGGAAAAGGTCCTTTTCTCTCTTTTGCCTCTTTTCAAAGTTTTTTTTTTTTAAATTTAAAAGTCTTCTATGTCCTATAACTGTCTTAAACTATGTTTTGTGTACTATAATTTAGACAGCCCAGGTTTTGTTCGATCACTTTTGTATGTGTCATTATTATATCCTTTTGCTTTCAGTATGTGTGTGTTCTTAGATTTAGAGTATCCTGTAGACTACCTACAGTTGCAATATTTAGAGTTAATTCAGATATCCAAGGTTTGTTTTGATCAGAATTTTTTAATCTTGCAGTTGCCAACAAAAAACTCTAAAAATGAAGAATCTCCTACTCATAATTTGTATGAGTATCAACTTGACTTCACTTTATTAAAAAACTGAATATATTTATGTGTCCTTTTAAAATTATATTATTGTTACAGGTGTATATGCCAATTAACAGTATTGTTGCTATGCTTTTTTCTTTCAAATTCTATTGCAAAATTACATGTTTGGAGACCCATCATTACATTAAAATAGAATTGTTTTTGCCAAGAAATATTTAAAATTTCATATGACTTATGATGCTGTGCACTTACATTTTATTATGGAGGAATACATTTAGTAATTTTTGGAGAACAGATCCAGTGATGATGAATAGTGTGTGTATTTTTATATGTTTAAAGTCTTCATTTTCCTTCTCTTTGGAAAGGTAGTAGCTGTGAATATAATGTCTTGGTTGATAATTTTATTCTTTCATCCCTTGAATATAGATAGACTCAAATTCCTTCCTGTGTTGTGAAGATTCAAATAAGGATTTCACAATTATATAATTACACATTTCTAGGTGACCCATCTTTTTCTCTTGGATGCTCTCAGTATTCTGAGTTTTTAAACTTGGATTAAAACCTACTTTGAGTCTTTACAACTTGGAGAAAACTGAGCTGCTTGGATGTTTCATTTTTCCTATTTTCTGAGATGTGTTTATTAGTACTGGAAAGAGAACTAAAGGGCGATTTAGCACTTTGCATTTTTTACTTTGTCTGGCCTTCAAAATTTGATCCTCTAGCTCAATCTCCTATGTTGCTTTGTACAACCACCCCTGACTCTTTCAGACGTTTTCTAAAGAAAGTCTTTAAACATACACTTTCTCTTTATTACTATTAACAAATCTTGACTAATTTTTATTCTGGTTTTTGTGTGTTGGTTTAGTTCAGTAAACTTCTTTTAAATGATTATTGACTATTCCCTTTGAGTAATTCATAACTTTCCTTACAGTTGATTTAGCCATGTTTTTTTTTCTGTTGGTAAGCAGGAAGCCCTTTTTGAACAGTCCCCAAATATTCACATGTTTCAGATTTTTATATTTTAATAAAACAGAAGAAAGTTGGTAGAGTTAAAATATATTCTGAATGAGGAAAATCTTTGTGTAACACAATGGATTTTTCTCTACTATATTACTCTCCATAGTAATGTACTCATCTTCGATACTGTGAACACAAAGAGGAATAGAAAAATTTTCAAAGTAATTTTCTGTGTGTATTTTTATTTCATTTATATATTTCTACAGTAATGATAGACTTGGATTTAAAAATCCACTCCCCTGTTGATGTTATTTTTGCTGTAATTTCTTAGGTTTGCAAAATATACTCAGCCCAGTACAGTAAGTAAACATGTTTGTTATTTTTATTTATTACAGCCATGAATTCTCATCATCCTCGAGAAATTTTACCAGAGCAGGAAATAAAAGAGAGAGAAGGAAGATATGGAAAGTGGGACTTTGACTATTTACAACCAAGAAAACAATGGGAAAATATAGGTGAGAGTAAAGTTCAAAAATTGTATTGTAATAGACAAAATCAATCAGTAGTCCCTATTTATGATAAAAATTTTATGGTCAAAAGACACCAGAGAAAATTAATATCTGAAACAAAAATTCAATGTATTCCAATTATTTTGAGGAGTTTTATATGTATTTTAAGAATAAATCCATAGCCATTTTTGAACTGAAAGGCAATGTGGAAAATTTGAAATCTAGTCCATGCATCAGTTTTTAACTTGGCCAATTATAAAAGTAGCACTGAGTTAAAATTCCAGTCAAACATTTGCACAGAAAAGATATTTCTAAAAGTGAACCTTTTGGGAGTTTCTTTATAAAATGTCCATTTTTCTGAAACAAAAGATGAATTTCTCCTTGTGCCCAAATGGACAAAATATTAAAATTTGTAGAAAAATTTCTACTTCCCACTATTGCTCAATGACAATTCTGATACAGATTTCTGAAAAGTGCACTATATAGATAATGCTATAAGTAACACAATAAGCCATGTCTCTACCCTGAGTAATGACAAGTATATTTACATTGGTGATAAAAATTATGACTATAGAGAAATCCTAATTCTTTTCTAAAGGAAATTTATCAAGATGAAAAATGTAGGAAAGTCTTGCTTCAGTGATCAAAAACTAGTATTCATTAAAATATTCATAGTGAAGACAAAAGTTGCAAGTGTAAGATATGTGAAAGGGCTCTTAACTACAGTGCAGAGCTTGCTTAATACAAGAGAATTTATAGAGAAAGAGAGCCCGATAAGTAGGGAAGGTATTGAGCAGGCAAATGCTTTGATATATTTTTTAAACACAGCAGATACTATGACAGTGATAAATTCTACAAATTTAAAGAATGTGAAAAAACTTTTAGTGAAATGTTACAACTTGTTAAGTATCAGAGGATTTATACTGAAGGAAAGACCTGTAAATATAAAAAGAGTGGGAAAGCCTTAAAAAGTTTTTCAACCCTTACTCAACATTAAAAAATTTATTCTGCAGAGAAGACCTACCAGTGTGAAGAATGCAATGCACTCAAGAACTTTACTCAACATCACAGTGTTCATACAGAAGATATGCCATGCAAATGCAAAGAATGTGACAAAACTTCTAATGAAAGCTCCAATCTTATTTGTCACCAGTGGACACACCCTGGAGTGATGCCCTACATGTGTAAACAATTTTGCAAAGGTTTCAGTAGAAAACCAAGCCTTAAAAATTACCACAGAATTCATACTGGAGAGAAGCTCTTCAAATGTAAAGTATGTGGCAAAAGTTTTAATAGAAATTCACATCTTGATTGCCACAACAGGATTCATACTGGAGAGAAGCCCTACAAATGTAAACTGTGTGGCAAAAGTTTCAGTCATAAATCATCACTTACTCATCACCATCGAATCCACAGTGGAGAGAAGCCCTACAGGTGTAAAGAGTGTGGCAAAGCTTTTAATAGCATCTCACATCTCTATTGCCATAACAGGATTCATACTGGAGAGAAGCCCTACAAATGTAAAATGTGTGGCAAGAGTTTTACTCACATATCATCACTTACTCAGCACCAGCGAATTCACACTGGGGAGAAGCCCTACAGCTGTGAAGAATGTGGCAAAGCTTTTAATAGCATCTCAAAACGTATTTGGCACAAAAATATTCATACTGGAGAGAAGCCCTACAAATGTAAATTGTGTGGCAAAAGTTTTTATACAAACTCACATCTCTATTACCACAACAGGATTCATACTGGGGATAAGCCCTACAAATGTACAGTGTGTGGCAAGAGTTTTAGTCAAAAATCATCACTTACTCAGCACCAGCGAATCCACACTGGAGAGAAGCCCTACAAATGTAAAGAATGTGGCAAAAGTTTTAATCAAAAAATAACACTTACTCAGCACCTGAGAATCCACACTGGAGAGAAGCCCTACAAATGTAGAGAATGTGGCAAAGATTTTAATCAACAATCATCACTTACTCGACACCAGAGAACCCATACTAGAAAGAAGTCATATAAATGTGAAGAATGGCATAGCTTTTAATATTGAAGATCACATCTTACTAAACATTATAGATTTTTATACTGGAGAGAAGTTTTACAATGAAAACATTGCATCAGTGTCTTTAAGGATGAATCAACCCTTATTTCACAGTAGTTCAACACTATTTCACACCAGCGATATGATAGCACAGAAATTATATAAATGTAAAATAGGTGACAGAGTCTCCAATAGTTGTTCACACCCTACTCAACACCTCAGAATTCATACGAGTGAGAGGACGTGTGGAAAAATTTTTGCAAAGCTTTTGGCCATTGATCAAACATTTTTAAAACACTGGAGGATTTATAGCATATAGAAACCCAAGAATGTGTCCAAGTCTGTATTCAAATTTCCGACATTATTTAATTTCTGACTTAATATCTGTAGCAAATGTGGAGTAGCATTTTTCCAAAGTGTGTACCTTAGATAACAGCAAAATATTTACAAAAACACCTTGACAAATATAGTAAGTTTCTTATCTATAGCCCATCTCTTGTAGTATTTGGGACCTAGGTAGAAAAAAAAAACATTTAAATGTAGAAAATGGGTATTTGCTTTTGATATTTGCTGAAAATTTTTTTAACATCTTACCAGATATTGTAGAAATAAGGAAATACAAGTATAGAATTGTGCATCCCTAAAAGGATATAATTTTAGTATAAATCAACAATTACTAAAGAGTCTCATTTTTCACAACTGGAGAAATAATAATACTCAGAGTTGATTATTTCAGAAGGCTCTTAAGATTTATATGAAATTTAAAATTTAAATTTTTAAGAGCCTCTTAAACTTAGGGGCACTTAATCAGAAAACCACATCCTAAGATTTTTTTTTTCATTTATATTTAGAGATAGGTTTTGCTAAGTTGTATAGTGCCTCACTAAGTTATGGAGCCTGGCTTTGAACTTGCAAAACTTCTCACGTCCCTAGGGTCAAAGCATGGTCCCCCATGCAAGTTTTACAGAGCTTTTTACTTATATTTCATTACAGATGCAATTTGTTGCTAAATAAAGTGTGAATTTCTTAATGTTAACCTTGTCATGCATTTAATGATGTTATTAGGTCACACATCTCCCACTATTCACTTTGCTAATGGATCGATGCAATAGTAAAACTTTCTGTTGGGTAAATAATGCTATAACATCTCCACTAATTATTTCATATGTTTAATCAAGTATTATTTGGATAATATTATTTATGTAAATGATATACTCTCTTGTTTGTAATCATGGGAAAATTAAGACAGTTATAGGAAGGACCTAGGGATACTAAAATAATGCCCAGATATCCCTAGTTTGAATTAACAGTTTAACATTTCACCTTATAGAGTAGGAGTACACCCTAAGGGATCTACAAGCTCCCAATCAGGGAGAGGAGAAAGACACATGAGACTAGGAGCCAATGTGCGTATTCAGGCAGTAAAGGAGGGTTGCTGAAGGGGAAATATTCTTAATGTTTCCTGGGGAATCCACATGGTCCATAGGCCCATCCTGACTCTTGGACTGAAGAAACCATGCAGTTCCTCATGAATTCTATGACGTTCATCACTGAGGTGACTATACTCACCTCTAGTGTAGGAAAAACATCACAATTTGGGACCACTTCTTTAGTTTTGGATACCCAGTAGAAAAGTGTAACTAGAAACATGTAAAATGATGACTGTAAAAAGAAAAAGACATACTATAGGAGCATTTATGTCCCCACATTTTTTTATTTCTTTATATATTTAGATTTTGTAGACCCTTTGGTTCTACTTAATAATTTACAATATAATGCTTGTTATACTTATTGGATTATACGATAGATAGCATGTGTCATGGTCTCCCAGAACCCTCTGCAACCCAGTAATTATAAGATACTATAAACTAACCATGTCCCTCCTCAGATCTTACAGCTCCAAGAGCCCATGACACCACAGAGAGAGAAACACAATTTTGATTGAAATAAACCTCTAGACTCTCTTCTACAAGTCCTGTTCAAAAAGTAAAAACACAATATTCTCTTCATATGTGAGCCTTTTGGGTCAACAAAACACCACCCACCAACATTTCATTTAACTTTATTTGGGAAAATAAATATTGAAATATAATGATAAGTTCTAGGAGAATAATATTCACACCATTCTTTATTCCAAAGGGTAAATATCTAGGTTTCATGCTTATCTCCACATTATTTTATGCAGAAAACTGGCTTCATTTTACATATGAGAGTTTAAACTGTTTATATGGCCAGGAGGGAAGTTTCAGTCTTAGAGGTCTAAGGAAAATACTAAAGATCTTCCCTTTTCTTGATTGAATGATGTCTGCAATCTTTGATGAAACAGCTAAAAAATGCTGATTTCTCAATGCATCTGGCTCGGTGGCTCACTCATTGGAATCCCAATTTATTTAGTCATCTCAAGGCTATCACTCCCTCCTCTAGGATCTGACCTGTTCTTGGGAGTTCTTGGTGTTCTTCAGGGGATCACCAGTTCATGCAAGATGTTAGAATGAAGTTTTATTTGTTCTAAGTTGTATTTATTTGGCCTCACTTTCAATACAAGTTAGAACAAGACTTCAGACTCTCACCTGTGGAGAGGGTGCTCTGCTCAGCACTTCCCAGTCAGGACCCTGAAAAGCTCTTTGGGACTCCCCAGTACATAGGTTCAGTGGTTGGGTTTTCCTAGTCTGGCAATACAGTTGCCTGTGTCTTTCACTTTTGCTTTCTCTCTTGTTTTCATAGTATTACTCAAGGAAACACTGTCTTGTGTGAAGAGAGTGTCTTCCTTATCTATTGGATCTGACCTGCCAAGTTGAGCAGCTGCCCAGAAACTGAATGTCACAAACACATGTATGTGTTATCTAATCAGTAAGTAGTGTATCTTTCAACTGCATGATATTTTATTGCATGGGGGAGGAAATTGAGAATGCTGTTAGTGCACACAGCTCTATTAATAGTATATCACTGCTATGTAATATTTCCTCTCTGCTCAACTTGTTAGTATTGTTCTTTTTTTTTGACAGAATTCATGTTTTATTTTAACATTTTATTTTATTTTATTTTTTTATTGGTTGTTCACAACATTACAAAGGTCTTGACATATCATATTTCATACATTAGATTGAAGTGGGTTATGAACCCCCAATTTTACCCCAAATGCAGATTGCAGAATCATGTCGGTTACACATCCACAATTTTACATAATGCCCTATTAGTAATTGTTCTATTCTGCTACCTTTCCTATCCCCTACTATCCCCCCTCCAATCGCCTCCCATCTTCTCTCCCTACCCCATCTACTGTAATTCATTTTTCTCCTTGTTTATTTTCCCATTCCCCTCACAACATCATATATGTAATTTTGTATAGCAATGAGGGTCTCCCTTCATTTCCATGCAATTTCCCTTTTCTCTCCCTTTCCCTCCCACCTCATGTCTCTGTTTAATGTTAATCTTTTCTTCCTGCTCTTCCTCCCTGCTCTGTTCCTAGTTGCTCTCATTATATCAAAGAAGACATTTGGTATTTGTTTTTTAGGGATTGGCTAGCTTCACTAAGCATAATCTGCTCTAGTGCCATCCATTTCCCTCCAAATTCTATGATTTTGTCATTTTTTATTGCTGTATACTACTCCATTGTGTATAGATACCACATTTTTTTTTTATCCATTCATCTATTGAAGGGCATCTGGGTTGGTTCCACAGTCTAGCTATTGTGAATTGCGCTGCTATGAACATTGATGTGGCAGTATCCCTGTAGCATGCTCTTTTAAGGTCTTCAGGGAATAGTCCGAGAAGGGCAATAGCTGGGTCAAATGGTGGTTCCATTCCCAGCTTTCCCAGGAATCTCCAAACTGCTTTCCAAATTGGCCGCACCAATTTGCAGTCCCACCAGCAATGTAAAAGTGTACCCTTTTCTCCACATCCTCGCCAGCACTTGTTGTTGTTTGACTTCATAGTGGCTGCCAATCTTACTGGAGTGCGATGGTATCTTAGGGTGGTTTTGATTTGCATTTCTCTGACTACTAGAGATGGTGAGCATTTTTTCATGTACTTGTTTATTGATTGTATATCCGCCTCTGAGAAGTGTCTGTTCAGGTCCTTGGCCCATTTGTTGATTGGGTTATTTGTTATCTTATTGTCTAATTTTTTGAGTTCTTTGTATACTCTGGATATTAGGGCTCTATCTGAAGTGTGAGGAGTAAAATTTTGTTCCCAGGATGTAGGCTCTCTATTTACCTCTTTTATTGTTTCTCTTGCTGAGAAAAAGCTTTTTAGTTTAAGTAAGTCCCGTTTGTTTATTCTTGTTGTTAACTCTTGTGCTATGGATGTCCTATTAAGGAATTTGGAGCCCGACCCCACAATATGTAGATCAGAGCCAACTTTTTCTTCTATCAGATGCAGAGTCTCTGATTTGATATCAAGCTCCTTGATCCATTTTGAGTTAACTTTTGTGCATGGCGAGAGAAAGGGATTCAGTTTCATGTTGTTGCATATGGATTTCCAGTTTTCCCAACACCATTTGTTGAAGATGCGATCCTTCCTCCATTGCATGCTTTTAGCCACTTTATCAAATATAAGATAGTTGTAGTTTTGTGGATTGGTTTCTGTGTCCTCTATTCTATACCATTAGTCCACCCGCCTGTTTTGGTACCAGTACCATGCTGTTTTTGTCACTATTGCTCTGTAATATAGTTTGAAATCTGGTATCACTATACCGCCTGATTCACACTTCCTGCTTAGAATTGCTTTTGCTATTCTGGGTCTTTTATTTTTCCATATGAATTTCATGATTGCTTTATCTATTTCTACAAGAAATGCCATTGGGATTTTGATTGGCATTGCATTAAACCTATAGAGAACTTTTGGTAATATCGCCATTTTGATAATGTTAGTTCTGCCTATCCATGAACAGGGTATATTTTTCCATCTTCTAAGATCTTCTTTTACTTCTCTTTAGGGTTCTGTAGTTTTCATTGTATAAATCTTTCACCTCTTTTGTTAGGTTGATTCCCAAGTATTTTATTTTTTTTTTTGAGGATATTGTGAATGGAGTGTTTTTCCTCATTTCCGTTTCAGAAGTTTTGTCGCTGATACACAGAAATGTCTTTGATTTATGCGTGTTGATTTTATATCCTGCAACTTTGCTGAATTCATTTATTAGTTCTAGTAGTTTTTTTGTACACCCTTTTGGGTCTTCTAGGTATAGAATCATGTCATCTACAAATAGTGATAATTTAAGTTCTTCTTTTCCTATTTTTATACCTTTAATTTCTTTCATCTCTCTAATTGCTCTGGCCAGTGTTTTGAGAACTATATTGAATAGAAGTGGTGATAGAAGGCATCCCTGTCTTGTTCCAGATTTTAGAGGGAATGCCTTTAACTTTTGTCCATTCAGAATGATGCTAGCCTGAGGCTTAGCATAGATAGCTTTTACAATGTCAAGGTAAGTTCCTGTTATCCCTAGTTTTTCTCATGTTTTGAACATAAAGTGATGCTGTACTTTGTTGAATGCTTTCTCTGCATCTATCGAGATGATCATATGGTTCTTATCTTTAAGTCTATTGATGTGGTGAATAACATTTATTGATTTCCATATATTGAACCATCCTTGCATCCCAGGGATGAATCCTACTTGATCATGGTGCACAATTTTTTTGATGTGTTTTTGTATTCGATTCGCCAGAATTTTATTGAGGATTTTTGCATCTAGGTTCAATAGAGATATTCATCAGTAGTTTTCTTTCTTTGAGGTGTCTTTGTCTGGTTTTGGAATCAGGGTGATGTTGGCCTCATAGAATGAATTTGGAAGAGCTCCCTCTTTTTCTATTTCCTGAAATAACTTGAAAAGTATTGGTATTAATTCTTCTTTAAAGGTTTTGTAAATCTCCACTGTATACCCATCCAGTCCTGGGCTTTTCTTGGTTGGTAGTCTTTTGATGGCTTCTTCAATTTCATCCATTGATATTGGTCTGTTCAAATTGTGTGTATCCTCCTGACTCAGTCTGGGCAAATCATATGACTTAAGAAGTTTATCGATGTCTTCACTATCTTCTATTTTATTGGAATATAGGTTTTCAAAATAATTTCTAATTGTCTTCTGTATTTCTGTAGCATTTGTTGTGATATTGCCTTTTTCATCCCGTATGTTAGTAATTTGAGTTCTCTCTCTTCTTCTCTTCGTTAGCATGGCTAATGGTCTGTCGATCTTATTTATTTTTTCGAAGAACCAACTTTTAGTTTTGTTAATTTTTTCAATAGTTTCTTTTGTTTCAATTTCATTAATTTCCGCTCTGATTTTAATTATTTCTTGCCTTCTCCTACATTTGCTGTTGTTTTGCTCTTCCTTTTCTAGGGCTTTCAGATGAAGTGTGAGCTCATTTATTTGTTGGTTTTTTCTTTTTTTGAGGAATGACCACCAGGCAATGAATTTTCCTCTTAAAACTGCTTTCATTGTGTCCCATAGATTCTGATATGTTGTGTCTGTATTTTCATTTATCTCTAAGAATTTTTTGATTTCCTCCTTTATGTCTTCTACATGTAACCCATTGATCATTAAGTGACATATTGTTCATTTTCCATGTGATGTAGGATTTTTCCTTCCTTCTTTTATCATTGATTTCCAGTTTCATTTCATTATGATCAGATAAAATGCATGGTATTATCTCCACCCCTTTATATTTACTGAGTGTTGCCCTATGGCATAATATATGGTCTATTTTTGAGAAGGATCCATGTGCTGCTGAGAAAAAAGTATATCCATTTGATGATGGCTGATATATTCTATATATGTCACTTAAGTCTAGGTTATTGATTGTGGTGTTGAGTTCTATAGTTTCTTTATTCAACTTTTGTTTGGAGGACCTGTCCAATGGTGAGAGAGGTGTGTTGAAGTCACCCATAATTATTGTGTTGTGGTCTATTTGATTCTTGAACTTGAAGAGAATTTGTTTTATGAATGTCGCAGCACCATTAGTTGGTGCATAAATATTGATAATTGTTATGTCTTGTTGGTGAATGGTTCCTTTTAACAGTATATAAGGTCCTTCTTTATCCCTTTTGATTAACTTAGTCTTGAAGTTGATTTTATTCGATATGAGGATGGACAACCCTGCTTGCTTACGAGGACCGTGTGCATGGTATATTTTTTCCCATCTTTTCACCTTCAGCCTGTGTATGTCTTTTCCAATCAGATTTGTGTCCTGGAGGCAGCATATTGTTGGATTTGTTTTTTTAATCCATGATACCAGCCTATGTCGCTTTATTGGAGAGTTTAAGCCATTAACATTTAGAGTTACTATTGATATATGGTTTGTACTTCCATCCATGTTTGATTATTTATCCTTTTTTTAAAAAATTTAGTTTGTTTCTCCATGATTATCTTTCCCCTCGCCCTCTGTCTTTACCGAGGCACTTCCCACTGCTGGTTTTGGTTATTGTTTTTCATTTCTTCCTCGTGTGGTGTTTTGCTCAAAATGCTTTGCAATGCTGGTTTTCTGGCTGCAAATTCTTTTAACTTTTGTTTATCTTGAAAGATTTTTATTTGTTGTCATACCTGAAGCTTAATTTTGCTGGATACAGAATTCTTGGTTGGCATCCATTGTCTTTTAGTGTTTGAAATACATTGTTCCATGACCTTCTTGCTTTCAGCATCTGTGATTAAAAATCCATTGTTAACCTTATTGGTTTACCCCTGAATGTAATCTGTCTCCTTTCTCTTGTAGCTTTTAATATTTTCTCTTTGTTCTGTATATTGGATATCTTCATAACAATGTGTCTTGGCATTGGTCTACTGTGATTTTGTGTGCTCGGTGTCCTGTATGCATCTTCAATTTGTGTATCTGTTTCCTTTTTTATTTCTGGAAAGTTTTCTGTTATTATTTCATTCAGCAGGTTACTCATTCCCTTGGTTTGAATCTCTGTATCTTCTTCTATCCCGATGACTCGTAAGTTTGGTTTTTTTTAGTTTATCCCATAACTCTTGGATGTTTTTCTCGTGATTTTTTACCAGCCTTTCTGAGTTGGCTAGACTCTTTTCAAGATGATATATTTTGTCTTCATTATCTGACATTCTGGCTTCTACTTGCTCCACTCTGTTGGTGATACCCTCAATTGAGTTTTTAATTTGGTTTATCGTTTCCTTCATTTCTAGAATTATTGTTTGATTATTTTTTATAATGTCTATCTCCTGATAAAGATGCTTAACTTCTTCTTTTATCTGTTTATGTAATTCATTCTCAATGTGTTCTTTTGCTGCTTGAATTTGCTGTCTTGTATCCTCTTTAAGGTTCCATTCCATCTGTCTAAGGTGTTCCTTGAGTTCTTTATATGACCATTTTTTGATGACTCTAGGTCCTCCTGAATATTTAGGCTGTCCTGCATTGTTTGTACTCCTTTTCTTCCTTGCTTTTTCAAGATGCTCATGTTACTTCTTGTTCTGTTTGACTGCTGAGTTACTGTTTACTCCTATAAATTTATTTGATGCTTGGGAGGAAAGGTATTAGAAGGGAAGTGAAGAAGTCACTAAAGAGAATGAGAGTAAGCAGGTAGAATTCAAGGAAGGGGGGATAAGATAATTGAAAAGAAATGAAAAGAAGAAAAAAATAGGAAATAAAATTTTTTTTAAATAATAAAAAAATTAGAAGAAAAAAAATTTTAAAAAAATTGTAAAAATAAAAATTAAAAAATCAACAAGAAAAATGAAAATGAAAGAAAAACCCAAATCAATCAATCAAAAAAAGTGAAAAGAAAAAAAAAAACTAATAAATGCAGTCTTAGAGTTTGATTAACTTCTCTTCCAGTAGGTGCCACTGTGCCCACCAGGCCAAGTTTCTCCTGTCAATACGCGGGAACCAATCACTGTGCAGCAGCTCCTCCCAGACTGGGCGAGTCTCCAATCCTGAGTGCCTAGGGTCTCCTCTTGTGTGTAGTCACTTCCCACTTTTCCTCTAGCCAGGCCCCTCTCACAGGTGCCGCTCACCACAATACTGGCTACAGGCCAGGTCTGCTGCTCCCGGGAGCCCTGTTTTCATGAACGACTGGGCACACTCTTCCAGTTTGCCATTCCCTCAGACCCTAAGTTTGTAGAGCTTGGGGCTGAGAATCCTCAGCGAATTTTACTTGCCCTCTGGTAGCCACTCCCCCGGTAGCTGATTTAAGAGACCTCAGCTGTCAGCACTGGTGGGAGTCCTAGTTCTGCACCGCGGGTCCCACGCCACCTCTGATTCCCTGGGTCTGGCTATCGTGCTCACGGGAGAGCTGGGAGGGGCCCTTAAAGTTTCCCCAATGTGTGGAGAGGGAAGGCTAGGGAATTACACACCTGTAGCCGCAGGGGCTCCTCTGCCACAGTCTGATGACGTCAGTTCTCTGCCATGGTGGTGTCTCTTGCAAATGGCAACAGTTCGTTTCCCTTTGCAGGGCGACCAATACAACGGGTGGGTCCTTACTGTCTCTCCCAAGCCCCGTTTCAAACCTGTGGCCACTACCTATGAAGGCTTGGTAGGCATTTACCTCCGTAGGATGAGAAGGGCTGACCAGTTGTTTCAGCCAGATGGATTAGTGCTGAGTCACAGCTGTTTGTCTGCAGGAAGCAGGTGAATGGGAGCTTGAATTCAGCTGATCCTGGCTCAGTGTGTGTTCTGAGAGGCCCAGACTGTTCACCCCAGATCCATGTCAGCTCAGCATTGCCTAGTGATCCTGAGCAAACAGATTTAGGTTGTTTACAACTCCCTATGCCTGCACAGCTGAAGAGGTCAGGGACTTGATCTCTCTGCGCCTGCCGCCATGTTGGAATCTTCTAGTATTGTTCTTATGCTGCTTTGTAAAACAAATAGAAAAGAGTTGTAATCCAAAAATTTTGTGATTATAGCCAGTTGCGCAGACTGACTTGGGCAACTCTATTTACCATTGTTGTTTTGTATGGGCTCAAGGTACTCTTTTATACTTTTATTTAACCTTAATAACATTACCATTCATTGAAGAGTTTTTAACTCACAAACTTTCTTGGTATACAAATTTTCCCTTGTCATTTTAAAAATTTCTTACTCTTTTTAGGTATACATGATAGTAGAGCAAATTTTGACATATTATACATGGAGTAAAACTCATTTTAGTTAGCATTCCTTTCTTGAGGTGTACATGGTGTGGACCTTCCCTGGTGGTGTATTTATATATAAACATTGAAAAGTGTGTCTGATTCATTCTACTGTCATTTATACTCCTATTTCCCTTTTCTTCCCTTCAATCCAACTTTGTCTAATCCACTGAATTTCTATTCTCTCCCCCCCCTTGTTGAGTGCTTTAGCATCTATATATATTATGTATTATATGTAATGTTTGTTTCATTCTACTATCATTTCTATCCCCATATTCCCTCCCCTCCCTGCAATCATCTCTACTTAATCTAAATAACTATTTTCCCCACCCCCATTGTGAATTAGCATACACTTATTGGAGAGAACATTTGGCCTTTGTGTTTCTGTGTGTGTGGGGGGGGGCTTATTTCGCTTAGCATGATATTCTTCAACTCTATCCTTTTACCACCAAATGGCATAGTTTCATTCATCTTTAAAGCTAAGTAGAGGGGCTCCAGAAGATGGCGGTGAAGGGAGTGCATCACCCCAGTGCGCCGCATCACTGTGCAGGAGAAAGACGAGGAGAAATAGCTGAAGGCTATCTTGTTGGGAATTTCCAGTGAAATTGAGGTGCTCCAGAATCTAGTGGACGGATTTCCATCGCGTGAGGTTCGGCTGCGGGGGCTTGGTCGCAGGCGATTTCTCCCCACGGAGGGTCGCAGTGCCTGATTGGCGGACCGCCCCGCAGCTGGAGTCTGCGGCGCGTGCTGGGAAGCGGCGAGGTACCGGAGCAGGAGTACAGCGATGCGGATTCTGGGTGCTCCTGCCAGTGGTGCAATGGCCATGCTTAGTGCTGAGTTCCGGCTTTGAGACAGAGGAGAGAAGCGGTCCAGTTCGATTCTCGCCACCGGTCAGACCACGGAGGAGGACAGCAGCTGCCATCTTGGAGAGCTGATGTAATCATCCCTATTTTCTACTGATCTCAGCTCATGCAGCTACGGAACAGGTGATTTCAGGCTGGTATTTGCCTGCATCTTGCTGACAGATCGCACAGGCTCAGGGCTGTAGAACCTGAGGAGAATACTCCTTGGGGCTCACTCCTGGCAAGGCGTGCACTGGGCTTTGAGCGGCCAGATTCTGGTTCCCCGGGCTGCTTTGGCCCAGGGCTGGGGAACCTGCGGAGACTGCATGTTGAGGCCAGCTCCAAGTGGAGCGTGCACTGAGCTCGGGGCGGCTGGGTTCTGACTCCCGGAAAAGTTTTGGCCTGAGGCTGGGGAGCCCGCGGGGACTGTGTTTTTGAGCCTGCTCCCAGCTGAGCGTGCACCGAGCTGGGAGAGCTTGCAGTGGCCGGGCTCAGGCTCCCGGGGCTGCTTTGGCCTGGGGCTGGGGAACCCGTGGGGGTCACTTGGTGGAGCCTGCTCCTAGCGGAGCGTGGCCGGGATCGGAGAAGCCGGGTTCTGGCTCCCGAAGCTGCTTTGGCCCAGGGCTGGGGAACCTGCGGGACTGCTTCTCAGTCCAGGTCCTGCTGGGTGCTGTTGGGGCCAGGGGGCAGAGTGGAGCTGCCACCAGAGCCCAGAGCAGGACAAGTGACCCACCGGCGTGGTATCACGACACCCCAACTGCAGCTGGGGCCGAAGAGAGTAGCCGCCCACGCCTAGGACAGGACCAGCGACCCGACTGCGCAGTAGCCAAGTCACCCCATTTGGAGTAGGGGCTGTGCAGAGCCGCCGTCTGAGCCTGCAAGGTAGGCAGACCTGCGACCAACTGGCAGGACAGGCCCGGTAGCCTGCCAATGTGGTGGACAAGTAGCACCGAGGCAGTCACGTCACACTGGTTGGAGTGGGGGTGGAGCAGAGCCACCACCCGTGTCCGGAAAAGGCCCAGCGACCCGTTGCAGAGGCAGTCAGGTACCCCCACTGGGAGTGGGGGCTGAGCAGACCTGCCACCCGAGCCTGCAAGATAGGCAGACCTGCGACCCACTGGCGGAACAGGCCTAGAGGCCGACCAGCATGGTAGACACATCACACCAATTGGAGTAGGGGCCGAGCAGAGCCGCCGCCCACATCCGAATCAGGACAAATGACCAGAGGGCGTGGTAGTTACGTCACCACAATTGGAGTGGGGGCAGAGCAGAGCCGCCACCCGTGCCCGCAGGGTGGGCAGACCTGCGACCAACCAGCGTGGTAGACAGATCACCCTAATTAGAGGAGGAGCACAGCCACTACCCGCCCTGCAAAGGAGATTTCCCAACTATACAAGAGCAATATAAATAAATAGGGGGAAAATTTCAAAAACACAACAGTTTCCCAAGCAGAATGAAAAGACAAGGAAAGAAAGGACCACAAGCAATGCAGGTCAACTCAACTCTAGAAGAGGTAATAGCTGCAACAGATGGAATGTCAGATAAAGAGTTCAGGATATACATGCTTCAGATGATCTGAAGTCTCAAGGAAGACATGAGACAGCAAAATCAGACAATGAAAGATCACTTTGACAAGGAACTACACAAACAAATCCAGGAAGTAAAAGATCAATTTCACCGGGAGATAGAGGTAATAAAAAACAAACAAATAGAAATTCTAGAAATGCAGGAAACAATAAACCAACTTAAAAACTCAATTGAGAATACTACCAGCAGAGTAGATCACTTAGAAGATAGAACATCAGACAATGAAGACAAAGTATTTCAACTTGAAAAGAACATAGACAGCTCAGCAAGTCTGCTAAGAAACCATGAGCAGAACATCCAAGAAATATGGGATAACATTAAAAGACCAAACTTAAGAGTCATTGGGATACGAGAAGGCACAGAGCTCCAAACCAAAGGAATAAACAATCTATTCAATGAAATAATACGAGAAAACTTCCCAGACTTGAACAATGAAACAGAATCCCAAATCCTAGAAGCCTACAGGACACCGAATGTGCAAAATCATAAGAGATCCACACCTAGACACATTATAATGAAGATGTCCAACGTACAGAATAAAGAGAGAATTTTAAAAGCTACAAGAGAAAGGAAGCAGATTACATTTAGGGGTAAACCAATCAGGATAACAGCTGATCTATCAACACAGACTCTGAAAGCTAGAAGATCCTGGAATAACATATTTCAAACACTGAAAGAAAATGGGTTCCAACCAAGAATCGTGTATCCAGCGAAATTAAGCTTCCGGATGAAAGATGAAATTAAAACCTTCCACGATAAACAAAAGTTAAAAGAATCTGCAGCTAGAAAACCATCTCTTCAAAAAATCCTTGGCAAAACATTACAGGAAGAGGAAATGGAAAATAACATTGAAAACCAACAGTGGGAGGTAGGACAGTAAAGGGGGGAAAGTAATCAAAGAGGAAAACAAATCAGGTTTAGTAATATTAATAAACAAATATGGCTGGAAGAACAAACCATATCTCAATAATAACCCTAAATGTTAATGGCTTAACTCACCAATTAAGAGACACAGGCTAGTTGAATGGATCACAAAACAAGACCCAACAATATGCTGCCTACAGGAGACGCATTTGATAGGAAAAGATATACATAGACTGAAGGTGAAAGGTTGGAAAAAATCATACCACTCATATGGACTGCGGAAACAAGCAGGAGTGTCCATACTCATATCAAATAAAATAGATTTCAAGCCAAAGTTAATCAAAAGGGATAAAGAGGGACACTAAATACTGCTCAAGGGAACCATACACCAACAAGACATAACAATCATAAATATATATGCCCCAAACAATGGTGCAGCTATGTTCATCAAGCAAACTCTTCTCAAGTTCAAGAGTCTAATAGACCACCATACAATAATCATGGGAGACTTCAACACATCTCTCTCACCACTGGACAGATCTTCCAAACAAAAGTTAAATAAGGAAACTATAGAACTCAATAACACAATTAACAACCTAGACTTAATTGACATATATAGAATATACCACCCAACATCAAGTAGTTACACTTTTTTCTCAGCAGCACATGGATCCTTCTCAAAAATAGATCATATATTATGTCACAGGGCAACTCTTAGACAATATAAAGGAGTAGAGATAATACCATGCATCTTATCTGATCATAATGGAATGAAACTGAAAATGAACGATAAAAGAAGGAAGGAAAAATCATGCATCACTTGGAGAATGAACAATAGGTTACTGAATGATCAATGGGTTTTAGAAGACATCACGGAGGAAATTAAAAACTTCTTAGAGTTAAATGAAAACACAGACACAACACATCAGAATCTATGGGACACATTGAAAGCAGTTCTAAGAGGAAAATTCATTGCTTGGAGCTCATTCCTTAAAAAAAGAAAAAACCAACAAATAAATGATCTCATACTTCATCTCAAAATCCTAGAAAAAGAAGAGCAAAACAACAGCAAAAGAAGTAGAAGGCAAGAAATAATTAAAATCAGAGCTGAAATTAATGAAATTGAAACAAAAGAAACAATTGAAAAATTGACAAAACTAAAAGTTGGTTCTTTGAAAAAATAAATAAAATCGACAGACCCTTAGCCATGCTAATGAAGAGAAGAAGAGAGAGAACCCAAATTACTAGCATACAGGATGAAAAAGGCAATAACACAACAGACACTTCAGAAATACAGAAGATAATCAGAAACTATTTCGAATCCTTATATTCCAATAAAATAGAAGATAGTGAAGGCATAGATAAATTTCTTAAGTCATATGATCTGCCCAGATTGAGTCAGGAGGATATAGACAACCTAAACAGACCAATAACAATAGAGGAAATAGAAGAAACCATCAAAAGACTACCAACTAAGAAAAGCCCAGGACCGGATGGGTATACAGCAGAGTTTTACAAAACCTTTAAAGAGGAACTAACACCAATACTTTTCAAGCTATTTCAGGAAATAGAAAAAGAGGGAGAACTTCCAAATACATTCTACAAGGCCAACATCACCCTGATGCCTAAACCAGACAGAGACACTTCAAAGAAAGAAAACTACAGACCAATATCTCTAATGAACCTAGATGCAAAAATCCTCAATAAAATTCTGGCGAATCGGATTCAAAAACATATCAAAAAATTATACACCATGATCAAGTAGGATTCATCCCTGGGATGCAAGGCTGGTCAATATACGGAAATCAATAAATGTTATTCACCACATCAATAGACTTAAAAATAAGAACCATATGATCATCTCGTTAGATGCAGAAAAAGCATTCGACAAAGTACAGCATCCCTTTATGTTAAAAACTCTAGAAAAATTAGGGATAACAGGATCATACCTCAACATTGTAAAAGCAATCTATGATAAGCCATAGGCCAGCATCATTCTGAATGGAGAAAAATTGAAGGCATTCCTTCTAAGATCTGGTACAAGACAGGAATGCCCTCTCTCACCACTTCTGTTCAACATAGTCCTCGAAACACTGGCCAGAGCAATTAGACAGACGAAAGAAATTAAAGGCATAAAAATAGGAAAAGAAGAACTTAAATTATCACTATTTGCAGAGACATGATTCTATATCTAACAGACCCAAAAGGGTCTACAAAGAAACTATTAGAGCTAATAAATGAATTCAGCAATGTGGCAGGATATAAAATCAACACGCATAAATCAAATGCATTCCTGTCTATCAGCAACAAATCCTCTGAAACGGAAATGAGGACAACTACTCCATTCACAATATCCCCCCAAAAATAAAATACTTGGGAATCAACCTAACAAAAGAGGTGAAAGACTTATACAATGAAAACTACAGAACCCTAAAGAGAGATATAGAAGAAGACCTCAGAAGATGGAAAAATATACCCTGTTCATGGATAGGCAGAACTAACATCATCAAAATGGCGATATTACCAAAAGTTCTCTATAAGTTCAATGCTATGCCAATCAAAATCCCAACAGCATTTCTTGTAGAAATAGATAAAACAATCATGAAATTCATATGGAATAATAAAAGACCCAGAATAGCAAAAACAATGCTTAGCAGGAAGTGTGAATCAGGCGGTATAGTGATACCAGACTTCAAACTATACTACAGAGAATAGTAACAAATACAGCATGGTACTGGTACCAAAACAGGCGGGTGGACCAATGGTACAGAATAGAGGACACAGTAACCAATCCACAAAACTACAACTATCTTATGTTTGATAAAGGGGCTAAAAGCATGCAATGGAGGAAGGATAGCATCTTCAACAAATGGTGCTGGGAAAACTGGAAATCCATTTGCATCAAAATGAAACTGAATCCCTTTCTCTCGCCATGCACAAAAGTTAACTCAAAATGGATCAAGGAGCTTGATATTAAATCAGAGACACGACGTCTGATAGAAGAAAAAGTTGGCTATGATCTACATACTGTGGGGTCGGGCTCCAAATTCCTCAATAAGACACCCATAGCGCAAGAGTTAACAACTAGAATCAACAAATGGGACTTACTCAAACTGAAAAGTTTTTTCTCAGCAAAAGAAACAATAAGAGAGGTAAACAGGTGTCGCGTCTACCCGCCGGCAGGAAAGACGACAACAGCAGGATTCTTCTTTAACACACTTTATTGGAAGCTTCCATGAGGTATAGATGAGAGAAAAAGGGGCCCCGGGCCCGAAAAAACCACCCCTTATATACTTCAGCTGCAGCCCTGCTCGTACACCATTGGACAAAGAGTGCATAGCAACACAGCAGCAGCCAATAGAATGATAGACCCAGCACTTGCACATAATGCAAGAGACACCCAGCTCCAGCTTGTGCAAAGCAACAAGCACTTCTTGAAAACAGTTTGTTCCAGGAGCTGGACAATTGATACATTGTATTCTAGGGAGTGGCTGAAAACAAAGAACTGGGTCTCAGCCCAAGAATTAGGCTCACGCCCACACAAGGCAGCACAGCAAAATGGCTCTCTACAGTTCCCCCCTTTTGTTTTCTAAAAACAATACAGGCAAGAGTAGAGGTGAATTGCCATTACTCATACTAAGCCTTCAACCAGGAACCTTATCAGACCCAAGCAGGTCAGGACGTTCCCGCATGACCGGTATTGGCTGAATATGAAAACAGACACCACAGATCTTACAAGGCCTTGTGAGCTGGCCTCCTTGACGTGCATAAACTTCAGGGCTGGATCCAAGCCCTGGGGGCCGGGGGGAATCCACTGCCAGCAGTGTTTTCCTTTTGTTTGTTGCACGTCAAAGGGAATCAAGTAGCCCCTGTCTTAGGTCGTTCACTGCCCTTACATTGCTTACCCGTCCTTGGGGAGGCCCCATTCCCCTGTCTTAGGTTGCAGTGCAAGCGTGAAAGTTGCCCGTCTCTGGGTACTACAAGATCAGCTCGTTGTTGCCAAGGCGTTTAATGGTATCTACTCAGCCAGTCATTATTAGGTCTCTGAGGCTGAACTGTGGCTATAAAAATACAACGACAAACAAGTTGGCAACACCCTAAAAGAAAGGCACGGGTCCTAAAGCGATAGAAAAGCACTAGTGTGGAAACCCATCTGCGTGCAATGGCAGTAAAGCCGGCAGAGTGCAAGGGCTTTCCAACACTAAGAGAATAGCAAGAAGAGACATGTCGTTCCCAGTGCAATGTCCGTAAACTTGGGGTGCAACGACCATGTCAAAGATTCACTGTTTAATTTGCGCAAGCCAAACTTGAGGTGAGTTGCCATTTTCTAAAGCTGCAAGAGCTTGTGTGAGCATAGCCTTATCATGAGCATTGCGGGCCTTAAGGCGACAGAGAAACCACAAGCAGAGAACCATACCGAAGCAACACATTGCACCAAAAATGCCTACCCCCACCCACTCTTTAAAAAAGGAAAAAGCTGAAGATATCCAATCGGTGATTTGACCCAAAGTTATGGGATCGACGTGGGTACTATTCAAGACAGCTATCTGGGTTAGTTGAGACTGGATCAGGTCTTCCGCTGCCATGGACCAATTTCCAGCCAAGTATTCGCCGATGATACGGGAGGCATTCCTGGAATCATTAAATCATGAACCGGCATCGGCATTGGCCAAGCCCGTGCCACTGCCCACCACTGCATTGGTGTCGTCTGCGTCATCGGCATCAGCACCAGAGCCAGGGCACTCAGCAGAATGAAGATCCTCATCGCGGGATTGCCGTGGTAATTCTTGTTGCTGAGTAGCTGGCGCCAAGACTCTTCTTGTCAGGCGTTCCGGGACCCACAACGGTTCCGTGCGATCCTGGGGAAAAACACATACGGATCCTCGTGCCCATGTCAGCACGGGGTCAGGGCCGTTCCATTGGCCCGTAAGAACATCTTTCCACTTAACATAGCCAATCACAGAGGGCTGAGGGGACACATGCCTATCGGCCGCAGAGCGACCATGAATATCCAAAAGCGGGCCCTCTGCTTTGTCCTTCAGCGTCTTGATGGCCACCACCTGGGTCTGCTCCCCCTGGGTGGGCCCAAACAGATGGCCTTTGTTCTTATAAGGAGCGATTGCTGCTTTACATTCCTTGGTGCATTGCTCAAAGACCAATTGCTTGACAAGGGGCATGGCTCTATCAGGATCCCCAAAAATCTTTCCAGCAGCATCCACCATCCTTGCTACAAAATCTGAAAAGGGTTCTGTAGGGCCTTGTAAAATCTTGGTCAAATTACCAAATACCTCTCCTCTATTTGGAAGTGACTTCCATGCCCGAATGCAAATGTTATTAATTTGATTATATACCTCAGGAGGGAATCCTGTCTGTTGATTAGCAAATCTACCTTGGCCCAAAAGCATTTCCTTATCCCAATGCGGATGTCCTGCTGCATGGTTTTGGGCGGCTTGTTCTATAGCGCCCTCTAGCACAAATGCTCTCCAGTCCAAATATTTACCGGGGGAAACACAAGCCCGAACAAGGCTAGCCCAATCAGAGGGAGTCATACAGTATCTAGACAGACTCTCCACCTGAGTTAGTGTGAAGGCGGCATCCACTCCATAAGTGCGCACAGACTCTGCCAGGGTCTTCACAATTTTGAAATCTAAAGGCTCCGAAAATCTTCCCCTATTATCATCCTGAAAAACTGGATAAGCAAGACCCATCTCAGCATTAACAGCCTTCCATGTTTGAGCATGGAAAGCTCTCCCCGAAACACTTCCACCATACGGCGGTGGATCCGGTGGATCACATTTCTTGAGCCCCGATCTATCTTTGTTCCCTTCTCCGACAGCTAAACTCCCTAGCTGGCGAGACAGCCTTCCAAGCTCCTCCTCCTCATCCTCCTCGTCCTCTGACCCACTTTCGCATGGAGGCGTGCGCAGCGCACTGAGATCTGGATACAATCGTTTCCTCCCCTGTGTCTCGCTCCGCACACTTCCATCCTCCCGAGATACCTCACCTTTTGCCGGAGGCAATCGTCTCCTCCCCTGTTTCACGCTCCGCACGCTCCCATCCTCCTGAGATGCCTCACTTCCTGCCGTCTCTGATTTCTCCTCATGTAACTGTTCTAGAACTTCCTGTCCTAGAGCAAGTGCGTCATGACACCTGCCATCTGTGAGGCAACTACGGACTATCTTCCAAAGGGGTATCACTCCGCCCTCTAATATGCCCTGCTCAGAAGCAAAGTCGAGATCTTTGCCTAACTTATCCCAACTAGGTATAGTAAGACTGCCCGAATATGCAAACCACGGTGCAGCAACATCTACCTTCTGTAAAAATCTCTGTAAAGTGCTATGCTTCACTTTCAGGCCCTTGGAGCGTAACAGACCATCTAGGGCCGAGAAAAGCGGACTTGAAGGTGCGGCACCCCTGACACAACAACAAGAAAAACACAGAAAACAAAAGACACAGACGACAAAAAGAACACAGAAAACAAAAGTGAAAGCACACATTGCAGCTGCAATAAAATATGAGGCCTACGGGGTCCCGCTCTCGGGGACGAGGGGTCCGCTCACGGACGAGGGGTCCACTCAGGGACGAGGGGTCCACTCACGGGACGAGGGGTCCACTCCGGGACGAGGGGTCCACTCACGGACGATCGGTGCACCACTCCTGTCGACTGAAAGTTCTGATTTTCCCGGGTCTCGGCACCACTTGTCGCGTCTACCCGCCGGCAGGAAAGACGACAACAGCAGGATTCTTCTTTAACACACTTTATTGGAAGCTTCCATGAGGTATAGATGAGAGAAAAAGGGGCCCCGGGCCCGAAAAAACCACCCCTTATATACTTCAGCTGCAGCCCTGCTCGTACACCATTGGACAAAGAGTGCATAGCAACACAGCAGCAGCCAATAGAATGATAGACCCAGCACTTGCACATAATGCAAGAGACACCCAGCTCCAGCTTGTGCAAAGCAACAAGCACTTCTTGAAAACAGTTTGTTCCAGGAGCTGGACAATTGATACATTGTATTCTAGGGAGTGGCTGAAAACAAAGAACTGGGTCTCAGCCCAAGAATTAGGCTCACGCCCACACAAGGCAGCACAGCAAAATGGCTCTCTACAAACAGGGAGCCTACATCCTGGGAACAAATCTTTACTCCACACACTTCAGATAGAGCCCTAATATCCAGAGTATACAAAGAACTCAAAAAATTAGACAATAAGATAACAAATAACCCAATCAACAAATGGGCCAAGGACCTGAACAGACACTTCTCAGAGGAGGACATACAATCAATCAATAAGTACATGAAAAAATGTTCACCATCGCTAGCAGTCAGAGAAATGCAAATCAAAACCACCCTAAGATACCATCTCACTCCAGTAAGATTGGCAGCCATTATGAAGTCCAACAACAACAAGTGCTGGAGAGGATGTGGGGAAAAGGGTACACTTGTTCATTGTTGGTGGGACTGCAAACTGGTGCAGCCAATTTGGGAAGCAGTATGGAGATTTCTTGGAAAGCTGGGAATGGAACCACCATTTGACCCAGCTATTCCCCTTCTCGGTCTATTCCCTAAAGACCTAATAAGAGCATGCTACAGGGACACTGCTACATCGATGTTCATAGCAGCACAATTCACGATAGCAAGATTGTGGAACCAACCTAGATTCCCTTCAATACATGAATGGATAAAAAAATGTGGCATTTATACACAATGGAGTATGCCACATTTTTTTATCCATTCATCTATTGAGGGACATCTAGGTTGGTTCCACAGTCTAGCTATTGTGGATTGTGCCGCTACAATCATTGATGCAGCCTTATCCCTATAGTGCGCTCCTTTAAGGTCCTCAGGGAATAGTCCGAGAAGTGTGATAGTTGGGTCAAATGGTGGATCCATTCCCAGCTTTCCCAGGAATCTCCATACTGCTTTCCAAATTGGCCTCACCATTTTGCAGCCCCACCAGCAGTGTACAAGTGTACCCTTTTCCCCACATCCCCGCCAACATTTATTGTTTTTTGACATCATAATGGCTGCCAATCTTACTGGAGTGAGATGGTATCTTAGGGTGGTTTTGATTTGCATTTCTCTGACTGCTAGCGATGGTGAACATTTTTTAATGTACTTATTGAATATGTTATTTTGAGGCAGGCTCTATCTAAGAGGCCAACTGTTGCCTCCGACTTGAGATCCTCCTGAAGCAGCCTCCCAAATGCCTGGCTTTACAGACATGTGCTACCACACCTTGTCCTTTGCTTATTAAAAAAAGTGCATAGCTGCTGGTTACCATCCTCCAGTGATATATGTGATATCACACTCCAAACAATAAAAAACCCACACAATTCTAACACTCAAGTCTGACTCTGGCTGTGTGAGGTTGTGTAATGGGAAGGGACTCCAGGTAGAGACAGGGACAGCAGCTCAGAAAAAGTAGGTTCCTTGGTTTTCATGGAAGAAAAGAACTGCATTTGTCAGGCACATGGATACACCAATTTAGAAAAGCAGATACACATTCAGGAAAGAATGTGAGGGGCCAGGAATTCAGTGAAGTCGGTAGCGTGCTTGCCCTGCATGCACAAGGTCCCAGGTTCAATCCCCAGCACCACAAGAAGAAAGAAAGGAAAAAAATGTGAGAAAGCCCTAAAGAGACAGCAAATACGTGGTCTGAGGTGTTGCTATTTGGAGAGGGACATTTAAGTGGGGCTGGACTAGAGATGGGGCCAGATCAGACTTGTGTACTTTCTCACCCATTTTTCTAAGCTTGCTCACATCATGCTCGTATTTGGGGGTACAGGAAGCTTGTCTAGGAGAAATGCTGCATTGCAGGGAGTTGCTTTTTTTTAATATAAATCTGATCTTTATTTTTCAAAATAGTTTTTAGTTGGACAGTATACCTTTATTTTATATATTTCTATTTAATGTGGTGCTGAGGATTGAACCCAGTGCCTCACAGGTGCTAGGCAGGTGCTCTGTCACTGAGCCAAAACCCCAGTCCCTTGTGTTTAATTTCAAATATTTTGTGTGCATTCCTGCGTTCTGGTGATTTATGAATATTTTCCTTTGTGGTTCAGAGTAAGATTCTTCTTGGTATCCCAGCTTTGCTGTCCCAACCAGATGTGTTCCACAGTTCTTTATGGACCTCAAGTGTTGCTAGAGGAATGATTAAATGATCATTTAGTTATCAAAGCACATAGGGCAGTGTTTTCAGGACAGAAGTCTTAAGAAAATGCTCATTATTAGGTTTCTATTTTTACTTATGTATTTAGCCATGGACTCATATGGATTTGCAGTGATCCACAAACCAGTAGATTTCTGAAAATTTTCATGTTGACAACTCTTTTCAAATGGTTTCATTCACATTGAGGCACATTTGACCGAGAGTAAAGATTAAGATGCTTTTAAAGTGCTCATGAATTTTCCTGGCTAGAATATTGCAGAGGGTTTTCCCAGTTTTCTTGCCACTTTGTTTATCTCATTGGTGTTGAAAAAACTTTCAGATGCAAGGAATGCACCCCAGAGGCAAGCTCCTGCAGCTGGCCACTCACAGACCCCCACACCCACTGATCCAATTCTCCATCCCCTGTTAATTGGGTGTCAGGTGCTTTTGGATTGTTAATTATTGGGTAAAACCCAGTATTTTGCCCCCAAGGAGCCCAAGGTCTAGCTTGTTGGTTGTTGGAATCACTGGGTTGGTTATTCACTTTTCCTTGCCTCTCAAGACAAATCTGAGCTCCATCCAGGGACCTATATCTAGTGGCACTGGTAGCTTAGGAAAATTTTGAATTTTGTTTCAGAAAACTAACAGCAAGAATAATATCCCTCATGGGGGAAGGAGGGGTTCTGGACCCAAGGTGTCCCTGGCTCTTTCCTTCTTCTCACCCACATAATCTTCTCATCATGGGCCAGACAACCGGGTACTGCTCATCCCTGGAATCCTGGGCATGTGCCTTGACCTTCTCAGTCTTCCTTCAAGAGAAATGTTCCCATTTCACAAATGCAGCAAAACTGGTCCCCGAAATACCTGGGCTGCTGTTACTGTGAAGCAAAAGTAAAAATACTGAAGATGGGGACTGGGGCTGGGGCTCAGCCGTAGAGTGCTTGCCTAGCACGTGCAAGGCCCTGGGTTCCATCTTCAACACCACAGAAAAATAAATGGATAGAATAAAGGTATTGGGTCCGACTCCAACTAGAAAAAACATTTTAAAAAATACAGAAAAGGCAATGTATCTAGCAATTAGGGAAATGCAAATTAAAACTGCACTGAGCTTCTCTTTCACTCCGGTCAGAATGACAATTATCAAGAATACAGTAACAATATATTGGTGAGGATGTGGGGGACAGGGAATGCTCACACCTTGTTACAGAAACTACACGTTGGTGCAACCCCTCTGGAAAGCAGGTTGGAGATTCCTTAAGAAACTCGGACTGGAACCACCGTCTGACTCAGTCATCCCACTCCTCAGCATAAAGAGGATAAAATCAGCATACTACAGGGACACAGCCACATCAATGTTTATGATAGCACAACTCACAATAGCTAAGCTATGGAGCCAGCATAAATGCCCATCAACAGATGAGTAGATAAAGGAATTGTGGTATATATACATGGTGGAATATTACTCAGATTTAAAAAAGAATGACTTGATAACATTGGCCAGTAAATTAATGGATGTGGGAATTATCATTCTAAAGTAAAATAAGGCAATCCCCCCAATCCAAAAGTCACATGTTTTCCCGATATGTGATATCTACATCACAAGGAACGGGGGGCACAAAGAGAAGTTCAGTATATTAGACAAACAGGAACAACAGGAAGTGAGGGGAGATAGGAACAGGAAAGACCTTAGCATGAATCAACCATAATGTTCCTATTTAAATATATGAAAATACCTAAGTGAATCGGTCCATCATGCACACCCACACAAATGGGGTACTAAGGAGAATAAGGTATATAGGTATATTTTATGTTTGGATAATTTTATCAAATTGACTCTATGGTCATGTATAACTAAAAAGGATGAATAAAACAGAAAAAGATAAAAAGTACTTAAAAGGACCATGGATCCAACTTGATAGCATCTTAGCCAGATAAGGAAATGTGTTTAGGTACATTCCAGAATTTACTAAACCATTCCCCTATTGGATGCTGCCAAAGGTGTTGGAGTCTGTGAGAAGGTGGAGGTTCAGGGCGCTGCATGGAGAAGATAGGACCTCCCCATTCATCTGCAGGTGCAGGGGTCCCAGGGGGCAGGTAATCTCGAGGCCTCTATGTTTAACAAAGGCAGAGAGGAGCTGGGTGCATTGGAGTCTGCTCTCTGGGGGTCTCTTCTCTGCTGATCGCCTTACTCATTCTCCAGCCTCAAAATGGGCTCCAGATAGATTCAACTCAGCTGGAGGAACATGAGCTCTCATGCTGCCAATTGGGTGGTAAACTCCTCCAGGGCGCCTGCCAGGCCCCCAGTGAGCCTCCACCAGCGCTGGCCATGACGCACTGGGCAGTTCCTTCTGGGCGAAAGGCCAGTTCTACTTGGAGAATTTTGCACATATAAACAGAGGACAAGTCAGCCTCCCGAAGATGCTTTGGGTGGTCTTACTATAGGAGGAGGTCCAGGTGATGAAACTTTCAAGAAATGACTTCAACTTCCTAACATCAAAACCCAACAGAACTTCCCTGACCCTAACCCAATGCCCAGACCTCAAAAGGAAAAGAAAAAAAGAAAAAAGCTGCACCCAAACCCTGCCATTCTGGCCTCCTCCTTGCCTGGAGTAGATATCAGCCCGCTGTCACTCAAAAAGAAGACTGGCTGAGCTGGAGGGGGGGGGGGGAAGAAGAGCGGAGACTGACTGACGCCCTGTTCAATCAGAAGCCCAGGTGCTGAGCGCTGTCCAATCCTGAGCGCAGCCAGCGAACCGGGGGTGGGCCTCCGCACTCGGTTTGGGATTTATTTCTCCGTGGTCCGCGGTTCCAGGCAGGCTTGGCTGCTGGGCACCAGGAGATGGTGAGTGTGCAGTGGCACCTGGTGCCTGGACAGGAAGGCTCAGGAGGGAGGAGGGGCAAGGAGGCTGTCTGGCAGGACAGGCTGTGGTGGGAACCTGAGCTGGCTGACCCTGACTCAGGGCACTCTCTGCATACACAGACCTGAGCCCATTGGGGCCAGCGCCCCTCAGTCTCCCTGGCCAGCGGGGTGGAGAGTGTGACAGTGGCAGAGACCCCTTGCGGCCTCCCCATCCCTTGGGGGCAACCACAGCCCCTGGTAAGGTCCTATGTGGCAGTTGAGCGCTGCTGCCTGGCGTCTTCCTGGGCTGTGGTGATTGACAGGTGGGACCACTGGGAGAATCCAATTTCCAAGCCGTGATATGGCGCACACCTGTCATCCCAGAGGCTGGGGGAGGGCGTTTTATGCTGGAGGATTGGGAGGTCAAGGCCAACCTCTTCAAGTTGGTGAGGCACTTAGAGACTCAGTGTGACCCTGCCTCTAAATAAAATGCAAAATTTGGCTTGGTATGGAGCTCAGTGGTCAAGGGCCAATGAGTTCAATGCCCGGTACCCAAAATTAAAAAATAATAATAATAATAAAAACTCAAATCCCCTAACACCATTTTTCTGCAGGAGAGGAGCTGCGGTGTACAGGGACCTCGCTTATTCCAGAGCTAGTTTTGTGGAGTTTGTTTTATTGTTTTTGTTTGTTTGTTTGTTTTCTAGTTAACAGCAGGGTGCTTTACCACTCAGCCATGTCCCTGGTAGTTTTTAGTTTTTATTCTGCCCGCGGGTCTAGCTAAGTTGCTGAGATTGGCTTCTTATGGATTAATTGATAATGACTTTTCCGTTGCAATTAAGTGTATGATTCTCACTTCCACATGGGTTCCTGGGTGGACATTGTTGACGTCGTGATTCCTCGATGACAATTGTATCAGTACAGCTTCCCAATGCACATGTTGGGTAATAACTTTTTTTTTGCTCTTACAATTTTTTGTTCTTATAATTCAAAAGTTTCTTGGCTAAGTTTACATATATTTAACTTTGTAGATGAATTTTAGGACTGAATGCTTCCATTAAGAGTAAAGCATGCTGGATTGTTTATTAGTGCATCAGAGTTATACATAATACCACACGCATATGGCACCGTGTAAAACTGACCCATGGTATTTTATACCATTTTTTTAATCTGAATATCCCATTTTTATTGACATATTATCCTGTGAACTGATTTGTGTAAGTGCACTCTGGTTGGGGATTTTCAAGTGTTTTTAATGGCAAAACAGTTTCCACAAATAGTTAAGAAGCACTTAAACTCCTTAAGTTTATTAAAATTCCATGGTTTCCCATCTTCATCGGTACTATTTCATTTTCTCTCTGATAGGGTTTTAGTTTACATTTCTCGGGCTTCTAAAGACGTTGGATTCTTTTTATTCTTATTATTGAACATATGGGTATCTCCTGTACAAATTGGCAGCTGAAGTCTCTTCCCTGAATTTCTTCTGTGCTGGATTTCAGAGTGTTGGGACCATGAGAATCACCACTCTGTGGGCCCTTTTCCTACCCAAGTGGGCTGGGATCTGAAGGGGTCTCAGGGTTTTCTCTCTCCTGAGGTTTTCTTTCTTTTTTGGGGGGGGCATGGGGAGCATAGTGGATTGAACGCAGAGGTCCTTTCCCTCAGAGCTACATCCCTCTTACTTTTTATCATTTATCTTGAGACAGAGGCTGAGTCAGGCCTTGAACTTGGGCCTCAGCCTCCTGAGTGGCTGGGATTACAGGTGTGGCCCTCCTGCCTGGGTCCCCCTGAATGTTCTAAATGTAAGGGAAGCAAAGTGTCACATCCACAACCCCGTCTCCCAGATGAAACCTGTACACATGTATCAATGAATTCCTCAAATTCCAGTCCCCTGTTCCCATTTCCAGTGACAGTTTTTCCTCCCCACTGTAATAAAATAAGAAGCAAAGGTTTTGTTTTCTGTTTATGAACATTTCACATGAGAAAAAAGTACACCAAAACCACTTGACATTTGAAAAAGTGTGTGTGTGTGTGTGTGTGTGTGTATTTGTGCATGTGTATTCTCCCTTCCTCTGCCAGGCCAGACAACTTGTCAGAATGTCTTTGGGCTGAGTGTGCACCCTGTGGACTGCATGTCCTAGGGGTCTCATGCCCTCTGTGATATTTTCCTTGTCCTGTTTTGGCTCTGATTGACATGTGGATTCCACACCTGGCACATCTGAGGTATCCTGAGCGTCTGGTGCATATCAGCCACCTATTGACCTATGAGCAGGTGCATTTAGGGGAAGTAGTTTCTCAGGGGAGTAGGTGATGGCCCTGCAGCTGGGAGGAGTCTCCTTAGCCAGAGCCACTTCAGAAGTTCCCTCGTCCTGGCTCCTGTGTATCCTGGAACAGTGATGGGCATGCAGCCATTTACTAACACACTGGTTCAAGTTCCTCTGGGAATGCATCCAGAGTTGTTGTTGTTCTGTTAGCTTTTAAAGAACTCCATGCTGTTTTCAAAAATGGCTGCACTGAGCTTATATTCTAGCCCCATGTGAGCAGGTCTCTTTCTCCATATCCATGTCATTGGAGGACTGGTTCCTTTGACTGTTTGATAGGAGTCTTTCCCACAACTACACTCAGACTGAGAAGCTGTCCTACTTGGCTGGGGGCTGAATTCCTGATGCAATTGGTTAGAACCCAGGCTGCCTGTGCTCACTGCCAGAAGGTGGTGTGAGCCTATTTTAGAAAGAAACAGGGAGCTGTGCTTTTGACAGCTTTTGCTTCACTCCTGGGAGGGGGGATCATAGTCCAGGGAAGTGCTTGCACACTAATGTGAAGCCCCTCCTTCCTGAGATATGCACATGCACAGTAGCCACTGCTCTCAAAGCTTGGTGGGTTAGGATGGAGTCCATGGAATGGGAAAAATATTGGGACCCTGAGTGCCTAGAGATCCTTCTTCCAGAAAGAACTGGCTAGACCTGGAGTTATTACTGAGGTAGAGGTGACAGGGCTCAGGAGGGCTGCTGGGTGGACTGCATTTGTCCTGTCTACCCTTAGGGGCTGGCTAGGGAGGAGCTCAACTGTTAGCAACCACAGTTTGCAGATCATGTTACAAATCACTTGTAGGGATAAACTGGGACCCTTGATCTCACTCCCCTTCTGCCATTGTCCCATGGATAAAGCACATGACCCTCCACAGCCATCGAAAATCACCCCCATTCTCTCATCCTGATACTTGTGTATATCCAGCTCTTTCTTCTATGAGCACCAGACAAATTATGTTACCAGCTACAAGTCATTTCGTGTCCCATGTGCTCCATTTGTGACGCCAATCAGTTTTCCTCTACTCTGGGTGACATTGGATTTTGGTATTCTGTCCCAATTATGTGGCACATTGCTCAAGGCAGGACTAATGCCCACGTGCCCCCCAACTTTGCCTGCCCTTTGGATGGTAGAGATTTTTCTGAGTGGTCCAATGCATAGGTCTCTCAGTCCATTATAACTTTATTTAAAAGGGACTCAAAACAGAAGTAGATGTTTATTTGGTGTATCCATGTGTGAAGGGAATCCAGGAGCCTCCTATTCTGGTATAATTTTGAAACATAATCCTACTCAATATGTGCTTCTTTGGGATGCTGGAGTGTAATCCAGTACCACGCACGTGCTGCCCCCAAGCCCTACTAGTGCTCTGCGACTCCAATTCCCACACCACCCTTTATGTTGGGTTGCCTTGTTCATTCACATCAAATCCTCTGTTGGAGATGGTTGCATTTAGCAAGGCCTTTTCATTGCACTTCATAATAAAATTGACATTCACATACATATGGAGTCATCTATGAAATTTCTGCATTGTGATTTTTTATGGTCCTCAAATTACTGCAATATGACAATTTATAACATGCATTAGTGCCTGGTAATGATAGCTCCTGCTTTTGCTCTTAGAGTTCAGAATTCTTGGCTAATTTCATATCAATTCAACCTTCCAGGAGAATTTTCAAAATGTTTGCTTTGGTCCCTTCTTCAATGAAAAGGAAACCATGGTGAAATTTTGATGGTGTGTTGTCATAGATGAACCTGAGGGAAGCTGTCCTCTTTATACTGAGGAGTCCTATCATCTATACCCAGGATGTGTAATTCAGTCTGTTATGTGCTTATCTGAATTTGTATTTTTTTTCAAATTCTGCAGATGTACTATTTAAGTATGCTTACATGTGAAATGTGACATTTATGTGACAGCTACATAAAACTGACATGGTGTTTCATAGTATTGGTCAAACTGTATGCAATATGGCAAACAAAATGTGGCTGATTGCCAGAAATGGTTATTTTCCATAGTTTATTATTTATCCATTACCAAATGGACATCCTCTGTCACCAGGCCCTGGGTCTCGACTCTGGAGGAGCGTGCTGTGTCCCCATATGAACAGGTGCTATAGGGTCCATATCTGTTTCTGTGGACCTTCATGATAACACCACATGTTCTTCAACACTGTCTCAATTTGTGTTCATTGTGACTTTATGGTATAGTCCCTCCTTTCTAAAGGCGTTGATTGCTTTGTGATGAAGGGACATTTAGATACCTGCTATTTGAAGGGGCTGTTCACGGCTCTTGCCTGCGTTTCTCTTGTAGTCTCTGTTCTCCTTTCTTAGAAGAGTTTGGTTAAAGGTGAGGCAATTGGTTTCTTTCATCTGTCACTTCTCCTTGTTCTCTTTAATGGAGTCATTTGTGGAATAGAATTTTTGTTTTCATATATACAATGTATAAATTTTAAAATATTTTTTCTGTAACTTTGAAAAGGACTTTTTTTCATTCTTTTTTTTCCTTTTGAGAAACTGGGGATTGGAACCAGGGTGCCCTATTACTGAATACTATCTTCAGTCCTTTTAAATTTTTTATTTAAAAATTTTAATTTTTTCTTAATTTTTAAAAATTACTACTGCCTATTTATTTTTAAATTTAGGCAGGGTTTCACTCAGTTGCTAGGGTAAGCTTCACATTTGTGATACCCCTGCCTCAGCCTCCAGACCACTGGATATATCAGGTATGCAGCACCAAATGCATCCTATCTCAGTTAGTTAGTTAGTTAGTTTGTTTGTTTGTTTCTTTCTTCTAGATGTTTTTTAGATCGTGATTTTTTATGGTTTTTATTATTTTTTTAAACACACGACAACAGTGGAATGCATTATAATCCTTATTACACATAGTGCACAAATTTTCATATTTCTGTATATAATGTATGTTCACATCAATTTATGCCATTATACATGTACTTTTTTGCATTACAACTCTTAATACACATATATATCACAATTTTTCATCTCTTTGTATATAAGGTATGTTGACACCCAATTCAAGTCTTCATACATGAACTTTGTATAAAGATGTCCATCACATTCCACCATCCTTGCTCATCCCCTGTGCCCTCCCTTTCCCCTCAGCCCTATTTAGAATTCATATATTCCCCCATGCTCCCCCTCCCTAACCCACTATGAGTCAGCCTCCTTATATCAGAGAAAACATTCGGCATATTTTTTTTTGGGTGGGGGATTGGCTGACTTCACCTAGATTTATCTTCTCCAACTCCATCCATTTACATGCAAGTGCCATGATTTTGTTCTTTTTAATGATGAGTAAGATTCCATTGTGTATATAAGCCACATTTTTTTATCCAGTCATCCACTGAAGGGCATCTAGGTTGACTCCACAATTTAGCTATTGTGAATTGTGCTGCTATAAACATTGACCTGGCTGTGTCCCTGTATTATGCTGTTTTTGGTATAGTCCGATAAGAGAAATAGTTGGGTCAAATGGTGGTTCCATTCCCAGATATACAAAGAATCTCCATACTGGCTGCACCAATTTGCAGTCCAACCAGCAGTGTATGAGTGTACCTTTTCCCCACATCCTCTGAAACACTTATTGTTTTTTGTCTTCATAATAGCTGCCCTAATGACTGGACTGAGATGGTATCTTAGAGTGGTTTTAATTTGCATTTCTCTGACTGCTAGAGATGATGAGCATTTTTTCATATAATTGTTGATTGATTGTGTATCCTCTTCTGAGAAGTGCCTCTTCTGGTTTATTGATTGGATTATTATTATTATTATTATTATTATTATTATTATTATTATTATTACTACTACTACTACTATTATTTGGTGTTAAGATGTTTGAGTTCTCTATATATACCCTAGAGATTAGTGCTCTAACTGATGTGTGAGGGGGTAAAGATTTGCTCCCAGAAAGGAGGCTCTCTATTCTATTTTTTTTTAATAAAAATCTTTAGTTTAAATTGATCCCATGTGTTGATTCATGGTTTTAATTTGTGTGCTATAGGAGTGTTATTAAGGAAGTTGTGCCCTAATCCCACATGATGGAGATTAGGGCCTACTTTTTCTTCTATTTGTAGAGTCTCTGGTTTAATTCCTAGACCCTTGATCCATTTTGAGTTAACTTTTAGGCATGGTGAGAGAGAGGGATTCAATTTTGTTTTGCTGCCTATTGATTTCCAGTTTTCCCATCACCATTTGTTGAAGATGCTATCTTTTTTACAGTGCATATTTTTAGCACCTTTGTCTAAGATAAGATAATTGTAGTTTTGTGTGTTGGTCTCTGTATCCTCTATTCTGGGCTATTGGTCTACCAGCCTGTTTTGATGCCAGTACCATGCTGTTTTTGTTACTATGTCTCTGAAGTACAGTTTAAGTTCTGGTATAGCAATACCACCTGCCTCCATTTTCAAGCTAAGAATTGCTTTAGCTATTCTGGGTCTCTTATTTTTCCAGATGTATTTCATGATTGCTTTTTCTATTTCTATGAGGAATGCCATTGGGATTTTGATCAGAATTGCATTAAATCTGTATAGTGCTTTTGGTAGTATGGTCATTTTGATAATATTAATTCTGCCTATTCAAGATCAAGTTAAATCTTTCCATCTTCTAAGGTCTTTGATTTCTCTTTAGTGTTTCATAGTTTTCATTGTATAGATCCTTTACCTCTTGTTGATTCCCAAGTATCCTTTTCTATTAAGGATATTGTGAATGGGGTGATTTTTCTCATTTCTCTCTCAGAGGATTTGTTACTGATATACAGAAATGCCTTTGATTTATGGGTGTTGATTTTATATCCTGCTACTTTGCTGAATTCTAGTTCTAGAAGTTTACTAGGGGAGCTTTTTGAGTCTTCTTGGTACAGGATCATATCATCAGCATATAGTGCTAGTTTAAGTTCTTCTTTTCCTATACTTATTTGTTTAATTTCTTTCTAGTGTCTAATTGCTCTGCCTAGTGTTTCAAGAACTATATTGAATAGAAGTGTGAGAGAGGGCATCCCTGTCTTGTTTCCAATTATAGAGGGAATGCCTTCAGTTTTTCTCCATTTAGAATGTTGTTGGTCTGAGACTTGGCATAGAGAGCCTTAAAATGTTGAGGGAAGTTCCTGTTATCCCTAGTTTTTCTAGTGTTTTGAACATGAAGGGGTGTTGTATTTTGTCAAATGCTTTTTCTGCATTTGTTGAGATGATCATAAGGTTCTTATCTTTAAATCTACTGATGTGATGAATTACATTTATAGATTTCTGTATGTTGAACCTTCTGCTTTTTAGAGGTATTGGTCTGAAGTACACTTTCTTTTCTGTGTCTGTCTGATTTTAGAATGAAGGCGATATTGGCCTTATAGAGTGGGTTTGGAAGTGCTCCCTATTTTTATATATCATGGAATAATTTGAGGAGTATTGGCGTTAGTTCTTTGAAGGTCTTGTATCCATTGAGTCCTGGGATTTATTTATTTATTTATTTTTAGTTGGTAGACGTTGATGGTGTCTTCTATTTCATTGCTTGAAAATGATCTGTTTAACTTACTCAATTTTTGTAAGTCACATGATTCTAGACATTTGTTGATGACCTCAATATTTTCTGTTTTAATGCAATACAAATTTTCAAAATAATTTCTAATTATCTTCTGTATTTCTCTAGTGTTCATGGTAATATTTCCTTTTTCATCATGGATTTAGTAATTGGAGTATTTTTCTCCTTCTCTACAGTATCATGGATAAGGTTTTATCAAATGTATTTGTTTTCCAAAGATCCAACGTTTCATTTTGAAATATTTTTAAAAAATTAAAAATATATGGCAGCAGAATATATTACAATTCTTATTACACACACAGCAAAATTTTTCATATCTCTGTATATAAAGTAGGTTGACATCAATTTGTGTGTTCATACGTGTACTTTGGATAATGATATCTATTGTATTCCACCATCCTTGCTAATCCCTTTCCTCTCCCTATTCCTCCCACCACACTGCCCTAAATAGAATTCATTTATTCCTCCCATGCTACCCCTCCCTACCCCACTAAGAATCAACCTCCTTATATTAGAGAAAACATTCAGCATTTGCTATTTTGGGTTTGGCTAACTTCACTTAGCATTATCTTCTCCAATGCCATCCATTTACCTGCAAATGCCATGATTTTATTTTCTTTTATTGCTGAGTAATATTCCATTGTGTACAGTTGCCACATTTTCTTCATCCATTCATCCACTGAAGGGCATCTAGGTTGGCTCCAAGTTTGGCTATTGTGAATTGTGCTGCTAAAATTAATTTGGCTGTGTCCCTGTAGTGTGCTGTTTTTAAGTCCTTTGGGTATAGACCGGGGAGTGGGATAGCTGGGTCAAATGGCAGTTCAATTCCCAGTCACTTTGTCAATTTTTAATTGCTTCTTTTGTTTCAATTTCTTTGATTTTAGCTTTGATTTTAGTTATTTCTGTCCTTTATTGCTTTTGGTGTTGATTCATTTTTTTCCTAGGGCTTTGAGATGTAATTTTAGGTCATTTATTTGACTTTTTCTTTTTTTAAGGAATGAACTCCATGCAATGAACTTTCCTCTTAGTAATGTCTTCATAGCGTCCTAGAGATTTTGATATGTTGTATCTGTGATCTCATTCACCTCTAAGAATCTTCAAATCTCCTTTTGGATGTTTTCTGCAACCCATTGTTCATTCACTAGCATATTATTTAGTGTCCAGGTGTTGGAGTAGCTTCTATTTTTATCATTGATTTCTAATTTCATTCCATTATGATCTGATAGAATGCAGGGTAGTGTCTTTACTTTTCTGTATTTGCTTGGAGTTGCTTTTTGGCATGACATATGGTCTATTTTAGAGAAGGATCCATTTGCTGCTGAGAAGAAAGTGTCTTCGCCTGTTGAAGGATGAAACAGTCTATGTATGTCAGTTAAATCTAAGTTATTGATTGTATTATGAGTTCTATAGTTTATGTCTGGATATTGTTTGGAATATGTATCCAGTGGTAAAAGAGGTGTGTTAAAGTCACCCAGAATTATTGTCTTGTGGTCTACTTGGCCCTTAAATTTGAGAAGAGTCTGTTTGAACATAGATGCTCCATTGTTTTGGGGGTGTGTATGTTTATAATTGTTCTGTCTTGTTGGTGTATGGTTCCTTTAAGAAGCATGTAGTGTCCTTCTTTATCCCTTTTTATTAACTTTCACTTGAAGTCCACATTATTTGATATAAGAATGGAAACCCCTGCTTGCCTCCGCATTCCATGTGAGTGGAAGTATGTGTTTTAATATTTATTTTTTGTATTTGGACACAATAACATTATTATTTAGTTTTAGGTGGTGCTGAGGATCCAATACAGGGTCTCACATGTGATAGCCAGTGCTCTACCACTGAGCCGTATCCTCAGCCTGAGTGATATATTTTTTTTCCAACCTGTCACCTTCAGTGTGTGGGTTTCTTTTTTTATGATATGAGTCTCTTGGAGGCAGCATATTGTTGGTCTTTTTTTTATCCAATCTGCCTGTCTTTTGATTGCTGAGTTGGAACTAAAGTTTCAGGGTTATTATTGAGACAACATTTGTATTATGAGTTATGTTTATTTATTTTTGGTATTTATCTAAGTCAGTTTCTCTTTGATAGGTTTTTCCTTTAGAGTGATACTACCCTCTTCTGATTTTTTATTATTGTTCATTTCCTCCTCATGTAATATTTTGCCAAGGGTGTTCTGTAGTGCAGGTTTCTGGTTATAAATTCTTTTAATTTTGTGTATGATGGAAGGTTTTTATTTTGTCATAAAATAACATCTGAATCGAAATCTAATTGCTAATCAAAATTTAATTTTGCTGGGTATGATTCTTGGTTGGCATCCATTTCTTTTAGAGCTTGGTTTATATTGTTGCAGGATCTTGTAGATTTCAGGGTCTCAGTTCAGAAATCAGAGATCGTGATTGGTTTTCCCCATATGTAATTTGATTCCTTTCTTTTGTGGGTTTTGAAATGCTCTGCTTCTCTTGTATGCTAGGTGTTTTCATTATGATGTGCGTTGGTGTAGACCTGTAGTGATCTTGTTCATTTGGTGTCCTATTTTATCCTTGTAATTGATTTCCCAATTCACTCTACATGTTTGGAAATTTTTCTGGTAGTATTTCATTGAATAGATTGTCCATTACTGTAGTTTAGACCTCTATGCCTTCATCTATCCCAATAGTTGTTAAATTTGGTCTTTTCATATTATCTCACAATTCTTAAATCTTCTGCTCATGGTTTCTTACCATCTTCACTGGGGTCAACTTTATTTTTTTCAAGATTATATATTTTGCCTTCAATGTCAGAGGTTCTGTCTTCCAAATGATCTATTCTGTTGGAGATGCTTCCAATTGAGTTCTTAATTTGGTTTACTGTTTCCTTCATTTCAAGGATCTCTGTTTTGTGTTTTTTTTCAAAGTCTCTATCTCCTTATTGAAGGAATCTTTTGCTTTCTGTATTTGCTTATGTAGCTCTTTATCAAAATGATCCTTTGCTGCCTGTATTTGCTCTCATATCATCCTTTAATTCAAAAAAATTATGTATCTTCTCCCATTTATCCTGCTATTCTGACCATGGCTTCTAATAATGTAGCATCTTTGTTTGGGGCACATTCTTTCTTGCTTTCTAATGTTTTTAATGCATCTTCCTTCCAGCTCTGTGTTTTTAAGATATATAGCCGTGTTGGCTTATAGTTTTCCCAATGGGTTTCAATACCTTTCTTTTTTAAAAATTTATTTTTTTAAATACACGACAACAATGGAATGCATTTCAATTCTTATTACACACATAGAGCTCAATTTTTCGTATCTCTGTACAAAAAGAATATTCATGCTAATTTATTCCATTATATATGTACTCATTTCTTTCTGCAATACAACTCTTAATACCCATATATATCACAATTTTTCATATCTCTGGTTATATATAAGGTATGTTGGCACCAATTTGGGTCTTCATACATGTACTTTGGATAATGGTGTCATCACATTCCACAATCGCTTCTAATCCCCTGCCTCTTCCCCTCCCCTCCAACAACTCTGCCTTATGTAGAATTCATCTGTTCCTCCCATGGTCCCCCTTCCTACCCCACTATGTCTGCCTCCTTATATCAGAGAAACCATTCAACATTTATTTTTGGATTGCCTAACTTCACTTCTCCAATACCATCCATTTACTTGCAATTGCCATGATTTTATTATTGCTGAGTAAAATTGCATTGTGTATATATGCCCCATATTTTTATCCATTCATCCACTGAAGGTCATCTGGGTTGGCTCCACAGTTTGCTATTCTGCATTGTGCTTCTATAAACATTGACATGGCTGTGACCCTGTAGTATGCTGTTTTCAAGTCCTTTGAGAGTAGTCTGAGAAGAGGAATAGCTGGGTCAAATGGTGTTTTCATTCCCAGATTTTGAAGGAATCTCTATACAGTTTTCCATGTTGTTTGCACCAATTTTCAGTCCCATCAGCAGTGTATGAGTGTGCCTTTTCCCCCACATCCTTGCCAACACTTGTTGTTTGTCTTTATGATTGCTACCATTCTGACTGGAGTGAGATGATATCTTAGAGTGGTTTTGATTTGCATTTCTCTAATTGCAAGAGATGATGAACATTTTTTAAAAATATTTGTTGATTGATTCTACATCCTTTTCTGAGAAGTGTCTATTCAGGTCCTTGGCCAAGTTGTTGGTTGGATTATTGGTTTTTTTTTTTTTGGTGCTTAGCATTTTGAGTTCTTTATATAGTAGATATTAGTTCTCTATCTGATGTGTGAGGGGTAAAAATCTACTCCCAGGATGTAGGCTCTCTGTTCACCTCAGATTTTTTTTTTCTGAGAAGAAAATTTTTTATTTGAATCCATCCCATTTGCTTATTTTTTGGTTTTAATCCTTGTGCTATAGGTATCTTATTAAGGAAGTTGGGGCAGCCTAGCCCCATGTGATGAAGATTATGGCCTACTTTTTCATCTATTAGATGCAGAGTCTCTAGTTTAAATTTTAGGTCCTTGATCCACTTTGAGTTTTGTGCATGGTGAGGGATAGAGTTTTAATTTCAATTTTTTGAAAATGGATTTCCAGTTTTCCCAGCACCATTTGTTGAAGAGGCAATCTTTTCTCCAATGCATGTTCTTGGCACCTTTGTCTAATGTAAGATAATTGTAATTTTGTGAGTTAGTCTATGTGTACTCTATTCTGTACCATTGGTCTACTGGCCTGTTTTAGTGCCAATATCATGCTGTTTTTGTTACTATTGTTCTGTAGTTTAGCTTAAGGTCTGGTATAGTGATACCACCTGCTTTGCTCTTCCTGCTTATAATTGCTTTAGCTATTCTGGGATTCTTATTTTTCCAGATAAATTTCATGATTGCTTTTTCTATTTCTATGAGAAATGTCATTGGGGTTTTGATCAGAATTGGATTAAATCAGTGTAGTGCTTTTGGTAGTATGGTCGTTTTGATAATATTTATCCTGCCTATACAGGACTAAGGTAGATCTTTCCATCTTCTAAGGTATTCTTTGATATATTTCTTTAGGGTTCTGTAGGTTTCATTGTATATATATTTCACTTCTTTCGTTAAGTTGATTCTCAAGTATCTTATGTTTTATTTTTTTGAAGTTACTGTAAATGGGGTAGATTTTCTTATTTCCTTCTTGAGGCTTTGTCACTGATATACAGAAATGCCTTTTTTTAATGTGTGTTAATTTTATATCCTGCTGCTTTGCTGAATTTATTTTTAGTTCTAGAAGATTTCTTGTGGTGCTTTTGGGGTCTTCTAGGTATAGAATTGTATTTTCAGCAAATAGTGCTAATTTAAGTTCTTTTCCTGTAGTTATTCCTTTAATTTTTTACATCTGTCTAATTGCTCTGGCCAGTGTTTCAAGAAATATGTTGAATAGAAATGGTGAGAGAGAGCACCCCTTTCTTGTTCCAGTTTTTAGAGGGAATGCCTTTAGTTTTTCTCCCTTTAGAATGATGTTGGCCTTAGGCTTAATGTAAAGAGCCAGTATGATGTCGAGGTATGTTCCTGTTGTCTCAAGGTTTTTCTAATTTTTTGAACATGAAAGGGTGCTGTATTTTGTCAAATGGTTTTTCTGTGTCTCTTGAGATGATAATATGATTCTTATTTTTAAGTCTATTGATGTGATGAATTACTTTTATTGATTTCTATATGTTGAACCAACCCTGTATTACTGGACAAACCACACTTGATCTTGGTGCACGACCTTTTTAATATGTTTTGTATTTAATTTGCCAGAATTTTATCAGAATTTTTGCATCTATGTTCATTCGAGATATTGGCCTGAAGTTTTCTTTCTTTCATTTGTCCCTGCCTGGTTTGGGGATCAGGGTGATATTGGCCTAATTGAATGAGTTTGGAAGTGCTGCTTCTTTCTGTATTTTCTGAAATAAATTGAAGAATATTGGTGTTTTGAATTTCTTCTTTAAAGGTCTTGTTTAACTCGGCAGTGTATCCATCAGGGCCTGGGCTTTTCTTGGTTGATAAGCTTCTGATGGCATCTTGTATTTCATCATTTAATATTGGTCTGTTTAAATTGTGTATGTCTTCCTGATTCAATCTGGGCATATCATATGACTTACGAAATTTTTTGATGTTTTCAATGTCTTCTATTTTATTGGGATATACATTTTCAAGATAATTTCTAAATATCCTCTCTATTTCTGAGGTGTCTGTTGGGATACTGCCTTTTTAATCATGTATGCTGCTAATTTGAATTTTCTCTCTCCTCTTCATTAGCATAGCTAGGGGTCTGTCAGAGAACCAACTTTTTGTCAAGGTTTAATTGTTTCTTTTAATTCAATTTCAGTTCTAATTTCAATTATTTCTTGCCTTCTAATGCTTTTGCTGTTGATTTGTTCTTCTAGGGCTTTGAGATGAAGTATGAGATCAATTATTGACTTTTTCTTCTTTTAAGGAATGAACTCCATGCAATGAAGTTTCCTCCTAGTACTGCTTTCATAGTGTCCAAGAGATTTTGATATGTTGTGTCTATGTTCTTGTTTACCTCTAAGAATTTTTAAATCTTCTCTTTGAAGTCTTCTGTAACCCATTGTTTATTCTATTTTACCAAATTTATTCACTCGTTGAACTGCTTATAGAACTTGAAATATTTCAAGTCTGTCTTTTCACGAGGTGGAAGTGTCACTTTACTTGTCTCCAAATGTTGATATTTTATGAATATTTCACACATTGGGAATGTGTCATGGATGATACTTGAATCTAATTGTATTGGGGAGTTCAATTTATCTCATGGATAGAAAGCAGAGAGAATAGGAACCAGACTGTTTTCAAAAGCTTTTTTACCAGTCTTTTTTGTCTCCCTTGTGCATAATCACCTTATGAGAATATCTTTGAGAAGTCTGATTTGCATCTGGAATTTCTGCCAAATTTCACATTCACTGATGGCAGAAAAGTTAGGAGTTGGGCTTTTATTCATTACTTGGGTTATGGTATATATCCTTCACTTCACTCTGATATGGAATATATATACTGTTTTTAGACTTATGTATTTTCCTCTGAATTAGATGATGGAAAGTATCTTATTCCTTAATTAAAGTCACTCTCCTACATGACAGTCAGTTCCACTAACTCTTAATTCATATTAAAAACTGAATAATGGTTTGGTCCATGTTCTATTGATCTAGCAATTTTTATTTCAGGAGCCATTGACATTCGGGGATGTGGCTATTGATTTCTCTAAGGAGGAATGGGAATGCCTGGATCCTGCTCAGCAGAATTTATATAGAGAAGTGATGTTGGAGACCTACAGCAACCTAGTCTTTGTGGGTGAGCATAACTTTCCTTCAAAATTCCTAATTATCATTATTTAGTTTTTTTCCCTTGAAGTATATCTTTTGGGAACTTCTCCACAAGAATGTGTTGCCGATTTATGCTTTCAATAAAGAAGATGGGGTAGTTCTTGGTGCTGACAAGACAATGTTAATGATGTTTCTTTTCATCCTTAATGTTTTCCTCTGGTGGAATGATATATATCTTTCACTTGATATATGGTTGACTTAGAGGAATGCAGTGATGTCAAATCCTGTGGCCCACATATAGCAGAGGACATAGTTGAGGTAGAGGAGGAAGCCTAAATTCAAAAAGGTTCATTGAGACATTATCCAGAAGAAAATATTTTTGAGAAGCTTTGAATTCTTTCTCTTGTTATCATAGAAAACCCTGTCCTGTGTTTTGTGCTTTAAAATTATGTAGTATCCTGCTTTTTCTCCATACATTCAAATTAACAACAAAACACTCCTATTGCCTTGTGTGTGTCAATATTATCTGACAGCTCTTCCATAATTTAAAAATATTTTTAGTTGTTAATGAATTTCCTATTTATCCATATATGGTGTTGAGAATTGAACCCAGGGCCTCACACATGCTAGGCAAGCTCTCTAACACTACTCTACAACTCCAGCCCTTCTTTCATTATTTACAGGAAAGATTTGCACATTGTGAAGACCTCTAGGTCCACCCATTGTAATACATTACTATCATAAGTCAGTTTCTCTAATCTTATTTGTACATTTTTTCACTAAAATTTCCTTATCAGTGTTTTTTTCTGATATGTGTAATGGATTTTCTGTGAAATTATCTGCCATGGAATGAATGTCAAGTTGGACAAAGACTGCTGTTTCGAGAGATGGTGTAAGTTTTATTTGAGTTAGAGGATTTGTAAAATAATACATTGGTAGATATTTACAATTTGATTTTTTTTCTTTTTTTAAATTGTATACAGTAGGTTCCCTGTTAAGGACTGGGTTTCCTCATATCAGTTAATTGCTTCACAAACTAAGATATGTATGATTCTTGTTTGTATTGCCAAAAATATTATATGTGCTTTTGCTTATATAAATATTAAGCTCTTTTGTCGATGACTTTTGTATTTTATCTTGATTGGCTTTTCATTCTGCCCATGTATGTAGAAATTGAAGTTTTCTATGTATAAGTGTAATGGGGATTGATGGAAGTGATACTCTCATGCTGAACTACACCCCAAGCTCTTTTTCACTCATATTTGGAGAGAGGTTCTCACTAAGTTATTGAGGATGTCTTGAATTTGCAATTTGCCTGCATCAGACTTCCTAGTAGCTGAGATTACATGCTTGCTCATCGTTTGTATATTGATGAGCTTGTTCTTATTTCAAGGATAAAGACCACATTATTTTAAATGTAGCTTTGAGAAATGTTGCAATTCTCTTTCTTTTAATTTTCATTGTAATCAAAACTACAAAATAAAACTTACTGTCTCCACAATTTTAAATATACAGTTCAGTAACAGTAATGCAAATTGTTATGCAATATATCTCTACAAAGTTTACATCTCAAAAAAAAAAAAATGCCTAGGAAGCAACGGCTTATTTCTGTCTCCTCATCACAAAAGTATTCTCTTTTTTTCAGAAAGCTTCATTTTTAATTTAGAGATGTTATGTTCATAGAATTCTGCAGTATTCTTTCTGTGACATTTCAGTTAACCTAGTGTACATACATTTTGTAAAATATATAATTAGAATAAATTCTTTGCAAAGTTTTATAGTTTCTATATTCCAATATGGCTCATCTTTCTTTTCAAGGGATATTTGGTTTGTGTCCCCCATGATGGCTCTGTTGAATAACAATGTAAGAACACTGGTGTGCAATGTTTTTAATTTGCTATTGATATGAGGGCTTATTGCCACACTCAATAAGAACTCCGTCTACCTGACTCCATGTTTGCATTTACAATTGAATGCTGTAACATTTAAAACATGCAATGGAGAAAGGATAGCATCTTCAACAAATGGTGTTGGGAAAACTGGAAATCCATATGCAAGAAAATGAAACTGAATCCCCTACTCTCGCCATGCACAAAAGTCAACTCAAAGTGGATAAAGGAGCTAGATATCAAATCAGAGACTCTCTGTCTTATAGAAGAGAAAGTTGGCTCCGATCTACAGATTGTGGGGACGGGCTCAAAATTCCTTAACAGGACACCCATAGCACAAGAGTTAATAACAAGAATCAACAAATGGGACTATCTTAAACTGAAAAGTTTTTTCTCAGCAAGAGAAACAATAAGAGAGGTAAATAGGGAGCCCACATCATGGCAACAAATTTTTACTCCTCACACTTCAGATAGAGCCCTAATATCCAGAGTATACAAAGAACTCAAAAAATTAGACAATAAGAAAACAAACAACCCAATCAACAAATGGGCAAAGGACATGAACAAACACTTCACAGAGGAGGACATACAATCAATCAACAAGTACATGAAAAAATGCTCTTATTTGTATTTTGGAAGATATTCATACAATTTAAAGGATAGATTTCTCTGCAATTTTTTTTAACAATAGGAGGTTGATGAATACTACATGGAGCCTCTAGTTAACTTTAAGTAGTATAAACATCTTTAAGTTTAATCTTTCAATTTTGAACAACAGCATGCCCAAGAGTGTTCAATCAACTGACACATATTTAGGGATTTTTGAAAATCCCTACCATTTTTCACTTCAAATATTTATTCCATGTTGGTTACAAAATAACTATCACTTAAATATTTATTATCATTTGTTTTAATATATAAAATTGTTCTAACCAGCATAATATCCCACTCTTGATTAAGAACAGGGATTCTATAAGTCTATAGTAGTTTCAAAATATTTTCAAAGTCTTATGCTTTGCAATTACCATTTTGCTTCACTGTATTTCCCTTTTCAGTAAGTGGGATTGATGTCTCTTAGTATGACAGTGATTCTTTGTTTTCATTCAACCCTCTCAGTGTTTTCTTTGTGTGTTTGGGAAGTATGAAGTACGTAGCGAATGTATTTACTCTTAATTCAAAATCTAGGGAAAGGGTCCTTTTCTCTCTTTTGCCCCTTTTCAAAGTTATTTTTAATTTAAAACGTCTTCTATGTCCTATAAATGTCTTAAACTATGTTTTGTGTACTATAATTTAGACAGCCCAGGTTTTGTTCGATCACTTTTGTATGTGTCATTATTATATCCTTTTGCTTTCAGTATGTGTGTGTTCTTAGATTTAGGATATCCTGTAGACTACCTACAGTTGCAATATTTAGAGTTAATTCAGATAGCAAAGTTTTGTTTTGATCAGAATTTTGTAATCTTGCATTTGCCAACAAAAAGCTCTAAAAATGAAGAATCTCCTTCTCATACTTTGTTTGAGTATCAACTTGACTTCACTTTATTAAAAAACTGAATATATTTATGTGTCCTTTTAAAATTATACCATTGTTACATGTATTTATGCCTATTAACAGTATTGTTGTTATGCTTTTTTTCTTTCAAATTCTACTGCAAAATTACATGTTTTATGACCCATCATTACAATAAAATAGAATTGTTTTTGCCAAGAAATGTTTAAAATTTCATATAACTTACGATGCTGTGCACTTACATTTTACTATGAAAGATTACCTTTAGTACTTTTTGGAGAACAGATCCAGTGATGATGAATAGTGTGTCTATTTTTATATGTTTAAAGTCTTCATTTTCCTTCTCTTTTGAAAGGTAGTAGCTTGAATGTAATGTCTTGCTTGATAATTTTATTCTTTCATCCTTTGAATATAGATAGACTCGAATTCCTTCCTGTGTTGTGAAGATTCGACTAAGGATTTCACAATTATATGGTTACACATTTCTAGGTGACTCATCTTTTTCTCTTGGATCCTCTCAGTATTCTGAGTTTTTAAACTTGGATTAAAACCTACTTTGAGTCTTTACAACTTGGAGAAAACTGAGCTGCTTGGATGTTTCATTTTTTCTATTTTCCGAGGTGTGTTTATTAGTACTGGAAAGAGAACTAAAGGGCGATTTAGCACTTTGCATTTTTTACTTTGGCCTTCAAATTTTGATCCTGTAGCTCAACCTCCTATGTTGCTATGTAAAACCACCCCTGACTCTTTCAGAAGCTTTCTAAAGAAAGTCTTTAAACATACATTTTCTGCTTATTACTATTAACATTTCTTGACTAATTTTTATTCTGTTTTTTGTGTGTTGGTTTAGTTCAGTAAACTTCTTTTAAGTCATAATTAACTATTCCCTTTGAGTGATTCCTAACTTTGCTTACAGTTGATTTTGCCATTTTTTTCTGTTGGTAAGCAGGAAGCCCTTTTTGAACAGTCCCCAAATATTCACATGTTTCATATTTTTATCTTTAATGAAACAGAGTAAGTGGGTAGATTTTTAAAATATATTCTAAAGGAGGAAAATATTTGTGTAACACAATGTATTTTTCTCTGCTATATTACTCTTCATAATAATGTACTCATCTTGGATACCGTGAACACAAAGATGATTAGGAAAATCTTCAAAGTAATTTTCTTTGTGTATTTTTATTTGATTTATATATTTCAACAGTAATGATGGACTTAGATTTAATAATCCACTCCCCTGCTGATGTTATTTTTTCTGTAATTTCTTAGGTTTGGAAAATATACTCAGCCCAGTACAGTAAGTAAACATGTTTGTTATTTTTATTTACTACAGCCATGACTTCTCATCATCCTCGAGAAATTTTACCAGAGCAGGTAATAAAAGAGAGAGAAGGAAGATATGGAAAGTGGGACTTTGACTATTTACAACCAAGAAAACAATGGGAAAATATAGGTGAGAGTAAAGTTCAAAAATTGTATTGTAATAGACAAAATCAATCAGTAGTCCCTATTTATGATAAAAATTTTATGGTCAAAAGACACCAGAGAAAATTAATATCTGAAACAAAAATTCAATGTATTCCAATTATTTTGAGGAGTTTTATATGTATTTTAAGAATAAATCCATAGCCATTTTTGAACTGAAAGGCAATGTGGAAAATTTGAAATCTAGTCCATGCATCAGTTTTTAACTTGGCCAATTATAAAAGTAGCACTGAGTTAAAATTCCAGTCAAACATTTACACAGAAAAGATATTTCTAAAAGTGAACCTTTTGGGAGTTTCTTTATAAAATGTCCATTTTTCTGAAACAAAAGATGAATTTCTCCTTGTGCCCAAATGGACAAAATATTAAAAATTGTAGAAAAATTTCTACTTCCCCACTATTGCTCAATGACAATTCTGATACAGATTTCTGGAAAGTGCACTATATAGATAATGCTATAAGTAACACAATAAGCCATGTCTCTACCCTGAGTAATGACCAGTATATTTACATTGGTGATAAAAATTATGACTATAGAGAAATCCTAGTTCTTTTCTAAAGAAAATTTACCAAGATGAAAAATGTAGGAAAGTCTTGTTTCAGTGATCAAAAACTAGTATTCATTAAAATATTCATAGCCAAGACAAAACCTGCAAGTGTAAGATATGTGAAAGGGCTCTTAACCACAGTGCAGAGCTTGCTTAATACAAGAAAATTTATAGAGAAAGACAGCCCAATAACTATAGAAGATATTGAGCAGGCAAATGCTCTGCTATATTTTTTAAACACAGCAGATACTATGACAGTGATAAATTCTACAAATTTAAAGAATGTGAAAAAACTTTTAGTGAAAAGTTACAACTTGTTAAGTATCAGAGGATTTATACTGAAAGAGAGACCTGTAAATGTAAAAAGTGTGGGAAAGACTTAAAAAGGTTTTCAACCCTTACTCAACACCAAAATATTTATTCTGCTGAGAAGACCTACCAATGTGAAGAATGCAATGCACTCAAAAACTTTACTCAACATCACAGTGTTCATACAGAAGATATGCCATGCAAATGCAAAGAATGTGACAAAACTTCTAATAAAAGCTCCAATCGTATTTGTCACCAGTGGACACACCCTGGAGTGATGCCCTACATGTGTAAACAATTTTGCAAAGGTTTCCGTCAAAAACCAAGCCTTAAAAATTACCAAAGTATTCATACTGGAGAGAAGCCCTTCAAATGTAAAGTATTTGGCAAAAGTTTTAATATAAACTCACATCTTGATCGCCACAACAGGATTCATACTGGAGAGAAGCCATACAAATGTAAATTGTGTGGCAAAAGTTTCAGTCAAAAATCATCACTTACTCATCACCAGCGAATCCACACTGGAGAGAAGCCCTACAAGTGTAAAGAATGTGGCAAAGCTTTTAATAGCATCTCACATCTCTATTGCCACAACAGGATTTATACTGGAGAGAAGCCCTACAAATGTAAAATATGTGGCAAGAGTTTTAATCACATATCATCACTTACTCAGCACCAGCGAATTCACACTGGAGAGAAGCCCTACAGTTGTAAAGAATGTGGCAAAGCTTTTAATAGCATCTCACAGCGTAATTGGCACAAAAGTATTCATACTGGAGATAAGCCCTACAAATGTAAAGTGTGTGGCAAAAGTTTTAATACAAACTCACATCTCTATTACCACAACAGGATTCATACTGGAGAGAAGCAATACAAATGTACAGTGTGTGGCAAGAGTTTCAGTCGAAAATCATCGCTTACTCAGCACCAGCGAATCCACACTGGAGAGAAGCCCTACAAATGTAAAGAATGTGGCAAAAGTTTTCATCAAAAAATAGTACTTACTCGGCACCTGAGAATCCACACTGGAGAGAAGCCCTACAAATGTAGAGAATGTGGCAAAGATTTAAATCAACAATCATCACTTACTTGACACCAGAGGACCCATACTAGAGAGAAGTCCTATAAATGTGAAGAATGGCAAAGCTTTTAATATTGAAGATCACATCTTAGTAAACATTATAGATTTTATACTGGAGAGAAGTTTTATAATGAAAACATTGCATCAGTGTCTTTAAGGATGAATCAACCCTATTTCACAGGAGTTCAACACTATTTCACACCAGCGATATGATAGCACAGAAATTATATAAATGTAAAATAGGTGACAGAGTCTCCAATAGTTGTTCACACCCTACTCAACACCTTACAATTCATACGAGTGAGAGGACGTGTGGAAAAAATTTTGCAAAGCTTTTGGGCATTGATCAAACATTTTTAAACACTGCAGGATTTATAGCATATAGAAACCCAAAGAATGTGTCCAAGACTGTATTCAAATTTCAGACGTTTTTGAATTTCTGACCTCATATCTGTAGCAAATGTGGAGTAGCATTCGTCCAAAGTGTGTACCTTAGATAACAGCAAAATATTTACAAAAACACCTTGACAAATATAAAGATTGTAGTAAGTTTCTTATCTATATCCCATCCCTTGAAGTGTTTGGGACCTAGGAGGGAAAAAAATCATTTAAATGTAGAAAATGGGTAATTGCTTTTGAGATTTGCTGAAAATTTTCTTAACATCTTTAGCTGATATTGTAGAAATGAGGAAATACAAGTATAGAATTGTGCATCCCTCTAAGGATATAATTTTAGTATAAATCAACAATTACTAAGGAGTCACATTTTTCACATCTGGAGAAATAATAATTCTCAGAGTTTATTATTTCAGACGTCTCTTAAGATTTATATGAAATTTAAAATTAAAATTTTAAGAGCCTCTTAAACTTAGGGACACTTAATCAGAAAACCACATCCTCAGATGTTTTTTTCTTTTTTATTTAGAGATAGGTTTTGCTAAATTGTATAGGGCCTCACTAATTTATGGAGCCTGACTTTGAACTTGCAAAGATTCTTACGTCCCTAGGGTCATGACATGGTCCACCATGCCCGTTTTACAGAGCATTATTATATTTCATTATAGATGCAATTTGTTACTAAATAAAGTGTGAATTTCTTAATGTAAACCTTGTCATGCATTTAATGATGTTATTAGGTCACACATTTCCCACGATTCACTTTGCTAATTTATCGATGCAATAGTACAACATTCTATTGGGTAAATAATGCTGTAACATCTCCACTAATTATTTCATATGTTTAATCAAGTATTATTTGGAGAATATTATTTATGTAAATTATATACTCTCTTGTTTGTAATTATGGGAAAAATAAGAGAGTTACAGGAAGGACCTAGGGATACTAAAATAATGCCCAGATATCCCTAGTTTGAATTATGAGTTTAACATTTCACCTTATAGAGTAGCAGTACACCCTAAGGGATCTACAACTCCAGAGAGTTATACAAGCTCCCAATCAGGGAGAGGAGAAAGACACATGAGACTAGGAGCCAACGTTCGTATTCAGGCAATAAAGGAGGGTTACTGAAGGGGGAAAGAGTCTTAATGTTTCCTGGGGAATCCACACGGTCCATAGGCCCATCCTGACTCTTGGACTGAAGAAACCATGCAGTTCCTCATGAATTCTATGACGTTCATCACTGAGGTGACTATAGTCGCCTTTAGTATAGGAAAAACATCACAATTTGGGACCACCTATTTAGTTTTGGATACCCAGTAGAAAAGTGTAACTAGAAACATGTAAAATGATGACTGTAAAAAGAAAAAGACATACTATAGGAGCATTTATGTCCCCACATTTTTTATTTCTTTATATATTTAGATTTTGTAGACCCTTTGGTTCTACTTAATAATTTACAATATAATGCTTGTTATACTTATTGGATTATACGATAGATAGCATGTGTCATGGTCTCCCAGAACCCTCTGCAACCCAGTAATTATAAGATACTATAAACTAATCCTGTTCCTACTCAGATGTTACAGCTCCAAGAGCCCATGATGTCACAGAGAGAGAAACACAATTTTGATTGAAATAAACCTCTAGACTCTCATCTACAAGTCCTGTTCAAAAAGTAAAAACACAATATTCTCTGCATATGTGAGCCTTTTGGGTCAACAAAACACCACTCACCAACATTTCATTTAACTTTATTTGGGAAAATAAATATTGAAATATAATGATACGTTCTAGGAGAATTATATTCACACCATTCTTTATTCCAAAGGGTAAATATCTAGGTTTCATGCTTATCTCCACATTATTTTATGCAGAAAACTGGCTTCATTTTACATATGAGAGTTTAAACTGTTTATAAGGCCAGCAGGGAAGTTTCAGTCCTAGAGGTCTAAGGAAAATACTAAAGATCTTCCCTTTTCTTGATTGAATGATGTCTGCAATCCTTAATGAAACAGATAAAGAATGCTGATTTCTCAATGCATCTGGCTGGGTGGCTCACTCATTGGAATCTCAATTTATTTAGTCATCTCAAGGCTCTCACTCCCTTCTCTAGTATCTGACCTGTTCTTGGGACGACTTGGTGTTCTTCAGGGGATCACCAGGTCATGCAACATGATACAATGAAGTTTTCTTTGTTCTAACTTGTATTTCTTTGGCTTCACTTTCAATACAAGGTAGAACAAGACTTCAGACTGTCGCCTCTGGAGAGGATGCTCTGCCCAGCACTTCCCAGTCAGGACCCTGAAAAGCTCTTTGGGACTCTTCAGTACATAGGTTCAGTGGTTGGGTTTTCCTAGTCTGGCAATACAGTTGCCTGTGTCTTTCCCTTTTGCTTTCTCTCTTGCTTTCATAGTATTACTCAAGGAAACACTGTCTTGTGTGAAGAGAGTGTCTTCCTTATCTATTGGATCTGACCTGCCAAGTTGAGCAGCTGCCCACAAACTGAATGTCACAAACACATGAATGTGTTATCTAATCAGTAAGTAGTGCACCTTTCAACTGCATGATTTTTTATTGCATGGGGGAGGAAGTTGAGAATGCTTTGAGTGCACACAGCACTATTCATCGTATTCATAACACTGCTATGTAATGTTTCCTCTCTGCTCAACTTGTAAGTATTGTTCTTGTGCTGCTTTGTAAAACAAATAGAAAAGAGTTGTAAACCAAAAATTTTGTGATTATAGCTATTTGTGCAGACTGACTTGGGCAACTCTATTTACCATTGTTTTTTTGTATGGGCTCAAGGTACTCTTTTATACTTTTATTTAACCTTAATGACATTACCATTCATTGAAGAGGTTTTAACTCACAAACCTTCTTGGTATACAAATTTTCCCTTGTCATTTTTAAAATTTCTTACTCTTTTTGGGTATTCATGATAGTAGAGCAAATTTTGACATATTATACATGGAGTAAAACTCATTTTAGTTAGCAATCCATTCTTGAGGTGTACATGGTGTGGACCTTCCCTGGTGGTGTATTTATATATAAACATTGAAAAGTTGTGTCTGATTCATTCTACTGTCATTTGTACTCCTATTTCCCTTTTCTTCCCTTCAATCCAACTTTGTCTATTCCACTGAATTTCTATTCTCTCCCCCCCCTTGTTGAGTGCTTTAGCATCTATATATATTATGTATTATATGTAATGTCTGTTTCATTCTACTATCATTTCTATCCCCATATTCCCTCCCCTCCCTGCAATCCTCTCTACTTAATCTAAATAACTATTCTTCCCCACCCCCATTGTGAATTAGCATACACTTATTGGAGGGAACATTTGGCCTTTGTGTTTGTGTGTCTGTGGGGGGGGGCTTATTTCACTTAGCATGGTATTCTTCAGCTCTATTCTTTTTCCAGCAAATGGCATAGTTTCATTCATCTTTAAAGCTAAGTAATATTCCACTGGTGGGGGAAATAATATATGTAATTTTATTTTATATATATATATATATATATATATATATATATATATATATATATATATATATATCACATTTTATTTATCCATTCATCTGTTGAAGGAAACATAGGTTGGTTCTATCGTTTATCTATTGTGAATTGTGCTGCTATAAACATTGGTGCGGCTGTGTCCCTGTAGTATGCTTTTTTTTATTTCCTTTATGTATAGTCCGAAGAGAGGGATAGCTGGGTCAAATGATGTTTCCATTCTGGTTTTTCAAGGTGTCTCCATACTGCTTTCCATGGTGGTTGCACCAATTTGGAGTCAATCTCATGAGCAATGTGTGAGTGTTCCTTTTCCCCCACAACCTCAACAACATTTATTGTTGCCTGTATTATTGATGATTGCCATTCTGACTGAAGTGAGATAAAATCTTAAAGTAATTTTGATTTACATTTTCCTAATTGCTAGATGGGTGGAATGTTTTTTTCATATATTTGTTAATGGTTTATATTTTCTGTGAAGTTGTCTGTTCAGTTACTGAGTCCATTTGTTAATTGGTTTTTGTTGTTGTTTGTGTTAATTTTGAGTACTTTATATACCCTAGACATTAGTGCTTTTTCTGAATTACGTGTGGTAAAGATTTGTATAAAATCTGTACGTTCTTTCTTCACATTATTGTTTCTTTTGCTGAGAAGCAGCTTTTTAGTTTGAATATATCCCCATTATTTATTCTTGATTTTTAATTTTTGTGCTGTAGGGGTCTTGTTATGGAAGTCAGATTTTGGACCAACATTCACCTCAGATTTTAAAATGGCATCCCAAGTTCATAAATGTTTCTGTTTTATTGTTTCTCTTACTATCTTGCCTTATAGATCTACATGTTCTAAAGAGTCATGAAATGATCTAGCTTCACATACATGATTTTCTGATGACTGTTATTTTTCAATATGTAGCTGCAGATTATTAAATTATATATCTACTATTTCAGACTTTAACTAAAGCACATACTTGCCTTTGGTAGGAAATATTCCATCAGTAGATCGACATCAAATCTATAGTATATATATAAATATATATAAATGCCTGGATTCAAATGCATGCACATCCATCCCAGAGCTTGGCCCATAACACTTATTCTATACTAGTTCTACACTTTAGAACCTCCATGAAAGCTGTTATAAATCCAAAGCCTGAGACTCACTCCTCAGAAATACTTCTTTTTTTTTGGGGGGGGTACGATGATGAAGATTGAACTTGGGGGCACTCAACGCCTGAGCTACATCCCTATCCTTATTTTATGTAGAGACAGGATCTCACTGATCTGCTTAGTAAATTTTTTCACTGTTGCTGGCTCTGAACTCATGATCCTCCTTCCTCAGCCTTCCAAGCTGCTGAGATTACAGGCAAATACCACCATGCCCAGCTCCCTAGAGAGCCTTCTTTAACTGGTTGGATCCCACTTGTTCAGTATGTTTTGGCCTAATCCTCACAATTAGAGATGAAATTATTTTCCTCTTTATTAAAAATCAGGGCAACTTACACAAAGAGTTTGGACTCAACAGCACCGAATTACACAGCAAGTCCACATTACAACAAAGGTGTGGTCTGCAATTCTCCACCTCTCCAAACAGCTCTTCTTGGCTCCACAAACTTTGGAGTACTTGCCAACCCTCTGCCATGCCTCATTCAGAAGCCTCCCAGGAGGTGAGTGTATATGAGGGACAGTATTCAAGGTGGCACCTTGGTGATTAATTGGCTATGCCAGGGAATAAGGCAGAGCCTAATTCACCAAAGGCACAAAATTTCATGTGGTCCAGGTTGGGGGCTGCATGAGGGGATACTTTTACTCCGCCCTTGATGTGTCTTTCCTACCTGTTCATATGCTGAAATACTTGTTCAATGACTTGCACTCTTTTCCTGTTTTGTGTTTCCCTCTCATGTGGCTTTGGAGGTCTCATGCTTTGGCAATTATTGTGACTTTCTTCTTCAGTTTTCCAACCTCCCTCATCCCATCCATGTGGAATTTCTGTATGTGGATATGAGTTTTCATTTTATATATTTCCATTTAGTCCAAGTTTCCAGTTACCTCTAGAAAAAACAAATGTTTCATTCATTATCATGCTTGTCCTAACCCTTCACTTGTTGATAATGGCAGTGTTCAAGAACTATCTTCTGATTTCTACAAATGGAACATAAGTGGGTCTGCTTGAAATAACTGTCTTTTCTTTTGACTCCAAATAATGTGGATCCTTTTTAATATAGCACTTTAATGCTTTTATATATATATATACATACAGTACCCAGGAGACTGATCCTGCTTTTTACATGGTTTTCTCTCAGAGAAGGTGGAGTTGATCATGTAGGTTTCTTGGAGTGGACTCCAGCTCGGACTCTGCCTCAGCTCTGACTAGATTCCATCTGCCTGTGATTTCTACAACATGTGACCTATAGGTCTTCCTCTTCTTTTCTTAATTTTAATATTTCACTTAGAGCTTGAGCCACAGGACTGTCACTTTGGAAAGGATGACTTAACAAACCATCACTACCCCCAAGAAGGTGTGGTCCATGTGCAAACTAGAAAAGAGGGGCCCATCACACACTTCAGGTCTTCAGGGAAATTATGGGGGTGCCAGGAGTCCCTCACATCAAAGTAGAGGCATTATAAGTTGTGGAACAGGTATGGACTAATTTGATTTTAGGACCAGAATTAGAGTAATTTAAGTTTCCTTATCAGCATGAGAAAATAATCTCAATCAAGATCCTTTTCCAGATGTGTCCAGGAAACTTTAAGAATTTGAAGCCCAGACCTCTTGGATTGCTGTTATCCATCAGAGAAGACAATAAAATTGAGAGAGATGACATGTCCCACTGGGGCAGCCACAGTTCTGTGTTCTCCAGTGGGAACTTCTTGCCTTTCTACAGACATTAAAATTACAAATCTGCAGAGACAGAACTTAAACACATCCTTTCCATAAAACTTACAAGTGTTGGTGCTCTGCTCAGCTTATTCAGATGACAAAGTACCTCTGTGTCCTCAGATGCAGAGTTAGTGTGGATTGTAAAAAGGGCATTGGAGGAGGAAATTCAGTCTACTAGTGAGCTTTCCCAGTAGCTTCTTTGCTTCTCAAAGAAGCAAACATCTTTAGAAGACAATATCCTCATTACACCATACAGAACATGGTCCTCTGGGCTCCAACAGTTCTAATAAGCCCAGAGGACCATGTTCTATATGGTGCAATGAGGATATTGTCTTCTAAAGATGTTTTCTTCTTTGAGATCCTGCTAAAATGAGTCAATTTTTCTTATAGGGAATGTCAGTTTTACTTCTTCATTTTTCAATTTAATAACTTCATGGGACATAACTTACATATGGTATGTCATGTAGAAATTTTAAACACTACAATTTGTATACTTATTACCAGGAAATTAATAAGTTTTAATATTTTGATTGATAATCTTGCTTTGGTCATCTTCATAACTCATAGAACAATTATGGTTTGAGTAATTGTACATTTTGAAATCTTTAGAGGGAAATGAGGTTCTATGTTCAAAACCTCATTTTATAGAATGGAATCTCACATGGTTAAGAACTTTCAGTTGGTAAATGTCAACAAGGGACCGTGATCAGAAGGAAATACATTAAATATTTTAGAAAATCAAATAAATGTGCTGGTAAGTTCCAATTCATGGTGCCAAATTATAGGCTTATGAATATAATTCACAAGAATTTGGAAGAATATTTTTATGTATTAGTCCATTCTGTTTTAATCACTAAAAACCTTTTGTAATATCTAATAATGGAAATGTGTAAATTCAATTTTGCTTAGAGGAACAATCAGGACACTTGAAATCCATCCTGTCCTGGGCACTTTCAATTTTTTTTCCAAAATTCAATTTCTCATGTCATTAGCCTGCACAGATAAATATGACCCTAAGACACACAGAACAAGATAAAGCAGAAAAGGTGAAAGGAGAACTTGACTCTTCCATCGCAATATCAGTCAGGGAAAACAGACCCTCCTGCAGGAGCCTGTGGGTGTCCCAGTAATGAGATATTGGGTTCTGCAGAGAAATGCATGGGCTCTCTCATCCCTGAGGAGCTCCACAGAACAGAGTAGAGGAGAGTGTGGGTGTGGAGTCTCTAATCAAGACCTCTAGAGACAATCAGGAAGCTGGCCTGATTTTATTGTGCAGTTACTATGTATATGTACTCAGGCAGTGCTTAAGCAAAATATAGACAGCCACCAATGCAATGTCTGCTAACTGTCCTTGTGGTGAACAATCAAAGAGTGGGTGTGCAACACATGGCTTCGTGCCCATAGCTGTGCCGACGGGGTAAGCAGTTTGCCACTCACATACCTAGCATGGGGAGTGGCCTGTCACGCAGACGCCATTAACCTATGCCCTGTATGCAGTACTCCATGCACTTGTGCCCACAGAGCAGCACCTCTGGGGCTTCATCTTTCTTGACTTTAAAGAACAATTTCTCTTCTAGTTGCTTTTCTCAGGAGAAATTTAAAATGATAGTAATATAAATAGTATAGATGTAAGTGTGAATCCTGAGCTGTATTTTAAAACCCTGACAATTTATAAAAGCAAGCCATGGTTCTCATATCTACTTCTCACAACGAGCTGCCATTCATTCAGTCAAGTCTTGCCCAGGGTTTGCTCGTTGTGTTACTGGAGGGTGTGTTTTGCAGCAGAGGGGCTGGGTGATGGTGTTGCTCTCTCTGTGGTGTCAGTCATTTCTTCCTAGTGCTCTTCATAGATTCCCAGCACACAAAGAGCCACATGTAAGAGTTTTCTGCCTACTCTGATATCAGTCCCAAACCCACTTGCTTGAAGCAAGACCTGTCTCAATTCTCCATCTCCCTTTTGTCTGTTAGTGAATACCAAGAGGACATGGGGAGGGTTGGCAGTAATGGTGAAGCTGAGGTCTGTGATGAGGACAACCCCAAGCTGTAAGTCTGCACATGTGTTGTTAGGGGTGACAGATCCTATTTCCTCTCTGTTATGAACAGGATGGTGCTCAGATTGCATATGGGAGAAGAGATGTTTCTTCCTCTCACTTTCACCCTGGAATGTGCCCACCCAGAGGGTCCAAATAACCCTGACTTGCAGTGGGGTGTTCTTCTCCTGTAATTCTCTCTACTTCTGTCCTGACCACCAGCTCGTGTCCACTGCCTGAGCAGTCCTCACTAGGTGGTTGCAACACAGATGATTTTGCATGTATCACACAGCCTCCCCTGACTTTAGTGACAGCACCATATCTAACAGGACTCCCTCCTGGATCCAGATACTAAAGATAGTCTTTACTATCAGCTCTAACAAACAAAACTTCTGATTTTTTTTTAAATTTCTTTTTCATGTGTGATCTGTTTTTTCTCATCTCCTCACTTGGCCTCTCCTTCTTCTTACCATATTCTTATTCTTCAAATGTATCCTATTTCAGAAATCTGTGTTAGATTCCCTGTGATTTACATATCCTTCCACACGGAATGCCCATTCTAGGGGGCAGCTTGATTTCTTCAGTGCATAAAGGACATGAGTGCCCAGTACGATAGTGCATCTGTGGACCAAGCTGGAAGTATCACTCCGTAGACCCTTGTTTGAGGGGTGTTTCTCAGATTACCTCCCTGATGTCAGAGAGCTTCTGTTATGTCTCATGATATCCTGGACCATGTTGTGCCAGGCATAATGTGCACAGCTGGGAAGGTACATAGCTTAGGATTTCAGTCATCTGTGAATCATTCCCATTCCCCAGCATGCTTCCTAACAACAATGGAACCTCAGCAGGGACATTACTATAGATATTTCTTCAAAACCCTACCATGGTACATTTACATAACTTTAACCATATATAATTGATGCACATCATTTAGTGATGATTGTGGTTCAAAACTGGAGCTAGCAGAATAACCAGACTGTGCTTTCTCCTGGCCACTACCTGTATGAAGATTAGTTCTCCTCATTATTGCATGAAATTGTGTCCCTTTCTTTGAAGCATACTATCAGGAAAGGATCTAAGTTTTTTCCCAATACTGATATATAAATTTACCATCAGAAAACAATTTTCCAACAGTTTCAATGCAATAAACAACCCATCCATGAGTTCATGACTATTACTGCAAATTCATGGCACCTGCACACTCCAGTTTGTATGACTGCATTTTCCTCAGCTACACTGATCTTAAATTCATCTAATGGCCTGGAGACACACGTGATTAAAACATGCCATTTATTGAGAGTTAGAAAACTTGGATGGTATAGGATTCAAATGTTTAAAATGAATTAAAGAAGATTCTGGTTGTCACAGAAAAGTGATAGAATGCAGTTTTGGGTTTTAAATTTCACATTTGTTTTTGTTGAGACAAGGCAATTTTAAAATCCTCCTTTCCTTTGTACCACAGATTGAACCCAGGGCACTTAGTCATTAAACTATATCACCAGCCATTTTGTATATTGGGGAAAAATATTGCTAAGTTACTGAACTTTGGCCTTGCAATCCTCTGACTCCTGAGTCAATGGGATTGGAAGCATTCAGCTACATCTAAAACAATTTTTAAGTTATTTTTTTACATGATAATATAGATCAATTTAAGCCTATACTGTAAAAATATTTATATAATATTTGAATTAAATAAAATAAATTCATAAGAATTGGCATATGACATTTATATATAGATCTCACCAAAAATTACTAAGGCCTAGTGATTAAATGTTAACCCTAAAATATTTGGGGAGTACCAGGGATTAAACTCATGGGCACTCAACCATTGAGCCACATCCTCACTCCTATTTTGTATTTTATTTAGAGACAGGATCTCCAAGTTGCTCAGGGCCTTGCTGTTGCTGGATTTGAACTTGGCATCCTCCTGTCTTAGCCTTACAGAGCACTGGGATTATAGTTTACAATTTTTAAATTTATATTCTTTTTTCTGGATTTACCAGGGAGACTGTCTTTTTCTAGTGATTTTCATATTTCACATATCCTGTATGTTTGCACTCACATGTTGAAGCTGAAAAAGTTGATCACAAAGAACCACAAATGAGAAAAGCTTTTTATATCTGTTTTAAGAGACAGTTGGCAAGGAGTGCCATAAAGCAGTTAAGAGGGAAGAGTAACTCTTAGGTTTTATAGCACATAGTTTGAAATGTATAAGTAATTATTAGACTGTGGACATTCTAAAGAGTTCACACATTTCAAACATCAAAATGATATTTTAGAAGGTAGAAATTGCACTAATTTGAACACTACACATATTCAATTAAAATGTTGGATTTTATATGTGGATACCAATTAAAAATTAAACAATAATTAACACTTCAAGTCAAGTAGCAAAAATAAGGATGGCTGGAAATACAAACCATGTCTCAATAGTAAACTTAAATGTTAGTGGCCTAACACACCAATCAAAATACATAGGCTAGTAGCCTGGATTTAAAAAAATCCAACAATATTCTGCCTCCAGGAGACTCAGGAAAAGACAGACTGAAGGTGAAATATTGGGAAAAAAACATACCACTGACATGAACCTTGAAAGCAAGCAGGGGTCTCCATACTTATATTAAATAAAGTAGACTTCAAGCCAAAGTTAATCAAAATAGATAAAGAAGAACATCTCATACTGCTCAAGGGACCCATACACCAACAAGATATAACAATCATAAATGTATATGCCCCCCAAAATGGCGCACCTATGTTCAAACAAACTCTTCTCAAGTTCAAGAGTGAAATTGACCACAACATGATCTGGGATGACTTTAACATACCTCTCTCACCACTGGATAGATCTTCCAAACAAAAGTTGAATAAAGAAACTATAGAGCTGAATAACACAATTAATAACTTAACTGACATATATAGAATATATATCAGACCGGAGGAGGAAGCTCTGCACCATGCCAGGCCAGAGGGAGGAGGAAGTCCAGCTCCACCCTGTGTGCTAGTCTGGAGGAAGCCTATCAACCCTTAAAACCCCAAACCAAACTTTTAATCATTGAATATTAACAGTTTTCCCATTTCATTTCCATGATCTTTTTTTGCATTTTACTTTCACCTTTACTTTTTACTTTGCAGTGAACAATTCTTTTGTTAATACTTTCATTCAGATTATTTTTCCTATATTTGTCATTTTAACACTGCTGATTGCTACTGTATATAATTTAAATGATTTAATGTTGACCATTTAACCCATGACATTATTGAACTTATTCTTATGTTTCATTAGTTCATGGAAATTGCTTAGAAACATTATAGAAATAATACTATCATCTGCATATGCTATTTGATTTTTGATGAAAATCCCATTTCATATTCTCAAACAATATTTAGAAGTCAGAAAAGCAAACATTTTTTTCTTTTTCTAAAACTAGTTTGTGAAACACTTCAGTTCACACCTTTAAATATGAAAACAGTTCATAGCTGCTGTTAAGTGGATTGAAAAAGAATTTTCCTCTGGTCATAGGTTTTACAGTAATTTGGTAAGTGATTTTCAAGAGCTTTGCTCTATCAAAATGATTTTTGGGAACTTCCCATATGACAATGTCCCTCTTGGTCATGAAGTCCAATCATTCTTTTTGTTGTTGTTCTCAGTTTGCTAGGGGTTTTGAATATCTGGGTCAACATCTATAAAAAGGTGCTCTGCAATTTCCATTCTTATGCTGTGTTAGCTGATATTTCTGGCCTTACAAAAAGAATTAGTCAATTTTCTTCTTCTACATTTAGACGTGATCATGAATTATTGTTACTGATCCTTATTACATGTTTCATAGAAATCACCCATGAAGGCTCCTTTTTAAAAATGTGATTACTGTTTGGTTTTTTGGTGAGTCAATTTTTAGAGCTAGGTTTTTGCCATTTTGGCCTCAAATTCCTTAGCTTAAATCCTCCTCCTTCTGTGGCCTCAAGGTAGTCGAGACTAGTGGCATGTGCTCCCATATCAGCATAACTGCAAGTATTTTTTGAGCAGTTGTAAAGTTAAATGTTAATTTGTAGGTCTATTTTATATTTCTTCACATCTGGGTCTACTAATGTATTTATTGATTTCTGAAGTAATTTTCAAAGTTGATGATTATCTAGCAATTTATCTATATTTTGTTGTTTTCCAGGCTCAACACTTTCTTGGCAATTAAGATGGAATAATGAGGAAGCATAATTTGGGAAAATGAGAACCTGGCATTTTGCTAATTGATCTCAAGATACCCTGTGAAGAATGGAGAGAGTGCACCCATAATCCTGTGAAACAAATAAAGCAGAAAAGCTAAATTATCATTTTACGTAGCTTAATACGTGATCTTGAGTAACTTCCATATGTCTTTACACACTTGTTTAATTTTTAGGGCAGAATCTAAGTATTTTACCATATTTAAATTAGGTTATGAGGGGTTTATATTAAATTTTGGTGAGTTGTGTAAGTTTCTTATATTTTGGATGTTGAGCTTTTTCAGACATGTTGCTAGAAATGGTTTTCTTTAACCCAGTCCACTTTTACATTTCATTGATTGATTCCTTTGCTGTATAGAAGCATTTTTAGCTTTATATAGTCTCAGCTGTTTTTCCTTGCCCAGTCTCTGCATATTCTATCTAAAACCATTGCCAACACCAATGGCAAAAAAATTCTCATTTTCTTCTGGAATTTTTATGCTTTCAGGTTATATCACAATGAGATACAATCACACGCTTCTGAGCTTAATCCTCAAAATGTTCGTAGGTAGCACATACTGCAGAGGATATGCAGAAAAGAAGACACTTAGACATCCTTGCCAGGAATATAAATTTGAATAGACATTAAAAAAACTATAAGGGTTTTTTCAAAAAATTATAACTAGAGATGCAATATGACCCAGACATTGAGAATATGCCTGTATTTTTAGGATTCTTCTGAAAAATAGAATACATAAAAAACGTACATATGTATACAGAAGGGAGCTTATTATAGTTACTCACATAATCATGGGAGTAATAGTCACCAAATGTTTGCCTAAAGGATGGCAACACTGGGAAACTGGTAACAGCTCAGTCCAAGAAACTGGAAGCTTCACAATATGAGGAAGCAAATGAAGCAGCTGTGGTCCAGGACAGAGGACTTAAATGATCCTGGTTGATGAAAAAACTAATAACCTGTTCAACAAGTGGGCTAAGGACCTGAACAGACACTTTTCAGGAGAGGATATACAATCAATAAATATATGAAAAAGTGCTCAACATCTCTAGGAATCAGAGAAATGCAAATCAAAACTTCTCTAAGATATAACCTCACTCCAGTCAGAATGGCAGCTATTATGTAGACAAACAACAATAAGTGTTGGTGAAGATGTGGGGAAAATGTACACTTATACACTGCTGGTGGGACTGCAAATTGGTGCAGCCAACATGGAAAGTAGTATGGAGATTCCTTGGAAATATGGGAATGGAACCTCCATTTGACCCACCTATCCCTCTGCCCAGTCTAAGCACAAAGGTTTAAAAACATCATACTACAAGGACACAGCCACATAAAAGTTTATGGCACCATAACTCACAATATCTAAACTATGGAGCCAACATAGATGCCCTTCAGTGGATGGATATATTTAAAAAGTGGCATATATACACAATGGAATTTTACTCAGCAATACAAGAATAAAATCGTGGCATTACCATGTAAATGGATGGAGTTGGAGAAGATAATGATAAGTAAAGTCAGCCAATGCCTCCCCTCTAAAATAAAAAAAAATGCCGAATATTTTTTGACATAAGGGGGCTGACTCATAATGGAGTAAGAAGGGAGAGCATAGGAGGAAGAGATGAATTCTAGATAGGGCAGAGGGGTGGGAGGAAAAGGGAGGGGGACAGGGATTAGCAAGGATGGTGGAATATGTCATACATCCAAAATACATGTATGAAGACTTGAATTGAGTGTCAACATACGTTACATAAAAAAGATACAAAAATAGTGGTATATATGTGTATTAAGAATTGTAATGCAAAAGAAAAAAGAATCACATTAACTTACATTAGGTAGAGGAAAGTGAAAGGAGGGGAAGACAGGGGATGTGGGAATAAGAAAGAGAATGAAACGGACATTAGTCCTTTATGTATGTACGTGACTGTGTGACCCATGTGATTCTACAATATGTATACTCAGAAAAAATGAGAAATTATATCCCATCTATGTATGATATATCAAAGTATATAAACACTTTCTACTGTCATGGGTAATTAATTAAAACAAATAAAAATTTTTAAAAAGACCCAGGTAGAGCCAATGGTGCAAGTCCCCAAATGGGACGTCAAGAAGCTTGGAGCATAAATGAGTGACTGCTTCTCTTGTTTTTTTCCAAATCAAACCTATTGAACACCAATATATATGTTTATTACAGGTATTCCCCACGCTTTCTGACTCAGCCTTCTGGAAGCACACTCACAGACTCCTGGAGAGATCTTCCACACCAATTCTCTGGGTATCTCAGTCCACTCAAATGGACAGCTGACATTAACCACTTCAACAATTGAAGGAAATAAATTCCATCTTTAGGAATATCTACCCTCCCAAGATAACTGCAGTACTATCCACAACCTAAATTTCCAAAGAATAACTCAGGAAGAAGAACCTATGGTATGTTACAGATAATAGTGAAAGAGAGATTTATCATTGTGTTTACACACAAATGTATCAACATACATATATAACCTTTTCAGTTTTTTTTACGATTATTTTGAGACAAGGAATTTTAAGGTGCAGAGTGTGTCACCAAGATGGGAGGCTGGCTCCAAGATAGTAATTCTCCTCCCTTAGCCTATGGAGTCCCTAGCATGACAAAAGAAATGTGCCTCCACACCTCACTTATTACTCAACTTTAAAATAAAGATGATGTATATAGCAGTGTTGCCAAAATGTGAAGGCCAGCCTTAGTAGTTTGGTTAACATTCTGTCTTAAAACTGAAAAAGAAAATGATGGTGGATCTCTGTCACTGGTAAGGCAACCCTGGGTCCAAACCCCAGAAACAAAAGAATATTCTCCAATAACACAGACAAGCTGGAGGACTTTAGGCTAAGTGAGATGATCCAGATGCATAAATACATTGTATACTCTATGTTCAGAGCCTGGAAGAAAATAGAATGGATTTGTAGGGAGAGCTGGGTTGTTATCAGGGAGCAGCATCAATAATATCGCATCATATACGGGAAATTCCAGAAGACAGAAGGATTGTGTTCTTAGTGCAGAATTTGATAATTATGAGAGATGGTGGGTTTTATCATCACATAGCAATTGCACATACTAATGGGATTCAGTGTGATGTTTATATATATGCATATACATGTATTCATAATATCCAAACACCTTCTTCTGCCCTTGATGCCCCCACACACTCCTCAGTCATACTAATCACTATTGTACTGGCACATGATATTATATTAGTTAACATATGAGATGTGACACTACTGTGTATTTCTTCACTTAGCATGACATCATCCAATTTCATCTATTTTGCTGACCATGAGAGAAGTTTGTATTGATGGTTGAGTAATACACCATGGTGAATATATAATGTACTTTCTGGTGGATATGTTAAATTGCTTACCTACACCACTGGCTTTTCTCTATATCTGTATTGTTAAACATACTGTTATTCAACTTGAATTTATGTAACAAAAGAAAACGACAACTACAAAAGAATGAAGAAACTGGGAGTGGGGGCACATACCTGCAATCCCAATGGCTTGGGAGGCTGAGGCAGGAAATTCACGAGTTCAAAGACAGACTCAGCAAATTAATAGGGACCTATACAACTCAGTGAGACCCTGTTTCTAAAAAAAAAAAAACATGACTGGGGAAGTGGCTTTGTGGTTGAGTGATACTGAGACCTATCCCTAGTATACCCCCCAAAAAAAGAGAATAAAGAAACTAGAAAACTATGTCCTAACCTGATTATATCAAATGAAAAGAAGCCAAGGCATAAGAAAAATAATATTCTTTAAGTTTGTTAATATAAATTTAATAAGCTATCTCTTTGAGTCTTTGACAAAGTGCAATATTTTGAGAGCATTCAGTAGGTTATATTTCATAAAAAACTGCTCTTGTGCAAATAATGAAATAAAACCTTAGCCAGGTGTGGTGGTGCATGACTGTAATCCCAGTGTCTCTGGAGGCTGATACAAAGACAGCCTCAACAACTTAGGGAAGGGCTAAGCAAGTCAGTGAAACCCTGTCTCTAACTAAATTACAAAAAAAGATGAGGAATGTTGCTGAGAGGTTGAGTGCCCCTGGGCTCAACCCACAGCATTAAAAACAAAAACAAAGATAAAAAAGAAATAAGACATTAGGCTGCTGAACATTTATATTTTCAGTGTTGCAAATATTTGGCCCAATACTCCCAAGTTCACTTCATCCATCAATTTATAATTGAAATCTCTAGTTATTTGTTTGTGAGAGAAAAGAGACAGGGATGTTCCTGAACTCTGCCATTCCTTTGCTAGTTTCTGCCATAAGCTAGGCAAAGATCTGCCCATTGTGATCCCCAGGGTACTGTGGCTCAGTCCTTTAACTTCATGCAAGGATGCACCTTGAGGAGTGGATGTTGGCTTGACTGCTAAAGTGGGGGAAGATGTAAAAGGGAAGTAATGTGTGTGGGCGTGTGGGTGGGGTGTGATAATGATGACTTCTGACCAAGTCCTACCCATGATCATCTTTTTAAAATGTAAAAAGTAAATAGTTTGTTTTCTTATATATCTTCTGGGATCCTGATCCTACAGTTAAATGTGAGGGACCCTATTCTCCATACCCAGCTACCTTAGCATTGTTTTTCTCAGTTTGATGCCTCACAATTTGAAATACTTAGACCCCCTTCCTCAGAGCCTTGACCTCATGTCTCTTTTGCTTATATTTTTAATATCTGGGAAATCCTCTAATACTAAGTTGCAGGTGAATCCACAGTTGATGTTCCTCTTCCAAGGATAAGGATAGACATTTTCTCTCATTGTGGCCTCTACCTTCTACTCACAAAATGGGGACATTTTACACGTTTGCAAACCCAGATATTATCCTGAGCCAACCTATACTATTAAAGTCAAGAATTTAATCCCTGGGTCTGGGGTCAGGGTTAGAGCACCTGCCTAGCACATGTGAGGCACTGAGTTCAATTCTCAGCACCATATAAAAATAAATATATAAAATAAAGGTACTCTGTCCACTACAACTAAAGAAAACAAAAAAGGCGAATTGATGGCACATGCATGTAACTTCAGGTGCCCTGGAAGCTAGCCTTGAGAGTCACATCTTTGAGTCTAGCCTCACTAACTTGGCAAGACCATATCTCAAAGAAAAATAAAAATGGGATGATGATAGAGCTCACTGGTAGACCATACCTAAGTCCTGTCCTCAGGATCACAGGGGGAAGTTTTTAATTCCTATCTTTTTTCTATGAGTTAAGGTCACCAGAAAAAAGAAGGTGCCTTAGGGATAATGGTATATTTTCTAAAAACAAGACATGTTAAATATTCAAGTGTTCACATTTCTTGAAAAATTCCCAAGTATTTTGCTATTGATATTATGGTCATTATAACTTTCTTCAATTTTATGTTTGCTACTTATTTTCTTATGCACATAAATAACTGATGATATTAAATTTTATTACTGTTCTGAGCTCATCTGTTGTTTCTAATAGTAATTAGTGAACTCCTACATTAAAAATATCCACTTAAAATCCACTTTTACCTCATACCTCATATTGGAAAACCACAAAAGTTAGATAGCAAGAAACACAAGTAAGTTGCAATACCCCTTTGAAAAAGGCAAGGATACTGGTGAGAATCTCAGAAAAACTATCCTCTACAAGTCAGAAACCAAGAGAACAAGACCATAATCTCCCCCACACACATGATTTTATTCTGTTATGGCTGAATAAAATTTTATTGTGTATATATAACGCATATATTTTATCTATTCATCCACTGAAAGGCATCTATGTTGGCTCCACAGGATATCTGTGTAAAATGGTGGTTCCATTCTCAGATTTCCAAGGAATCTTCATACTGATTTCCATATTGGCTGCACCAATTTGCAGTCCCACCAGCAGTGTATGAGTGCACCATTTTCCCCACATCCTCGCCAACACTTGTTGTTGTTTGTCTTCATAATAGCTGCCATAATAAAATTTTTATTATAGTAAAATTCACAAACACACACACACACACACACACACACACACACACTCGGGTTTTGCTTTGGTGTCTCTGGAGAAGACCATCTGGAGTAGGAACCTACAAATACGATGTCATCTTACTGCCAGTTAAGAGTTTAATTGGTCCATGGGCAGGCCTCTGGAGTCACCCACAGCATCTCCCATAAACTTGAGGAGCAAAGGGGTGTGAGGCCTAGAGATGTCAGAGAAGCCTCACTGTTTCCTCCCTCCCTCTTGATAGTGATTTCTGGGCCAATGGGCTTTGCTCTACTTTAATTACATTTTATGTATTATCTAAACTCCTCTCTTGCAAGAACACAAGAGCCAAGAAACACAACCTAACCTCCATATCCCTGGGAACCCAACCAGCTACAGTGTCAGATCTTTGATTGCTTTACTTATTTACTCACTTCATTTGATCCATTTATTAATACAGGTGGACACCAGCAACAGCTCTAGGTCCTGTTGGAAGGTAACAGTCACACACCTACACACAGCATCCTAAGGGGAGACTGTTGAAAAAGGAATTCTGACCCTTCATTGTTCATGAAGACTCACCCAGTGTCAGAACTTTGAATATTTTATTTTGAGGCAGGGTCTTGCTCATAGGCCAACTGTGGCCTCTGACTTGTGATCCTCCTGAAGCAGCCTTCCAAATGCCTGGCCTTATAGACATGTGCTACCAAAACTTGTTCTTTGCTTATTAAAAAAATGCATAGCTGCTGGTTACCTCCCTCCAGTGATGTATGTGATATCAGACCCCAAACAATAAAAACCCCACACAATTCCAAAGCTCAAGTCTGACTCTGGCTGTGAGAGGTTATGTGATGGGAAGGGATTCCAGGGAGAGAGAGGGACATCAGCTAAGAAAAAGTAGGTTCTTTAGTTTTTATGGCAAAGAACTTCATTTGTCAGGCACATGGACAGACCTATTTAGAAAACAGATCCACATTCAGGAAAGAACGTGAGGAGCCCGGGAATACAGTGAGGTCAGTAGCGTACTTGCCCTGCATGCACCAGGTCCCAGGTTCAATCCCCAGCACCACAAGAAGAAAGAAAGGAAAAAATGTGAGAAAGCTCTAAAGAGACAGCAAAAACGTGGTCTGAGGTGTTGCTATTTGGAGAGGGACATTTAATTGGGGCTGGACTAGAGATGGGGCCAGATCAGACTTCTGTAATTTCTCACCTATTTTTCTAAGCTTGCTCATATCATGCTAGTATTTGGGGGTCCAGGAAGCTGGTCTAGGAGAAATGCTGCATTGCAGGGAGTTGCTTTTTTTTTTTTTATAAATCTGATCTTTATTTTTAAAAATAGTTTTTAGTTGGACAGTATGCCTTTATTTTATATATTTCTATTTAATGTGGTACTGAGGATTGAACCCAGTGCCTCAAAGGTGCTAGGCAGGTGGTCTGTCACTAAGCCAAAACCCCAGTCCCTTGTTTTTAATTTCAAACATTTTGTGGGCATTCTTGCATTCTGGTGATTTATGAATCTTTTCCTTTGAGGGTCACAGTAACTTTCTTCTTGGTATCCCAGCATTTCTGCCCCAACCAGACATGTTTCACAGTTCTTTATGGACCTCAAGTGTTGATAGAGGAATGATTAAATGATCATTTAGTTATCAAAGCAAATAGGGCAGTGTTTTCAGGAGAGAAGTTTTAAGAAAATGCTCATTATTAGATTTCTATTTTTACTTATGTATTTAGCCATGGACTCATATGGATTTGCAGTAATCCACAAACCAGCAGATTTTAGAAACTTTTCATGTTGACAACTATTTTCAAATGGTTTCATTCGGATTGAGGCACATTGGACCGAGGGTAAACATTAAGATGCTTTCAAAGTGCTTATGAATTTTCCCGGCTAGAATATTGCAGAGGGTTTTGCCAGTGTTCTCGCCACTTTGTTTATCTCATTGGTGTTGAAAAACCTCCCAGATGCAAGGAATGCACCCAGAGGCAAGCTCCTGCAGCTGGCCACCCACAGGCCCCACACCCACCGATCCAATTCTGTGTCCCCCATTAATTGGGTGTCAAGTGCTGTTGGATTGTTAATTATTGGGTAAAACCCAGTGTTTTGCCCCCAAGTAGCCCAAGGTCTAGCTTGTTGGTATTGGAACCACTGGGTTGGTTATTCACTTTTCTTTGCCTCTGAGCTACATCTAGGGACGTATATTTAGTGGCACTGGTAGCTTAGGAAAATCTCTCATTTGGGTTAAGAAAACTAAAAGCAAGAATAATTTCCCTCATGGGGGAAGGAGAGGTTCTGGCCCAAAGGTGTCCCCAGCTCTTTCCCTCTTTTCACCCACATAATCTTCTCCTCATCCTGGGCAAGACAACCATGTACTTCTCATCCCTGGAATCCTGGGCATGTGCCTTGACCTTCTCAGTCTTTCTTCAAGAGAAATGTTCCCAATTCACAAATGCAGCAAAACTGGTTCCCCAAGGACCTGGTCTGCTGTTACTAAGAAACAAAAGTAAAAAATACTGAAAATGGGGGCTGGGACTGGGGCTCAGCCATAGAGTGCTCACCTAGAACGTGCAAGGTACTGGGTCCCATCCTCAGCACCATAGAAAAATAAATGTATACATTAAAGATATTGGGTCCAACTCCAACTAGAAAATATATTTAAAAAAATAAATACTGAAAAGGCAATGTATCTAGCAATTAGGGAAATGCAAATTAAAACTGCACTGACATTCTCTTTCACTCAAGTCAAAATGACATTTATCAAGAATACAGTAACAATCATGCTCACCCACACGAATGGGGTCCTAAGGAGAATAAGGTATATTTTATGTTTGGATAATTTTACCAAAATGGACTCTATGGTCATGTATAACTAAGAAGTATCAATAAAATAGAAAAACATAAAACATACTAAAAAGGACCATAGGACCAAATTAATAGCATCACACTCAGATGAGGAAATGTCTTTAGGTACATTCCAGAATTTTCTAAACCGCTCCCCCATTGGATGCTGCCAAAGGTGTTAGAATCTGTGGGAAGATGAAGGTTCATGACACTGCATGAAAAAGAAAGGATCCCCCCACATTCATCTGCAGGTGCAGGGGTCCCAGGGGGCAGGTAATCTTGAGTCCTCCAAGGTTAAGTAAGACAGAGAGGAGCAGGATGCATTGGAGTCTATGGAGTTATTTACCAAATTAGGAAAACCTGGAATTGGCTTTCCTGGACTCCCAATCAAAACCAAATTGTTTTTCCTTAAAGAGACAGACCCTTGAGTCCCTCGACTTCTCTGTATTGTGTGACTTTTTCACCACTGAATTGGGGAACAAGACCAGAGCTCTCTTTTGAAACACATTGGCTTTGTTTGCATCAAGACAAACAGGTACAGTATGTCTCTTTTTTTTCTTTATTCTTGGTATGTGCAGCATATTCAGCTGATACTAAGGATGCACACCTGGGCAGGGTATCTCTGGTTTTTGGAGGAGGCAGGATCTCATTGCCTGGTATCCAGAGGACTGGTGGGAACCAGGGAGAACACTCAGGGTGGCCTTGATCTGTGCAAGGCTGTTATCCTGTGGTCACTTCAGGTATTTCTCTCAAAAAGAAAAATAAAAGTGGCACATGCCTGTCATTCCAGTGGCTGGGGAGGCTCAGGCAGGAGGATGGTGAATTCAAAGCCAGCCTCATCAAAAGCAAGTGCTAAGCAACTCAGTGAGACTCTGTCTCTAAATAAAATTCAAACTAGGGCTGGGGAAGGGGCTCAGAGGTGGAGTCCTCTGAATTACACCCGCAGTTCGCCAGAGAGTGAGGGAGCCCGGGTGCAGCTGGGATTTACCCAGGTCTGTGCTCTCCAGGTCTCTTCTGTGCTGATCTCCTTACTCTGCCTCCAGCCTCAATGTGGGCTCGAGATAGATTCAACTCAGCTGGAGGAACATCAGCTCTCACACTGCCAACTGGGTGGTAAATTCCTGCAGGGCACCTGCCAGGCCCACAGTGAGCCTCCACCAGCGCTGGCCATGACGCACTGGCTGTTCCTACTGGGAGAAAGGCCAGTTCTACTTGGAGAATTTTGCACATATAAACAGAGGACAAGTCAGCCTCCTGAAGATGCTTTGGTTGGTCTTATTATAGGAGGAGGTCCAAGTGATGAAACTTTCAAGAAATGACTTCAACTTCCTAACATCAAACCCAACAGAACTTAGAATTCTGGTCAGCCTAACCCTAACCCAATGCTGAGACCTCAAAAGGAAAAGAAAATAGAAAAAAGTTGCACCCAAACCCTGCCATTCTTGTGTCCCCCTTGCCTGGAGCAGAGATCACCCCCCTGTCACTCAAAAAAAAAAAAAAAAAAGCTCGCTGGGCTCAGACCTGGGAGAGCAGAGACTGACTGGTTCCCTGTCCAATCAGAAGCCCCCGTACTGAACGCTGTCCAATCCTGAGCACAGCCAGCAGCAGGGGGTGGGCCTCCGCGTTCGGAATGGGATTTATTTCTCCGTGGTCCGCGGTTCCACTCAGATTCCTGCAGTTGGACTCCAGGCTTCCCGTGCCTAGGATCCCGGGTGGCCCTGCCATGCAGGGGCCGAAGCTCCCAAGGGCAAGCTTGGCTGCTGGGCACCAGGAGATGGTGAGTGTGCAGTGGCACCTGGTGCCTGGACAGGGAGGCTCAGGAGGGAGGCGGGGCAGGGAGTCTGTCTGGCGGGACCGGCTTTTGGGGGAACCCGAGTTGGCCGACCCTGACTCCGGGGGCTCTCTGCAACCACAGGCCTGAGCCCATTGGGGACAGTGCCCCTCTGTCCCCCTGGCCAGCCGGGTGGAGAGCGTGACAGTGGCGGAGACTCCTGGCAGCCTCCCCATCCCCTGGGGCAGCCTCAGACCCTGCTCAAGACCTATCTATCTGGCAGGTGAGCGAGGCAGCCTGGCGTCTTCCAGGGCTGTGGTGATTGACAGGTGGGACCACTAGAAAAATCCAATCTCCAAGCCAGGCAATGGCACACACCTGTCATTCCCAGCATCTGGGGGTGGGGGCTGATGCAGGAGGATTGCGAGGTCAAGGCCAGCCTCCACAAGTGGGTGAGGCACTTAGAGACTCAGGGAGACCCTGCCTCGAAATCAAATGCAAAATAGGGCTGGGGATGGGGCTCAGTGGTAGAGTGCTCCTGAGTTCAATGCCCAGCACCACCCCCCCAAAAAAAAAATCAATTTTCCAAACACCGTTTTCCTGCAGGAGGGAAGCTGCGGTGAACAGGGACCTTGCCTATTCCTAAGCTAGTTTTGTGGAGTTTATTGGTTTTTTTTTTTTTTGGTTTGTTTTTTTTTTTTTTTTTTTTTGGTGGTGGTGGTTGTGTTTTGGTAGTTAACAGAAGGGTGCTTTACCACTGAGCTCTCTCCCTGGTAGTTTTTAGTTTTTATTCTGACCGCTGGTCTAGCTAAGTTGCTGAGATTGGCCTTGTTAGGGTTTGGTTTATAATGACTTTTCCATTGCAATTAAGTGTATGATTTTTACAACCACGTGGGTTCGTGGGAGGACTCTGTTGTCGTCGTGATTCCTTGATGACAATTGTAACAGAACAGCTTCACAATGCACGTTTTAGGTAATAACTTCTTATTATTATTTTTTTTTCTCTTATAATTTTTTGCTCTAGGAAGAAAAGATTAACATTAAACAGAGACATGAGGTGGGAGGGAAAGGGAGAAAAAAGGGAAATTGCATGGAAATGGAGGTAGACCCTCATTGTTATACAAAATTACATATAAGAGGTTGTGAGGGGAATGGGATAATAAACAAAGAGGGAAATGAATTACAGTAGATGGGGTAGAGAGAGAAGATGGGAGGGGAGGGGAGGGGGATAGTAGAGGATAGGAAAGGTAGCAGAATACAACAGTCACTAATATGGCAGTATGTAAAAATGTGGATGTGTAACCGATGTGATTCTGCAATCTGCACTTGGGGTAAAAATGGGAGTTCATAACCCACTTGATTCTAATGTATGAAATATGATATGTCAAGAGCTTTGTAATGTTGTGAACAACCAATAAAAAAAATTTAAAAAAAGATGCTTCCAATGGGGAACCTGAAGATATCTTAAGGGTAAGAGGGTCTTAAACCCACTATTTCTGAAGAGGAAGGGGAGATGGAAAGCATGAGAAGGAATGTTGCCAGCCCCTAGGAACAAAGATCAGCCCTCAAATGACAACCAGAACCACAGCTGGTAAGGAAATGTGGACCTCAGTCTTACCACTACAAGAAACTGAACTTGGCCTACCCTCTGGATAAGTGTGAAAACAGGTCAGTCTCAGAGCCTCCAGACAAGAACTCAGTCCAGCTGACAGCAGATTTCAGTCTTGTGAAATACTGAAGAGAAGATCCAGCTAAACCATAGTGTATGTATAGAACTGGGAATAAGTAAATTTGCACCATTTTAAGCCAAAAAAAATTAGCCTTTGTTTACATTACTAAAAAGTCATATGCAAACTGTTATGTATTTTAAAAACTAACACTTTTTTAACAACAGGCACCATAATAGTTTTATCTATATATGCTTAGATAGTCATCATTATGAAATATTAACCATAAAATCCTGCTGATACAAGAGGCTTATCTTTATCAAATCTGTGTAGTTGTGATAGGTCAGTGGGTGTAATGAAGAGAAACTTAGAATCCTATGCTGAGAAGAATATAGGAACATAGTAAATACTATTTATTTATTAAAGGATAAACTTTCTGAGTATTATGATTTCCAAGTAATTTTTTTAAAAATCCTTACCATGAAATACAAGGGAGATTATTTTGAGCTAAGAAATATTTCCTGCCTCACTGTTTTTTATTTTAGAAATGAAAGAGATGTAAAAAAAAATCCTTTATTTTGTGAAACTTTGTGGAACCACCTGTTCTAGTAGAATCATGCCATATATTAAGGCAATCATAGATATAAATGTTTATGCAACGTGGTTAAATGAGAACTAGTTCTATCCCTGAATGTACTAGGTGACTTTCTTTCTCCTTTGTTTAATTTCAGTAGGCCATAATTAATATGTTTTCCTAAAAGACAAAAATCAAACAGCCTAAATATTTACTATAATAAAAGACTTTGCTAAAAAAATAATATTTTTTTGCTCTTATAATTCAAAAGTTTCTTGGTTAAGTTTACATATATTTAACTTTGTGGATGAAATTTAGGATTGGGTGCTTCCATTAAGAGTAAAGCATGCTGGATTGTTTATTAGTGCATCAGAGTTACACATAATACCACCTGCATATGGCACCCGTGTAAAACTTACCCATGGTATTTTATACTATTTTTAAGCTGAATGTACCATGACTAGTAATGTATTATCCCGGTCATATGAACTGATTGCAGCAAGTCCCCGCGGTGGGGGACTCTCATGTGTCTTTAATAGCAAAACAGTTTGCACAAATAGTTAAGAAGCACTTAAACTCCTTGAGTTTATTAGAATTCTTTTGTTTCCTATCTTCATTGATATATTTATTTTTCTCTCTGATAGGGTTTTAGTTTACATTTCTCGGGTTTCTAAAGATGTAGGATTCTTTTTGTTCTTATTTTTGAATACATGGGTATCTCCTGTACAAATTGGCAGCTCAAGTCTCCTCCCTGAATTTCTTCTGTGGTGGATTTCCGAGTGTTGGGACCATGAGAATCACCAGTCTGTGGGCCCTTTTTCTACCCAAGGGGGCTGGATCTGCATGGGTCTCAGGTTTTTCTTCCTCCTGAGCTTTTCTATTTTGGGGGGCAGGGGGTCATAGTGGATTGAATGCAGAGCTCCTTTTCCACTGAGCTACATCCCTCGTACTTTTTGTCATTTATCTTGAGACAGAGGCTGAGTCTGGCCTTGAACATGTGCCTCAGCCTCCTGAGTGGCTGGGATTACAGGTGTGGCCCTCCTGCCTGGGTCCCCCTGAATGTTCTAAATGTAAGGGAAGGAAAATGTCAGATCCAGAACCGCATCTCCCAGATGAAAGCTGTACACATGTGTCAATGAATTCCTCAAATTCAAGTCCCCTGTCCCCATTTCCAGTAAAAATATGTGTGTGTGTGTGTGTGTGTGTGTGTGTGTGCGCGTGCGTGCATGTGAATTCTCCCCTCCTCTCCCAGGCCAGACCCATGGTCAGGATGTCTTTGGGCTCAGTGTCCCCCTGTGCACTGCATTTCCTAGGGGCCTCATGACCTCTGTGATATTTTCCTGGTCCTGTTTTGGCTCTGCCTGACACAGGGATCCCACACCTGGCTCATCTGAGGTCTCCTGAGCATCTGGTACATATCAGCCACCTGTGGACTTATGAGCAGGTGCATTTAGGGGAAGTAGTTTCTCAGGGGAGTAGGTGACTGCCCTGCAGCTGGGAGGAGTCTCCTTATCCAGAAGCCACTTCACAAGTTCCCTGTCCTGACTCCTGTGGATCCTGGAACAGCGATGGGCATGCAGCCATTTATTAACACACTGGTTCAAGTTCCTTTGGAAATGCATCCAGAGTGGTTGTTAGCTTTTAAAGAACTCCATCCTATTTTTTAAAATGGCTGCACTAAACTGATATTCTAGCCCCATGTGAGCAGGTCTCTTTCTCCATACTCACTTCGTTGGAGGACTAGTTCCTTCACCTATTTGATAGGAGCCTTTCCCACAGCTGGGCTCAGGCTGCAGAAGCTCTCCTACTTGGCTGTGGACTGAATTCCTGATGCAGTTGGTTAGAACCCAGGCTGCGTGTGCTCACTGCAGGAAGGTGGTGTGAGCCTGTTCTAGAAAGAAACAGGGTTTTGACCCCTTTTGCTGCACTCCTGGTGTGGATTGTAGCACAGGGAAATACTCAGACATCAATGTGACGCCCCTCCTTTGTGATCCAGGGAGATATGCACATGCACAGTTGCCATTGCTCCCAAAGCTTGGTGGGTTAGGATGGAGTCCATGAGATGGAGAAAAATGTTGGGACCCTGAGTGCCTGGACATACTCCTTCCAGAAATAACTGGTCAGACCTGGAGTTATTACTGAGGTAGGGGGGAGAGGTCTCAGGCAGGGCTGCTGGGTGGACTGCATTTGTCCTGTCTACTCTTAGGGACTGGCTAGAGAGGAGCTCGACTGTTAGCAACCACACTTTGCAGATCATGCTGCAAATCCCTTCTAGGGATAAACTGAGACCCTTGAGACCTCACTCCCCTTCTTCCCTGGTCCCATGGATAAAGCTCATGACCCTCCACGGCCATAGAAAAGCACTCCTTTTTCTCTCGTCCTGATACTTGTGTATATCCAGCTCTTTCTTCTATGAGCACCATACAAATTGTTTTTCCAGCTACAAGTCATTTCGTGTCCCATGTGCTCCATTTGTGACGCCAATCAGTTTTCCTCTACTCTGGGTGCCACTGGATGGGGGTATTCTGTCCCAATTATGTGGCACATTGTTCAAGGCAGGACTAATGCCCACATGTCCCCCAACTTTGCCTGCCCTTTGGATGGTAGAGATTTTCTGAGTGGTCCAATGCATAGGTCTCTCAGTCCATGTATAACTTTATTTAAGAGGGACTCAAAACAGAAGTAGGTGTTTATTTGCTGTATCCATGTGTGAAGAGAATCCAGGAGCCTCCTATTCTCATATAATTTTGAAACATAATCCTACTCAATATGTGCTTCTTTGGGGTGCTGGAGTGTAATCCAGTACCACGCACGTGCTGCCCCCAAGCCCTACCAGTGCTCTGCGCCTTCAGTTCCCACACCTCCCTTCATGTTGGGTTGTCTTGTTCATTCACATCAAATCCTCTGCTGGAGATGGTGGCATTTATCTAGGCCTTTTCAATGCACTTCATAATAAAAATGACATTTACATACATATGGAGTCATCTATGAAATTTCTGCTTTGTGATTTTTTTTTGGTCCTCAAATTACTGCAATATGATAATTTTATAATATGCATTAGTGTCTGGTAATGATAGCTCATGCTTTTGCTCTTAGAGTTCAGAATTCTTGGCTAATTTCATATCAACTCAACCTTCCAGGAGAATTTTCAAACTGTTTGCTTTGGTCCCTTCTTCAATTACAAGGAAATCATGGTGAAATTGTGATGGGGTGTTATCCTAGATGAACCTGAGGGAAGCAATGCTCTTTATCATGAGGAGTCCTATCTATTCCCAGTGTGTGTAATTCAGTCTGTTATGTGCTCATCTGCATTTGAATTTTTTTCGATTCTGAAGATGTTCTTTGTAAGTAAGAGTATGTGTGAAATGCAACATTTATGTGACATCTAAATGAAACGGACACAGTGTTTCACAGTATTTGTCAAACTGTATGCCAAATGGCAAACAAAATGTGGCTGATTGCCAGAAATGGTTATTTTCCATAGTTTATTATTTATCTATTTCCAAATGGACATTCTCTGTAACCAGGCCCCAGGTCTCGGCTCTGGAAGAGCATGCTGTGTCCCCATATGAACAGGTGCTGTAGTCGAGGTCTGTTTCTGGGAGCCTTGGATGCTCCCTAGCAAAAGAGCTTCCACAAATGAATAGTGAGGGGGGCTCAGACTCCACCTTGCCTTCATGATAACCCCACATGTTCTTCAACACTGTCTCAATTTGTGTATACAATGTGAGTTTGTTGTACAGTCTCTCCTTTCTAAAGACGTTGATTTCTTTGTGAGGATGGGACATTTAGATACCTGCTATTTGAAGGGGCTGTTCACGGCTCTTGACTGCGTTTCTCTCACAGTCTGTTCTCCTTTCTTACAACTGTTTGGTTAAAGGTGAGGCAATTGGTTTCTTATCTGTCACTTCTCATTGTACTCTTCTATGGAGTCATTTGATGAATAGAATTTTTGTTTTCATATATACAATTATTTATAGATTTAAAATATTATTTTCTGTAACTTTGGGAAAAAAAAACTTTCTTATTGTTGTTCTTTCTCCTTTTGTAAAGCTGGGGGTTGGAACCAGGGTGTCCTATTACTGAACTATATCTTCAGCCATTTTTACATTTTTACTTAAACTTTAAAATTTTTTAATTTAATTTTTAAAAATTACTACTACTTATTTTTTTTTTTAATTTAGGCAGGGTTTCACTCCGTTGCTGGGGTTAGCTTCACAATTGTGATCCCCCTGCCTCAGCCTCCAGACCACTGGATAGATCAGGTGTGTAGCACCACATGCATCCTATCTCACAATTTCTTTCTTCCTTTCTTTTTTCAGATGTTTTTTAGTTCATGATTTATTTATTTATTTATTTTTATATATTTTTAAAGTTTTTATTATTTTTTAAAATACATTACAACAGTGGAATGCATTATAATCCTTATTACACACACACAGCACGATTTTTCATATCTCTATATATAAAGTATGGTCACATCAATTTATGTCATTATACATGTAAGTTTTTTTGCATTACAATTCTTCACACACATATCACATTTTTCCACTTGTATTTGTATATAAGGTATGTTGACACACGATTCAAGTCTTCATACATGCACTTTGTATAATGATAACCATCACATTCCACCATCTTTGCTAATCCCCTGCCTCCTCCCTTTCCCTCTCACCCCTCTGCTCTGTCTAGAATTTATCTATTCCTCCCATGCTCCCCCTCCCTACCCACTGATTCAGCCTCCTTATATCAGAGAAAACATTGGACATTTTTTCTGGGGGGGGGATTGGCTAACTCCACTTAGCATTATCTTCTCCATTGCCATCCATTTATGTTCAAATGCCATGATTTTGTTCTATTTTAATGCTGAGTAATATTCCATTGTGTATATATGCCTCATTTTTTTAATCCATGCATCCACTGAAGGACATCTAGGTTGACTCCACAGTTTAGCTATTGTGAATTTTGCTGCTATAAACATTGATGTGTCTGTGTCCCTGTAGTATGCTGTTTTTAGCTCTTTTGGGTACAGTCCAAGAAAAGGAATTCCAGGGTCAAATGGTGGTTCCATTCCCAGCTTTCCAAGGAATCTCCATCCTGTTTTCCATATTGGCTGTACCAATTTGCAGTCCCACCAGCAGTGTATGAGTGTGCCTTTTTCCCCACATCCTCACCAACCATTATTGTTGTTTGTCTTCATAATAGCTGCCATTCTTACTGGAGTGAGATGGTATCTTAGAGTAGTTTTGGTTTGTATTTCTGATTGATAGAGATAAACCGTTTTTCATGTTTGTTGATTGATTGTGTATCCTCTTCAGAGAAGTGTCTGTTCAGGTCCTTGACCCATTTGTTGATTGGGTTATTTATTTGTGTGCGTGTGTTCATGTGTGCATGCTTGTGTGCTTTTTGAGTTTTTTTAATGTGTCTTTTATTTCATTGCTTGATAAATGATCTGGTTACCTTGTGTGTATCATCCTGAATTAGTTTGGGTAAATCACATGATTCTAGAAATCTTTTGATATCTTTGATATTTTCTGTTTTATTGGAGTACAAATTTTCTAACTAATTTCTAATTATCTTCTGTATTTCTGTAGTGTTCACGGTGATATTTCCTTTTTCATCATGGTCTTTGGTAATTTGAGTTTTTCTATCCTCCTATACAGTAGCATGGATAAGGGTTTATATATATCATATACTTCTTCAAAGAACCTACTTTTCATTTTGTCAATTGTTAAATTGCTTCTTTGTTTCAATTTCATTGATTTCAGCTCTGATTTTAATTATTTTTATGTACTTCACTGCTTTTGGAGTTGATTCATTCTTTTTCTAGGACTTTGAGGTGTAATTTAGGTCATTTGTTTGTTGACTTTTTTCTTTTTTTAAGGAATGTACTCCATGCAATGAACTTTCCTCTTAGTACTGTCCTCATAGTGTCCCAGAGATTTTGATACGTTGAATTTGTGTTCTCATTTACCTCTAAGAATTTTTTAATCTCCGCTTTGGTGTCTTCTGAAACCCATTGTTCATTCAATAGCATATTTTTTAGTCTCCAGGTGTTGGAGTAGCTTCTATTTTTATCATTTATTTTCTTTTTTTAAAGAGAGAGTGAGAGGGAGTGAGACAGAGTGAGAGCGAGAGAGAATTTTAATATTTATTTTTTAGTATTTGGTGGATACAACATCTTTGTATGTGGTGCTGAGGATTGAGTCCGGGCTGCACGCATGCCAGGCGAGCGCACTACTGCTTGAGCCACATTCCCAGCCCTCCAATCCACTCTTCATGTTTGGATTTTTTTATGATATTATTTCATGGATTAGATTGTCCATTTCTTTAGTTTGGACCTCTATGCCTTCCTTAAGCCCAATAATTGTTAAATTTGTTTTTGCCTGTTATCCCATAATTCTTGAATGTTCTCCTCATTTTTTTTACCATCTTCACTGTGTGGTCAAACTAGTTTTTTCAAGATTATATATTTTGTCTTTATTGTCTCAGGTTCTGTTTTCCAAGTGATCTATTCTGTTGAAGATGCTTTCTATTGAGTTTTTTAATTTGTTTTTTTGTTTCCTTCATTTCAAGATTTCTATTTGTTTTTTTAAGTTTGAGAATCTCTATCTACCCAGGATTTTAAAAATTTATTTGATAGTCTCCTTTCCTGTCACTCCCACCCAATCTCTTTATACTCCACTAATCTTCCCTATATCTTTATGATATCCAATTCTCCTTTCCCTTTGTTTTGCAGTAGCTGCTACATGTGAAAGAAAACATTTGACCCTTGATCCATCTGATTTATTTCACTTAGCATGATGTTTTTAATTTCTGTCCATTTAAATTGTGGCATTTCTCAATAAATCTTATTTATAGCTGACTAAAAAACTCCATTGTGTGTATCATATTTTATTAGTTAATTCATCTATTGGGAACTACTTCCATAATGGAAACTGCTTCCATAATTTGGCTATGGTGAATTGGGATGATAGGAACCAAAATGTGGCTCTATCAAAATATTGTATTCATTACAATTACACATAGCCAATATTCATGGCTACTCGGACATGCTTTTCTGATACAAATATAAGTCAGGCATAAGAAAACAATCTGTTGATCATTATACATAGGCAGTAGCATATTCAAATACATGTTTCTTATTATGGAAATAGTGTTATTTATTGGGCAAATATCACTTGCATTATTGTTTGTCTTTTTAAATCTTATTTTTATGAAGTTTATTATTATTTTTGCTATGGTTTGACTTTTTTCTTGTGCCTCTTACAAAACTTTTTTTCTTCTTCTGGCAAAATATAAGTAAAATCTAATTTATCATTTTTAAGGTTACAATCCAGTAGCTTTTACAGTAGTGACAATGTTGTAAAACGATCACCAGTGTTTAGTTTCTCATATTTTTATACATAAAAAAACAGTTTCTTCTAACACCCATTTACATTCTCCCAAATAATTATAGAATTTTTAATTTTTGCATCCCTTGTCACTTTTAATCTGTTTTCTTATTTTTACATTTTGTATAAATTTTAATACTGTTTTGTTCACTAGACAACAACCTTTACAAAGATAAAAGGCATAACAATTTGTTCCTTGTGGCTTTGACTTTTAAGAACGTACTGATACATGGGCTCATCCAGGGCAGGGCTATCAGTCTAGATCCCCTAAAGAGGCAGTTTGTACATTTCAGCTAGAGTTCTCAGAACCATGGTGATTGAACAGGAGGAATAATTTGGGGACTTTATGAACTCCAAAGAAAATAAACCTGGGCATTAGGTAGAAACATAAGGAAAGCATAGTTTTTTGTTTAAATTTTCATTTTTTACTTATGACCTTAAGGTACCCTAGGGCCATGATTGATTGTTTTAACTTAATGATATTAGAAATTAAGGGGGGTGGTAAAAATATTTCAAGTAGAACTTTCCAGACATTGAAGTTTCTTCTACATATAGGAGACACAGAAACCCACTGGATTCTGTGGTTTTCAAAGTAAATGATTTTAGAGTAGATTCATGAAATATCTGTCAAATGCCACTATGTTGTCATGGCCTTAGTGGAAACTATTGCATTTGTTTTTGTGCTGCTGGTAATCAAACCCAAGGTCTTGCACATGTTGAACAAATTCTGCACCACTTAACTACAACCATTTCTCCATAAAATATTATTGTGTGAATGTCTCTGTAAGTGAAAGCCTACAGGTTATTCTGTATTTATGCATAAATTATGTACAATTAGTTATTAATCAATGAATTATAATAAAGGTTTTTAAGATATATGCTAAAACTATGTAATTCTGCAGTATTTTATAGATCTATAATTATAAATCTATGTATGTATGTATGTACATATACAGATATCTATAGAAAAACAGATGTAGATAGATACACAAATGTTATCTCCATGTATCTGTATATATTTATTATAGTTTCTAATTATATTATTCTTACTATTGCTCCTATTGAGTTTCTAATATCATTATATGTGATAGTGCCCGTTTTTAAACTGGTTGTTTTCTTGCTCAGTGTTTTAATGTTTAGTTATCAATGGACCTTTATTTATTTCTAATTTATATGTGGTGCTAAAGATTAAACCCAGTATCTCATTCATGGTAGAAAAGCTCTCTACCACTGAGCCAAAACTCCAGCACCTTTTGCTGAGTTTTAAGAGTGTATTGTACATTTTTTTATTCCAGACCTTTATCATATATATATATATATATATATATATATATATATATATATATATATATATATGTTTGGCAACTACTTAATCCAGTTTCTTCTCATTCAGTTAATAGCATACTTCTAAATACAGAATAGTTTTCAACAGAATAAAAGTTCATTAAGTTTCTCATTTATAGATCCTGCTTCTGGCTTTGAACCTTCATGTCAAGAACGAAGCCACATAAAATTTCTGCTATGTTGTCTGTCACAAATTTAACATTTTCTTTCAGATTAATTATTTCATTTTTTAAAAGTTGTAAGTTCTGTGTCAAATTCATTTTTTTGCATACAGATGCCAAGATGTCCATAATTCATTAAAAAGATTATATCATCTCCAGGGAAGTCCTGCCATCTCTTGTGTGTTTTTTTTGAGTTTATTTCTAGTTTTTCAGTTCTATTCCACTAATCTGTTTCTATACTCCTTACCACATATCTCACCTTTTGGGTTACTGTAAGTTCATAGTTAATCTTGGTGTCAGATATTTCAGTCCTGTAAACTTATTCTACAGAATTGTTGACCATTCTCTATGCCTGCCTTCTCCATATAGCCTTTAGAAGCCAATTTTTCTATATTTGTGCAACAGGTTGTTAGGATTTTATCATGGTTGTGTTTAATTCATTTTTTAGAGTTGTAGATAACTAATATATTAATATTGAATGCTCCTTTCTATTGAATGTTCCTTTCTATGTTTGGTAGTTGTAGGTCCCCCAATTTACAGGAAGTTGATCAGCAGTGTACATGACATTCTGGATTTATAAGTGGCATCAGAATTAGGTGAAAGACTGCAAGTTTGAGACCTGAAATAGTGGCACTTGTGCCAACCAGTGTCAAAAATGTTCTTTTTAAAACTACTTTTTAGTTGTTGATGTTCCTTTATTTTTTATTTATATATGGTGCTGAGGATCAGACCTCGTGCCTACCACATGTTAGGCAAGTGCTCTGCCACTGAGCCACAACCCCAATTTGATTTTCTGCAAATTCACACATTTTCTTTTAGAAAAATATTTTTAAAAGGACATTGTAGGTGAGGACCTTAAACTAACTCCAGGTATGTGTCTGTTAACTGGTGAGAATTGTGACTTTGGAAGACTAAGCATTTCCTTTCTTTGCAAAAGGGATTCGAGGTGTGTGGACTTTATAGAATCATTTTCTTAGCTGTCCAGAATTACCTCACTCACTGCTTAGGAATGAGACCTAGAAGGCTACAGTGTTACAGTGAGGGTGCTCCACAGTTTGGAAAATATATTTACTCTAACATGTCAGGATTTTTATTTTTTGTGTCTTGTGAACAGTGATTATAATCATCTACTCACCTCATTTTTCTTGTTGTTGTTCCTTTGATAAAATCTTGATACCATACAATTTCAATTGGCTCAAGTATTTAAATATTTTGCTATTGAATATTTTTAATTGATTATTTATGTAGATGGGGTGATTATGCTCTGATGTCAAGGTAATTCTTCCAATAAAGTAACTATGTTTAAGTAATTAGGATTCATCGACACATGGAGTTCCCACGTGGAAAAACTCTGGACAATTCTGGTGTGTCATACTGATTTCATCTTTCTTTGGCACACAGAGATGACAACCGTCCTGTGCCTCATTTATGACTAATAATTTTATTATGTATTTCTCAAAGCCATCATTTTCCTTGTTTATATTTCCTTGGTTGTATGAGTTTTAAGTAACTATTGTTACCATTATTTTTTCAATACAATTATATTAAAAAGTCTTTTTTCTTTTATTAACCATTTCTTTGTCTCAGTCTTTTGAACACATACATGCTGCTGTCTGGGACTCTATTGTACCAAATTTATTTACTCATTGAACTGCTTATAGAACTTGAAATTTTTCAACTTTGTCTTTTTATGAGTTGGAAGTGTCATTTTACATGTCTCCAAATGTTAATATTCTACAAATATTTTACACATTAGGAATTTGTCATGGATGATACTTGAAACTAATTGTATCGGAGAGCTCAATCTATCTCATGGATACAAAGCAGAGAGAATAACTACCGGACTGTTTTGAAAAACTTTTTTTACCACTCTTTTTGTCTCCCTTGGGCAGCATCACCTTATGAGAATATTTTGACAAGTCTGATTTGCATCTGGAATGTCTGCCAAATTTCACATTCACTGATGGCAGAAAAGTTAGCAGTTGGGCTTTTATTCAGTGCTTGGGTTATGGTATATATCCTTCACTTCACTCTGATATGAAATATATATATATACTATTTTTGGACTTTTGTATTTTCCTCTGAATTAGAAAATGGAAAGTATCTTATTACATACTTAAAGTCACTCTCCTACATGAAAGTCAGTTCTACTAACTCTAAATTCAAATTAAAAACTGAATAATGGTTTGGTCCATGTTCTATTGATCTATCAATTATTATTTCAGGAGCCATTGACATTCGGGGATATGGCCATTGATTTCTCTGAGGAGGAATGGGAATGCCTGGATCCTGCTCAGCAGAATTTATATAGAGAAGTAATGTTAGAGAACTACAGCAACCTGCTCTTTGTGGGTGAGCATAACTTTCCTTCAGAATTCCTATGTATCATTTTTTAATTTACTTTCCTTGAAGTATATCATTTGGGAACTTATCCACAAGAATGAGTTTCACATTTATGATATCAATAAAGAAGATTGGGTAGTTCTTGGTGCTGACAAGAAAATGTTAATGATGTTTCTTTTCATCCTTAATGATTTCATTTGTTGGCATGATATATATCCTTCACTTGACATGTTGTTTCCTTAGAGGAATGCAGTGATGTCAAATCCTGTGGCCCACATATAGCAGAGGACATAGTTGAGGTAGAGGAGGAAACCTAAATTCAAAAAGGTTGATTGAGACGTTATCCAGCAGAAAAGAATTTTGAGAAGCTTTGATTTCTTTCTCTTATTATCATAAAAGAACCTGTCCTGTGTTTTGTGCTTTGAAATTGTCTAGTCTCCTGTTTTTCCTCCACTAATGTCTATGTACATTCAAATCAACACAAAACACTCCCCTTGCATTGTGTCAATCGTATCTGACAGCTAGACCATAATTTTTTAAAAATATTTTTTAGTTGTTAATGAATTTCCCATTTATTTGTATGTGGTGCTGAGGATTGAACCCAGGGCCTCATACATGCTAGGCAAGACCTCCACTGGAGTCTACAACTCCAGGCCCACTTCCATTATTTGCAGAAAACTTTTGCAAATTTCTGGAGATCTCTAGGTCAACCCATTGCAATACATTACTATCATAAGTCAGTTTATCTAATCTTGTTTGTACATATTTTTTTTACTAAAATTTCCTTATCAGAGTTCTTCCTGAATATGTGTAATCGATTTTCTGTGAAATTATCTGCCATGGAATGAATGTTAAGATGGACTAAGACTGCTCTTTTGAGAGATGGTGTAAGTTGTAGTTGAATAAGAGGATGTTTAAAATAATACATCTGTGTATATTTACAATTTGGGTGGTTATTTTTTTTCTTTATTTTTTCATTGTGTACAGGAGGTTCCATGTTACAGACTGGGTTTCCTCATATCAGTTAATTATTTCACAAATCAAGATATGCATGACTCTTGTTTGTATTGCCAGTAATGTTATATGTGCTTTTGCTTGTATAAATATTAAGCCTCTTTTGTCTATGACTTTTGTATTTTATCTTGATTGGCCTTTCATTCTGCCCATGTAAATAGAAATTGAAATTTTCTATATGTAAATGTAATGGGGATTGATGGCAGTGATACTCTAATGCTGAACTACACCCCAAGCTCCTTTTCACTCATAGTTGGAGAGAGGTTTTCACTAATTGATTGAGGATGTCTTGAATTTGCAATTCTCCTGCCTAAGACTTCCTAGTAGCTGAGATTACATGCATGCCCATCATTTGTATACTGATGAGTTTGTTATTAATTATAAAATAAAGACCACATTATTTTAAATGTAGCTTTGAAAAATGTTGCAGTTATCTTTTATGTGTTGTTTTTAATTTTCATTATAATCAAAACCACAAAATAAAACTTACTGTCCCCAAATTTTTAAATATACAGTTCAGTAACATTAATTCAATTTGTTATGCAATGTATCTCTAAAGTTTACATTTCAAAAAAAAATTAATTCCTATGATGCAAGGGCTCATTTCTGTCTCCCTATCACAAAACCATTCTATTTTGTTCAGAAAGCATGTATTTTAGTTTAGAGATGTCATATACATAGAAGTCTGCTGTATTATTTCTGTGACATATTTCAGCTAACCTAGTATACATACATTTTGTAAAATATATAATTAGAATAAATTCTTTTACTTCAAAGCTCTATAGTTTTATATTCCAAATTGGCTCATCCGTTTATTTCAAGGGATATTTGGTTTGCATCCCCCATAATGGCTCTGTGAGTAACAATGTAACAACACTGGTGTGCAATGTTTTTAATTTGCTATTGATGTGAGGGCTTATTACCATACTCACTCAGAACTCCATCTACTTTATTCCATGTCTGTATTTTCAACTGAATGCTGTAACTTTTAGTACATTTTTTTAGCAGGGAAATATTCTTCTAATGTTATTTGTATTATAAGGGATATTCATACAATTCTAAGAAATTTTTTTTGCAGAGAAATCTAACAACTGGAGTTTGAATATTACTTGGAGACTCTAGTTAACATTAAAAGATGTTTATGCTACTTAACATTATGTTTCAATTCTTGAACAACAGCATGTCCAAGAGTGTTCAATCAACTGACACATATTTAGGGATTTTTGAACATCCCTAACACTTTTAATTCAAATATTTATTCCATGTTGGTTACAAAATAACTATCACTTAAATATTTATTAACCTTTGTTTTAATACATAAAATTTGTCTATCCAACATAATATCCCAATTGTGATTAAGTACAGGGATTCTATAAGTCTACAATAGTTTCAAAATATTTTCAAAGTCTTATGCTTTGCAATTACCATTTTGCTTCACTGTATTTCCCTTTTCAGTAAGTGGGGATTGATGTATCCTAGGATAACAGTAATTCTTTGTTTTCATTGAACTCTCTCAATGTTTTCTTTGTGTGTTTGGGAAATAGGATGTACGAATGTATTTACTCTTAATTCAGAACCTAGGGAAAGGTTCCTTTTCTCTATTTTTGCCTCTTTTCAAAGTTTTTTTTTTTTAATTTAAAATGTCTTCTATGTCCTGTAACTGTCTTCAACTATGTTTTGTGTACTATAATTTAGACAGCCCAGGTTTTGATTGGTCACTTTTGTATGTGCCATTTTTATATCCTTTTGCTTTCAGTATTTGTGTGTTCTTTGATTTAGAGTATCTTATGGCCTACCTACAGTTGTAATTTTAGCATTAAGTCAGATAGCCAAGGTTTGTTTTGATCAGAATTTTGTAATTGAATTTGCCAACAAAAAAATCTAAAAACGAAGAGTCTCCCTACTCATACTTTGTATGAGTATCAACTTGACTTCACTTTATTAAAAATTCAATATATTTGTGTCTTTTAATACTATATTATTGTTACTGGTATATATGCCTATTAACAGTTTTGTTTTGATGCTTTTGTCTTTCAAATACTATTGCAAAATTACATGTTTTGTGATCCATCGTTACAATAAAATAGAATTGTTTGTGCCAAGAAATTTTTAGAATTTCATATGACTTGTGTTGCTGTGCACACTTACATTTCACTAAGAAGAATTATCTTTAGTACTTTTTAGAAAACAGATCTAGTGTTGATGAATAGTGTGTTCACTTCTATCTTTAAAGTCTTTATTTTTCTTCTCTTTTGAAAGATAGTAGCTGTGAATATAATGTCTTGGTTGATAATTTTATTCTTTCATCCCTTGAAAATTGCCCCAAATTCCTTTCTGTGTTGTGAAGTTTTGACTAAGGATTTCACAATTATAGAGTTACACATTTCTAGGTAACCCATCTTTTTTCTCTTGGATACTCTGAATATTCTCTGTAAGTTTTAAAACTTGGATTAAAACCTGCTTTGAGTCTTTATAAGTTGGAGATAATTAAGCTGCTTGGATTTTTTATTTTTTTATTCTCTCAGATACATTTATTAGTACTGGAAAGAGAACTACCACTTTGCATATTTTACTTTGGCTGGCCTTGAAATTTTGAACCTTCTGGCTCAACCTCCAATGTTACTGTGTACAACCCCTGACTCAGACATTTTCTAAATAAAGTATTTAAACACATTTTCTGCTTATGAATATTAACAATTCTTGACTACATTTTATTCTATTTTTTGTGTTGGTTTAGTTCATTAAACTTCTATTAAATGATAATTTACTATTCCCTTTGAGTAATTCATAACTTACTTTTCTTACAGTAGATTTAGCCATGTTTTTTCTGTTGATAAGCAGGAACCCCTTTTTGAACAGTCCCCAAATATTCACATGTTTCATATTTCTTTAATGAACAGAAGAAAGTCGGTAGATTTTTAAAATATATTGTGAAGGAGGAAAGGCTTTGTTTAACACAATGTATTTTCCTTTACTATATTACTCTCCATAGGAATGTACTCATCTTGGATACTGTGAACACTAAGATGATTTAGAAAGTTCTCAAAGTAATTTTCTGTGTACATTTTTATTTGATTTATATATTTCTGCAGTAACGATGGACTTGGATTTAATAACCTGCTCCCCTGATGATGTTTCTTTATTGCTGTAATTTCCTATGTTTACAAAATATACTCAGCTCAGTGCAGTAAATAAACATGATTGTTATTTTTATTTCAGCCATGACTTCTCATCATCCTCGAGAATTTTTACCAGAGCAAGGAATAAAAAAGAGAGAGGGAAGATCTGGAAAGTCTGACCTTCACTATTTACAACTAAGAAAACAATGGGAAAATATAGGTGAGAGTAAAGTTCAAAATCATATTATAGTGGTCAAAACCAATTAGTAGTCCCTATTTATGATAAAAGTTTTATGGCCAAAAGACACCAGGAACAATTAATATCTAAAAAAAATTCAATTTATTCCACTTACTTTTGAGGAGCTGTATATTTCTTTAAGATTATATCCACAGCCATTTTTAAAGTGAAAGTTAATGTGGAAAATTTGAAATCTTGTCCATGCATCAGTTTTTAACTTGGCCAATTATAAATGTAGCACCGAGTTAAACTTCCAGTCAAACATTTGCACAGAGAAGATATTTCTAAAAGTGATACTATGAGAGTTTCTTTACAAAATATCCATTTTCTGTAATTTAAAAAAGTGTGGCAAATTCTTAAAAAATTCTTCAACTCTTACTCAACACCAAAAAATTTATTCTGCAGAGAAGACCTACCAATGTGAAGAATGCAACACACTCAAAAACTTTACAAAAACATGTTGACACATATAAAAAATTGTAGTAAGTTTCTTATCTATACCCATCCCTTGAAGTATTTGGGATCTAGGAGGAAAAAATCATTTTAATGTAGAAAATGGGTAATAGCTTTTGACATTTTGAAAATTTTCTTAACATCTTGAGCTGATATTATAGAAATAAGGAAATGCATGTATAGAATAGTGCATCCCTAAAAGGATATAATTTTACTATAAAGCAACAATTTCTAAATATTCTCAATTTTCACAACTGGAGAAAACATTATTCTCATAGTTGATTATTACAGATGTCTCCTAAGATTTATATGAAATTTTAAATTTTTAGCTTTTATTTTTGTACTTAAACTTAGGGGCAGTTAATCAGTAAACCACATCCCCAGATTTGTTTATCATTTTTATTTAGAGATAGGGTTTGCTAAGTTGCTTAGGGCCTCACAAAGTTATGAAGCCTGGCTTTGAACTTGCAAAGCTTCTCACGTCCCTAGGGTCACGGGCATGGACCAACATGCCCATTTTACAGAGCATTTTTACTTATATTTTATTATGGATGCAATTTGTTACTAAATAAAGTGTGAATTTCTTAATATTAACCTTGTCATGCATTCAATGATGTTATTAAGTCACACATCTCCCACTATTCACTTTGCTAATGGATTGATGCAATAGTAATACATTCTATTGTGTAAATAATGCCATAACCTCTACATTAATTATTTCATATGTTTAATCAGGTTTTATTTGGGGAATATTATTTATGTAAATTATATACTCTTTTTTGTAATTAGGGAAAAATTAAGACAGTTATAGGAAGGACCTAGGAATACTAGAATAATGCCCAGATATCTCTAGTTTGATTTACAACTTTAACATTTCACCTTGTATAGTTGCAGTAATCCCTAAGGGATCTACAACTCTGGAGAGTTATACAAGCTCCCAATCAGGGAGAGGAGAAAGACCCAAGAGACTAGGAGCCAACGTGCATATTCAGGTAAAAAAGGAGGGTTGCTGAAGGGGGAAATAGTCTCAGTGTTTCCTGGAGAAACCACGTGGTCTACAGGACCATCCTGACTCTTGTACTGAAGAAACCATGCAGTTCCTCATGAATTCCATGACATTCATCACTGAGAAGACTAGACTGACCTCAAGTGTAGGAAAAACAACCCAATATAGGACCACATTTTTAGTCTTGGATACCCAGTAGAAAAGTGTAACCAGATACATGTGAAATGATGAATGTAAAAAGAAAAAGACATACTATAGGAGCATTTATGCCCCCACATTTTTTATTTCATTATATATTTTGATTTTGTAGACCTTTTTGTTCTACTTAATAACTTACAATATAATGTTTGTTATACTTATTGGATTATATGATAGATAGCATGTGTCATGGTCTCCCAGATACTATAAGATACTATAAACTAGCCCTGTCCCTCTTCAGACCTTATAGCTCCAGGAGTCCATGACACCACAGAGAGAGAAACACAATTTTGATTGAAATAAACCTCTAGTCTCTAATCTACAAGTCCTGTTCAAAAAGTAAAAAAAAAAACAAAACAAACAACAACAACAAAAAACCAATATTCTCTTCATATGTGAGCCCTTTGGGTATACAGAACACCACCTACAAATATTTCACTTAACTTTATTTGGGAAAATAAATATTGAAATATAATGATAAGTTCTAGGAGAATAATATTCACACTATTTTTTATTCCAAAAAATAAATCTCTAGGCTTCATGCTTATCTATACTCCATGTTATTTTACACAGAAAAATAGCTTCATTTCACATATGAAATTTTTAACTATTTATAAGGCCCTGAGGGAAGATTCAGTACTATAGATCCAAGAAAAATACTAAAGACCTTCCCTTTCCATGTGCCTGCATGATATCTGCATATCCTTGATGAAACATCTAAAGAATGCTGATTTCTCAATGAATTTGTCTCAGTGGCTCACTCATTCGAACCCCAATTTATTTACTCATCTCTAGGCTATCACTCCCTCCTCTAGGATCTGACCTCTTCTTGGGAGGATGTAGTGTTCCTCATGGGACCACTAGGTCATGCAAGCTGTTAGAATGAATATTTCTTTGTTCTAACTTGATTCAGCCCCACTTTAAAAATAAGTTATAACAAGACTTCAGACTCTCACCTGTGGAGAGGATGCTCTGCCCAGGACTTCCCATTCAGGACCCTGAAAAGCTGTTTCAGACTCCCTAGTACATAAGTTCAGTGTTGGGGTTTTCCTAGTCTGGCAATACAGTTGCCTGTGTGTCTGTTACTTTGCTTTCTCTCTTGCTTTCATAGTATTACTCAAAAAAACACTCTCTTGTGTGAAGAGAGTGTCTTCCTTATCTATTGGATCTGACCTGCCAAGTTGAGCAGCTGCCCACATACTTAATGTAACAAACACATGCATGTGTTATCTAATTAGTAACTAGAGTATATTTCAACTACATGATTTTTTATTTCATGGGGGAGGAAATTGAGAATCCTTTCTCTGAGTGCACACAGCATTATTGATAGTATTCATAACACTGCTATGTAATATTTCCTCTCTGCTCAACTTGTAATTATTGTTATTGTACTGCTTTTAAAACAAATAGAAGAGTTACAAATCATAAATATAGGGATTATAGATAGTTGCACAGAATGACTTGGGCCCCTCTATTTATCATTCTTAGTTTGTATGAGATCAAGATAGTCTTTTATAATTTTATTTAACCTTAATGACATTAGCATTTATTGAAGAGTTTTTAACTCACAAACCTTCTCTGTATACAAATTTTCCCTTACAATTTTTAAAATTTCTTAGTCTTTTTTTGGTATAAATGACAGTAGAGCAAATTTTGACATATTATTCATACATGGAGTAATATTTTACTTAGCATTCCATTCCTGAGGTGTACCTGGTGTGGACCTTCACTGGTGGTGTATTTATATATAAACATAGAAAATGTGTGTTTGATCCATTCTACTGTCATCTGTATTCCTATTTCCCTTTTCTTCCCTTCATTCCAACTTTGTTTAATCCAATTTCTATTCTCTCCCCCTCCCTTGTTGAGTGGTTTAGCATCCATATATATTATATATTATATGTAATGTCTGTTTCATTCTACTATCCTTTCCTATCCCCATATCCCCTCCCTGCACTCCTCTCTAATTAATCTAAGTAACTATTCTTCTCCACCCCCCATTGTGAATTAAGATCCACTTATCAGAGAAAATATTTGTCCTTTGTGTTGTGTGTGTGTGTGTGTGTGTGTGTGTGTGTGTGTGTGTGTGTTGGCTTATTTCACTTAGAATGATATTCTCCAACTCCATCCATTTACCACCAAATGCCATAGTTTCATTCATCTTTAAAGCTAAGTAATATTACATTGTTTGGGGGAATACATATAATCACATTTTATTTATCCATTCATCTGTTGAAGGACACCTAGGTTGGTTCTATGGTTTAGCTGTTGTGAATTGTGGTGCTGTAAACATTGGTGTGGCTGCATCCCTGTAGTATGCTGTTTTTAAGTCCTTTGGGTATAGTCCGAGGAGAGAGATAGTTGGGTCAAGTGATGGTTTCATTCTGGTTTTGCAAGGAGTCTCCATACTGCTTTCCACGGTGGTTGCACAAATTTGCAGTCAGTCCCATGAGCAATGTGTGAGTGTTCCTTTTTCCCCCACATCTTCACCAACATTTATCATTGCCTGTATTATTGATGATTGACATTCTGCCTAAAGTGAGATAAAATCTTAAGTTTTGATTTACATTTTCTTAATTTCTAGATGTCAAATGGTTTTTTCATGTATTTGGTAATGGATTATATTTCTTCTGTGAAGTATCTATTCACTTACTTAGTCCATTTGTTAATTGGGTTTTTTGTTAAGTTTTGAGTTCTTCATATACCCTAGAGATTAATGCTTTATCTGAGGTACATGTGGTAAAGGCTTTATACAAATCTGTAGGTTCTCTCTTTACATTATTTTTCCTTTTGCTGAGAAGCAGCTTTATAGATTGAATCTATCCCATTTATTGATTCATGATTTTTACTTCTTGTGCTATAGGGGTCTTGTTATGTAAATCAGATTCTGGACTAACAGTCACCTCAAATTTTTAAATGGCATCCCACGTTCATGAATGTTTCACTTTTATTGTTTCTCTTACTATCTTGCCTTATAGATCTACATGTTCTAAAGAGTCATGAAATGATCTAGCTTCACACGCATGATTTTCTGATGACTGTTATTTTTCAATATGTTGCTGCAATTATTTAAAATATATCTACTATTTCAGACACTTGAATTAAAGCACATACATGCCTTGTGTAGGAAATATTTCATCAGTAGATCAACATCAAATCTATATTATTTATAAAAGCCTGGATTCAAATGCATGCCCATCTACTCTAGAGCTTGGTCCATAATACTTATTCTATACTACTTCTACATTTTAGAACCTCCATGAAAGTATGACCCATACATTCTTTCTTTTGAGAGAGAGAGAGAGAGAGAGAGAGAGAGAGAGAGAGAGAGAGAGAATTTTTAAAATATTTATATTTTAGTTTTAGGCAGACACAATATCTTTGTTTTGTATGTGGTGCTGAGGATTGAACCTGGGCCACATGCATGCCAGGCCAGCACGCTACCACTTGAGCCACATCCCCAGCCCACAGACATTCTTTTTTTGGGGGGGATGATGAAGATTGAACTCAGGGACACTCAACCACTGAGCCACATCCCTAGCCCTATTTTATGTGGAGACAGGATCTCACTGAGATGCCTAGTAAATCTTTCACTGAGCCTGGCTCTGAGTGCTCTACTGCTGAGCTACAGCCACAGCCCCAGAGATTTTAATCTGTTGTTGTTGTTGTTGTTGTTGTTGTTGTTACTGTTGTTGATGAAACTATGCTATAAACTTTGAAATACTTTGTTCACATTATATATGCTTTTTTACTATATAAAAGTAAGTATTAATGCGCTAATACTGTTCTGTATGGAATCATCATGTCATAGATATCAAACTATTCTACTTTATTAAATGTTCTTAGTAACAGGTAGTAAAAACACACTATTGGGTAAATAGTGGCAAGACATCTCTATTAATTATTAATTATTCAATTCAGTTGGAGAATATTATTCCTATAAGTCATATTTTTGATCATTTTTTTCTGCTTATAATTATTGGAGAAATAGATCCAGGTGTAGATAAGGTATGGGGATAAGAAAGTAACCCCCAGATTTCTGTATCTTGAGTAACAAATTTTTAAATTTTATCCTGCAATTCTGGAGAGTCACACAACCTCCCAAACAAGGTAATTATAAAGACCTCAAAGGCAGAGAGTAGCTGGTGCATATTCAGGAAAAAGGCGGGTCATTGGGCAGAAATACTCCCAATATTTTCAAGAGAAATGTGTTCAGTTACATGTTGATCCTCCCTGGCTCTTGATGCTTCATATACAGAAACATCTGAAAGAGTCAGGCAATCCCTAAAAGTAACCCCTGAGGATCTTGAGTGACTTCAAAGAATGTAGGAAAATATTTTTCCCCCAGTATTGACTTCCTATTTATTCTTGAATCCCTAGCAGGGAAATATAACCAGGAATGTGTACAATAACGTGGATAAGAAAGAGACATATCCATGGAGCACTTAAACCTCCCACACAATTTACTTAAGAGTCTCATGCTCTACCGACTGAGCTAGCTGGGCACCTCACAATTTACTTAATTAAATATCATTGTATTTTCCTACCTCTTTTATTGTACTTTATAATCGATAATGGTAATTATACCCTTGGGATGGCAAGGTAGACAGTATATAGCATAAACTCCTCAAATTTCTCTATGATAGACTGTTCACAAATACTAAAAACTAAACATGTCCCTTTTTTGGTCTTACAGGGACAGGACCACATGTCCTCACACTGATGAAAACAGAATTCTTATTCAGATAAGCTGCTAACTATGTTCAAACTTGTTCAAAAGTTGAAGCACATGATTACCTTATATTTTTTCATGTGTTAGTGATTTGGCTCAAAAAAAAATCAAACATTGATTTAAGTTGACTTGAATATGTAAATGTTGCCATCTAATGATCTATTTTAGGGATAAGAAAACCAAGGTAATGGTAATGATGTTTCCGTGATCCTTGAGTTTCGGTTTCAGATATGGAGTACCTTGGCCATTCTTTTTTCTTCCAGGGGTCGTGCCCATACCTTTCCTCTTGTATTCATTCCATGTCATTTCACACAGGATAACTTAGTTCTCAGGAGTCATTTTAGTTTTTATTCTACAGAAAGTGTACATTGTAATTTGGGAGTCACTGGGGAGCTCCTGCATTTTTAAATTTTCAGTCTCACAATAAGATGTGTTGTGGGGAGCCACACTGAAGGACCAAGCCTTCCAGTCCTGAAGCAGGAGGCTCTGACCAGTCACTACATTTGTGGTGACTCATGGACCATTACCCCCATACCACAGGCCTAATTTTGGGATGAAACGATTTAAATATGGATTTCGGGTACTGCCGGGAATGATTGATTCAAATTTTTAAGATGAGTTTAAAATTGCTGTGCAATCAGAACATGGCATCTGGCTCTCTACAAGAGACTATCATGTCATTTGAGGGACTTAAGCAAGGGATTACTCCTAGGGAAATCGAGGGAGATTTACAGGAAGAGTACCTACCTGTAACCCAATCTCTCCTACAGAGATTAAATAATTTATCCAGCCCAAATTTTTGAAAGGTGCCCTGACCTTATCCCTAACCCAGAGAACAGCAAAATAATAATAATAATAATAATAATAATAATAATAATAATAATAATAATAATAATAGGCTCATAGGAGGGCCAATCTGGTTTTGTTGGTGACCCCTAACAGGGGAAAAGTAAAAATAGCCCACATGTTAGTTGAGAAACAACTTCAGGCTGCTCATTTAGAGCCTATGCTCAGCCCTTGGAACACACCCATCTATCTGGGTTCCTTCTCCTACAGCTATTCCTTTAGATTATTATTTGATAATAATAGCTCTGAAAGATTGCTTCTTCTCTATACCTTTGCACGCAGATGACTGTAAAGAGTTTGCCTTTAGTGTCTCAGCAATTAATTTTAAAGAACCAGTTAAAATATATTGCTGGAAAGTGTTGCCTCAGGGAATGCGTAACAGTCCTACCCTATGTCAAAATGTTGTGACACAGGCTATCACGCCTGTGAGAGAGAAATTCCCTGATGCATATATTATTCATTTTATGAAAGACATACTTTTAGCTTATGATAACCCAGATGTACTCTTAAAACTTTTTGCCCAATTAGGGACGTCACTCACAGCAATGGGTTTCTGCATTGCACCTCAAAATGTGTTAAAGACATCTTCTTTTCAATATCTAGGTCATGTGATTAAAGGACATACAATCCGTCCTAAAAACTTGCAATGGTTTGATTCCTAGGTCCTTGATCCATTTTGAGTTAACTTTTTGCATAGTGAGAGAGAGGGATTCAATTTTATTTTCTTACATATGGATTTCCAGTTTTTCCAGCACCATTTGTTGAAGATGCTATCTTTTCTCCAGTGCATATTTTTGGCACCTTTGTCTAAAATAAGGTAGTTGTAATTATGTGGGTTAGTCAGTGTGTCCTCTATTCTGTACCATTGTTCTACCAGCCTGTTTTGGTGCCACTACCATGCTGTTTTTATTACTATTTCTCTGAAGAATACTGTAAGTTCTGGTATAGCTGTACCTCCTGCTTCACTCTTTCTGCTTAGAATTGCTTCAGCCATTCTGGGTCTCTTATTTTTCCAGATGAATTTCATGATTGCCTTTTCTATTTCTATGAGGAATGGCATTGGGAGTTTGATCAGAATTGTATTAAATCTGTATAGTGCTTTTGGTAGTATAGTCATTTTGATAATATTAATTCTGCCTATCCAAGAACAAGTTAAATCTTTCCATCTTCTAAGGTCTTTAATTTCTCTTTAGTGTTCCATAGTTTTCAATGTATAGATCTTTCACCTCTTTTGTTGATTCCCAAGTATCTTATTTTCTTTGAGGATATTGTGAATGGGGTAGTTTTCCTCATCTCCTTCTCAGAGGATTTTTCATAGATATACAGAAATGCCTTTGATTTATAGGTGTTGATTTTATATCCCGCTGCTTTGCTGAATTTTAGTTCTTGAAGTTTTCTAGTGGAGTTTTTTGGGTCTTCTAGGTACAGAATCATATCATCAGCAAATAGTGCTAGTTTAAATTCTTCTTTTTCTATACTTATTCCTTTAATTTCTTTCATCCAATTTCTCTGGCCAGTGTTTCAAGAAGTATGATGAATAGAAGTGGTGAGAGAGGGCATCCCTGTCTTGTTCCATATTTTTGAGGGAATGCCTTTAGTTTTTCTACATTTAGAATAATGTTGACCTGGGGCTTAGGATAGATAGCCTTTACAATGTTGAGATATGTTCCTATTATCCCTAGTTTTGTAGTGTTTTGAACATGAAGGGGTCTGAATTTTGTCAAATGCTTTTCTGCATCTATTTAGATGATCATATGATTTTTATCTTTAAATCTACTGATGTGATGAATTACATTTATTGATCTTCATATGTTGAACCAACCTTATATCCCTGGGATGAATCCCACTTGATCATGGTGCATGAACTTTTTGATATGTTATTGCATTTGATTTGCCAGAATTTTATTCAGAATTTTTGCATCAGTCTGTTAGAGATATTGGTCTGAAGTTTTCTTTCTTTGATGTGTCTTTGTATGATTTTAGAATAAAGGTGATATTGGCCTCATAGAATGAGTTTGAATGTGTTCCCTCTTTTTTTATTTCATGGAATAATTTGAGGAATATTGATGTTAGTTGTTCCTTGAAGGTCTTGTATTAATTGAGTCCGGGCCTTTTTTTTTTTTTTTGGTTGATAGGCTTTTGATGGTGTCTTCTACTTCATTGCTTGAAAGTCATCTGTTTTTTGGCTGAGGATGTGGCTCAAGCAATAGCACGCTCACCTGGCATGTGAGGGGTGCTGGGTTCGATCCTCAGCAACACATAAAAATAAAATAAAGATGTTGTGTCCACCAAAAACTAACAAAAAAAATTAAAAAATTCTCTTAAACAGATCATTTTCTTTGTTTTTAACTAGTGTATCATCCTCACTCAGTTTGGGTAAATTATATGACTCTAGACATTTGTTTCTGTCTTCAATATTTTGTTTTATTGGAGTACAAGTTTTCAAAATACTTTCTAATCATCTTCTGTATTTCTCTAGTGTTCATGGTGATATTTCTATTTTAATCACAGATTTTACTAATTGGAGTTTTTCTCTACTTCTCTACATTAGCATGGATAAGGGTTTATCAAATGTATTTATTTTTTCAAAGAGCCACCTTTTCATTTTGAAAATTAAATTTTTTTTTTAAAAAAATAAATGGTAGCGGAATGCATTACAATTCTTCACTACACATGTACAGCTCAATTTTTCATATCTCTGTATATAAAGTCGGTTGACACCAATTTTTGTCTTCATACATATACTTTGAATAATGATGTCTATCACACTCCACCATCCTTGCTAATCCCTTGCCCCCTCCTTTCCATTATCACCCCACTGCCCTAAATAGAGTTCATCTGTTCCTCTCATGCTCCCCCTCCCTATCCCAGTATAGTCAGCTTCTTTATATCAGAGAAAACATTCAGCATTTTTTGGGGGGATTGGCTAACTTCCCTTAGCATTATCTTCTCCATCACCATTCATTTACCTGCAAATGCCTTGATTTTATTTTCTTTTATTGCTGAGTAATATTCTATATGCTACATTTTCTTTATCCATTCATCTATTGAAGGGCATCAAGGTTGGCTCCACAGTTTACTATTGTGCATTGTGCTGCTAAAAACATTGTGGCTGTGTCCCTGTAGTATGCTGTTTTTAAGTCCTTTGGGTATAGACTGAGGAGTGGGATAGCTGGGTCAAATGGTGGTACTATTCCCAGTCATTTTGTCGATTTTTAAACTGCTTCTTTTGTTTCAATTTCATTGATTTCAGCTCTGATTTTAGTTATTTTCTTTCCTTTATTGCTTTTGGTGTTGATTCATTTTTTTCCTAGGGCTTTGAGATGTAATTTTAGGTCATTTATTTGACTTTTTTTTTAAGGAATGAACTCCATGCAATGAATTTTCCTCTTAGTAATGCCTTCATAGTGTCCCAGAGATTTTGACATATTGTATCTGTGTCCTCCTTCACCTCTAAGAATTTTTAAATCTCCTCTTTGATGTTTTCTGCAACCCATTGTTCATTCTCTAGCATATTATTTAGTCTCCAGGTGTTGGAGTAGCTTCTATTTTTATCATTGATTTGTAATTTAATTCCATTATGATTTGATAGAATGCAGGGTAGTATCTTTAGTTTTCTGTATTTGCTTAGAGTTGCTTTTTGGCATAATATATGGTCTATTTTAGAGAAGGATCCATGTGCTGCTGAGAAGAAAGTGTCTTCGCCTGTTGAAGGATAAAATAGTCTATGTATGGCAGTTAAATCTAAGTTATTTATTGTATTATTGAATTCTATAGTTTCTGTTTGGCTTTTGTTTGAAAGATCTATCAGTAGTAAAAGAGGTGTGTTAAAGTCACCCAGAATTAATGTCTTGTGGTGTATTTGGCCCTTAAACTTGAGAAGAGTCTGTTTGAACATAGATGCTCCATTGTTTGGGGCATAAATATTTATAATTGTTATGTCTTGATGGTGTATGGTTCCCTTAAGCAGTATGACAGGTTCTCATTTATCCCTTCTGAATAACTTACACTTGAAGTCAACATTATTTGATATAAGGATGGAAACCCCTGCTTGCTTCCACAGTCCATGTGAGTGGTATGTTTTTTAATATTTATTTTTGTATAGATGGACACAATACCTTTATTTATTTATTTTTATATGGTGCTGAGGATCGAACCAAGGGCCTCACACATGCTAAGTGTGCACTCTACTGCTGAGCCCCAGCCCCAGCCCAAGTGATATATATTATTTTTCCATCCTGTCACTTTCAGTCTATGGGTATCTTTTCCTATGAGACTAGTCTCTTGGAGGCAGCATATTGTTGGGTCTTCTTTTTAAATCCCATCTGCCAGTCTTTGGATGGCTGAGTTTTGGAAATTAACATTCAGGGTTATTATCGAGACATGATTTGTATTCCCAGTTATTTTTGTTTATTTTCGGTATTTAACTTGATTTGGTTTCTCTTTGATAGGTTTTTCCTTTAAAGTGATACTTCCCTTTTCTAATTTTCATTGTTTTTCATTTCTTCCTCATGGAATATTTTGCCAAGGATATGCTGTAGTGCAGGCCTTCTAGTTGTAAATTGTTTAAACTTTTGTGTATCATGGGAGGTTTTTATTTTGTCATAAAAATAATATGTAAATCCAAATTCAATTGCTAATCAAAATTTAATTTTGCCAGGTATGATTTTTGGTTGGCATCTGTTTCTTTCAGAGGTTGGTATATGTTGTTACGGGATCTTGTAGCTTTCAGGGCCTTGGTTGAGAAATCAGAGATCCTGATTTTTTCCCATATATAATCTGATTCCTTTCTCTTGTGGCTTTTGAAATACTCTGTGTCTCCTGCAATCTAGGTGTTTTCATTATGATCTGCGTTGGTGTGGATCTGTTGTGATTTTGTTCATTTAGTGTCCTGTACACTCCTTGTATTTGATTTTCCAATTCACTATACATATTTGGAATTTTTTCTGATATTACTTCATTGACTAGATTGTCCATTTCGGTAGTTTGGACCTCTAAGCCTTCCTCTATCCCAATAGTTGTTAAATTTGGTCTTTTCATGTTATCTCATAATTCTTGAAACTGCTGCTCATCGTTTCTTACCATCTTTACTGAGTTCAACTTTTTTTCAAGATTATATATTTTTCCTTAATGTCAGATGTTCTGTCTTCCAAGTGATCTGTTCTGTTGGAGATGCTTCCTATTGAGTTCTTAATTTGATTTACTGTTCCCTTCATTTCAAGGATCTCTGTTTGTTATTTCAGAATCTCTATCTCCTTATTGAAGGAAACTTTTGCTTTCTATATTTGCTTATGTAGCTCTTTATCAAAATGATCCTCTGCTGCCTGTATTTGCTCTTATATCATCCTTTATTTCACAGAAAATTATGTACCTCCTCCACTCCTTCTCTGTTTTGCTCCTGATGTTCTGACCATGGATTCTAATAATGAGCATCTTTGTTTGGGGCACATTCTTCTTGTTTTTTCATGTTGTTCATGCATCTTCTCTTCCATCTCTGTGTTTTCAAGGTTTTACAATCTTTACCCTGTAGGCTTATAGTGTCCCCAATGGGTTCCAATAACTTTCTTTTATAAAAAATTATTTATTTTTTAAATACATGACAACAGTGGAATGCATTATAATCCGTATTGCACACAGAGCACAATTTTTCATATCTGTATAAAAAAGTGTGTTCATGCTAATTCATGTTATTATACATGTACTTATTTCTTTCTCCATTACAACTCTTATATAACACAATTTTAATATCTGTTTGTATATAAGGTATGTTGGCATCAAATTCAAATTTTCATACATGTGTTTTTGAATAATGATGTTGATAATATTCCACCATCCTTGCTAATCCCCTTTCCCATCCATTTTCCTTTCACCGTCTTCCCTACCTAGAATTAATCTAATCCTCTCATGTTCTCTCTCCTTACCCCACTGTGAGTCACCCCACATATATCAGAGAAAATACTTAGCATTTGTTTTTTGGGATTGGCTAACTTCACTTAACATAATATTCTCCAACTCTATTCCTTTACTGTCAAATGCAATATTTTTATTCTTTTTTAGTGCTGAGTAATATTCCATTGTGTATATATACCACACATTCTTTATCCATTCATCCACTGAAGGGCATCGAGGTTGGCTCCACAGTTTAGCTATTGTGAATTGTGCTGCTATAAACATTGATGTGGGAGAGAAAAAAGATGGTGGTGGGGCTGGGGATGTGGCTCAAGCGGTAGTGCGCTCGCCTGGCATGCATGCGGCCTGGGTTTGATCCTCAGCACCACATACCAACAAAGATGTTGTGTCTGCCAAAAACTAAAAAATAAATATTAAAATTAAAAAAAAAAGATGGTGGCGGGAAGTGAGTAAGACGTTCCGTGCTCCATGCCGCTGTGCCCACAGCGTATGTTGCCGCATCTTAAAAGAAGAAGTAAAGATCATTAAAGGAGATCTGTCGACAAAGACTCAGCACCGTGTCAAGAAAGGGGCCTAAGTGGAGTGAATCTGCCACGACTGAAGCCAAGGTGGAGTGAGTCCATCACGATCTCAGTGCGAGCAGTAAGGCTGCAGCCCCCGAGCTGCCTGGCTCCCCCGGCCCCTTCTCCTTCTCCTCTCCGCCTTTCCACTTTGCTTCTCCCCCACCGTCTCTCCTCCCACGCTCACTCCCTAAATCTAGATCTCAATTTCTTTCCCCTGCCCTGCCCGCTCTCTCGTGTGCCCAGTACCCGGCCCGCGCAGGCCCCGAGGCGCTGCCTCCCTTCCCCCAGCCCGCACCCCCTCCCAGGGGTCCCGAAGGCCACAGCTGGGCCGCTGCCGCCGCAGCCGCCGCCTCCCATGGAGCACCTTAGAGCAGACTCTTTACCATGCAAGTGAGCTGTGGAGTAAAATGGAACAGCTAAGATGAGTGACAATTTAAAATCTAAGTGATCCAACATGGTGGCGGACGCGAAGAGATCAAGTCTCTAACCCCTTCAGCTGTGCGAGCATAGGGAGAAGTAAACTGTCAAAATACTGTTTGCTCAAGACCACTAGGCACTATTGACCTGAAGGGGATCCCGTGCGAACAGTCTGCCTTTCTCAGAACACACCGAGCGCGGATTGGCTGCATTCTAGCTCCGGTTCGCTTGCTTCTTGTGACTCAGCACTAATGATCCCACTGAAATAACTAGTCGGGCCACCTGAACTCACAGAGGTAAAGCCAACTGAGCATGATAGCCAGACCCAGGGAATCAGGAGTGACGTGGGACTAGCAACGCAGAACTCCCGGCTATCGCTCCCACCAGTGCTGACAACAGAGGTCCCTTGCACCAGCTACCAGGGGAGTTGCTACCTGAGGGCAAACAAATTCGCTGGGGGTCCTCATCCCCAAGCCCTACAAACTTAGGGTCTGAGGGAGGCAAACAGAAAGGGTGTGCCCAGGCATCCATAAAAACAGGGCTCCCAGGAGCAGCAGACCCAGCATGTAGCCACTATTGTGGTGAGCATCAGAGGTGAGCGGGGCCTGGCTTGAGGAACCACAAGAGAAGGCCCTAGGCACTCAGGATTGGAGACCCACACAGTCTGGGAAGAAGAGCTGAGGCACAGTGATTGGTTCCCACCTATCAAGAAGAGAAGCCTGGCCCAGTGGGCATAGCTCCACCTACTGGAAGAGAAGTTAATTGAGCTCTATGACTGCATTTATTATTATTAATATTATTTTAATGATTATTATTAGTATTTTTATTTTCTTTTCACTTTTTGTTGTTGATGTTGTTGTGGTTCTTTAACTTTCTTATTAATGGTTTCAATTTTTTAAATTCTTTTTATTCTATAATTATTACTATTATTTTTTAAACTTTAATTTCCATTTTTTATTATTATAATTTTTTTGTTTTAAATTTTTCTTTTTTCTTTTTTTCTTTTCACTTTTTTTCTTTTGTCTTTTCATTTCTTTTCAATTTTCTTATCCCCCCTTTCTTGAATTCTACCTGCCTACACTCATTCTCTTTAGTGACTTCTTCCCTTCCCTTCTAATATCTCTCCTCCCAAGCATCAAATAAATTTACAAGAGTAAACATTAACTCAGCAGTCAAACAGAACAAGAAGTAACATAGGCATAAAAAAGCAAGGAAGAAAAGGAGTAAAAACAATGAAGGACAGCCTAAATATTCAGGAGGGCCTAGAGTCATCATAAAAATGGCCATATAAAGAACTCAAGGAACACCTTAGACAGATGGAAAGGAACCTTAAAGATCACATTGAAAATGAATTACATAAACAGATAAAAGAAGAAGTTAAGCATCTTTATCAGGAGATAGAGATTATAAAAAAAACCAAACAATAATTCTAGAAATGAAGGAAAAGATAAACCAAATTAAAAACTCAATCGAGAGTATCACTAACAGAGTGGAGCAAGTAGAAGCCAGAATGTCAGATAATGAAGACACAATATATCATCTTGAAAAGAGTCTAGCCAACTCAGGCTGGTAAAAAATCATGAGAAAAACATCCAAGAGATTTGGGATAACATAAAAAAACCAAACTTACGAGTCATCGGGATAGAGGAAGGCACAGAGATTCATACCTGCTGAATGAAATAATTAAAGAAAACTTTCCAGAAATAAAAAAGGAAACAGATATACAAATTGAAGATGCATACGGGACACCAAGCACACAGAATAAAAGTAGACCAATGCCAAGACACATTGTTATGAAGATATCCTATATACAGAACAAAGAGAAAATATTAAAAGCTACAAGAGAAAAGAGGTAGATTACATTTAGGGGTAAACCAATAAGGTTAACAACGGATTTTTCATCACAGATGCTGAAAGCGAGAAGATCCTGGAACAATGTACTTCAAACACTGAAAGACAATGGATGCCAACCAAGAATTCTGTATCCAGCAAAATTAAGCTTCAGGTACGACAACGAAATAAAAATCTTTCATGATAAGCAAAAGCTAAAAGAATTTGTAGCCAGAAAACCAGCATTGCAAAGCGTCTTGAGCAAAACACTACACGAGGAAGAAACAAAAAACAATAACCAAAACAATCAGTGGGAAGTGCCTCAGTAAAGACAGAGGATGGGGGGAAAGCTAATCATGGAGAAACAAACTAAATTAGGAAAAAAAAGAGATAAATAATCAAACATGGCAGGAAGTACAAACCATATATCAATAGTAACTCTAAACGTTAATGGCTTAAATTCTCCAATAAAGCAACATAGGCTGGTAACATGGATTAAAAAAAACAAATCCAACAATATGCTGCCTCCAGGAGACACATCTGATTGGAAAAAACATACACCGGCTCAAGGTAAAAGGTTGGGAAAAAATATACCATGCACACGGTCCTTGTAAGCAATCAGGGATGGCCATTCTCATATCGAATAAAATCGACTTCAAGACTAAGTTAATCAAAAGGGATAAGGAAGGACATTATATACTGTTAAAAGGAAGCATTCACCAACAAGATGTAACAATTATCAATATTTATGCACCAAATAATGGCGCTGCGATGTTCATAAAACAAACTCTCCTGAAGTTCAAGAATCAAATAGACCACAACACAATAATCATGGGTGACTTCAACACACTTCTCTAACCATTGGACAGATCCTCCAAGCAAAAGTTGAATAAAGAAACTATTGACCTCAATATCACAATAACCTAGACTTAACTGACATATATAGAATATATCAACCATCATCAAGTGGATATACTTTTTTAGAAGCAGCACATGGATCCTTCTCAAAAATAGACCATATATTATGCCATAGGGCAACCCTCAGTAAATATAAAGGGGTGGAGATAATACCATGCATTTTATCAGATCATAATTGAATGAAACTGGAAATCAATGATAAAAGAAGGAAGGAAAAATCCTACATCACATGGACAATGAACAATACATTACTGAATGATAAATGGGTTGCAGAAGACATAAGGGAGGAAATCAAAAAATTCTTAGAGATAAATGAAAATACAGACACAACATATCGGAATCTATGGGACACAATGAAAGCAGTTTTAAGAGGGAAATTCACCACCTGGAGGTCATTCCTCAAAAAAAGGAAAAACCAACAAATAAATGAGCTCACACTTCATCTCAAAGCCCTAGAAAAGGAAGAGAAAAACAACAGCAAATGTAGCAGAAGGCAAGAATTAATTAAAATCAGAGCAGAAATCAACGAAATTGAAACAAAAGAAACTATTTAAAAATTAACAAAACATAAAGTTGGTTCTTTGAAAAAATAAACAAGATTGACAGACCCTTAGCCATGCTAATGAAGAGGAGAGAGAACTCAAATTACTAACATACGAGATGAAAAAGGCATTATCACAACAGATGCTACAGAAATACAGAAGACAATTAGAAATTACTTTGAAAACCTGTATTCCAATAAAATAGAAGATAGTGAAGACATTGGTAAATTTCTTAGGTCATATGATTTGCCCAGACTGAGTCAGGAGGATACACACCATTTAAAGACCAATATCAATGGATGAAATAGAAGAAGCAATCAAAAGACTACCAACCAAGAAAAGCCAAGGACTGGATGGGTACACAGCGGAGTTTTACAAAACCTTTAAAGAAGAATTAATACCAGTACTTTTCAAGTCATTTCAGGAAATAGAAAAAGAGGGAGCTCTTCCAAATTCATTCTATGAGGCCAACATCACCCTGATTCTGAAACCAGACAAAGACACCTCAAAGAAAGAAAACTACAACCAATATCTCTGATGAACCTAGATGCAAAAATCCTCAATAAAATACTGACGAATCAGATACAAAGGCACATCAAAAAAATTGTGCACCATGATCAAGTAGGATTCATCCCTGTGATGCAAGGATGGTTCAATATATGGAAATCAATAAATGTTATTCACTACATCAATAGACTTAAAGATAAGAACCATATGATCATCTCAATAGATGCAGAGAAAGCATTCGACAAAGTACAGCATCCCTTTATGTTCAAAACATTAGAAAAACTAGGGATAACGGGAAATTACCTTGACATTGTAAAAGCTATCTATGCTAAGCCTCAGGCTAGCATCATTCTGAATGGAGAAAAGTTGAAGGCATTTCCTCTAAAATCTGGAACAAGACAAGGATGCCCCCTATCACCACTTCTATTCCATATAGTTCTGGAAACACTGGCCAGAGCAATTAGACAGACAAAAGAAATTAAAGGCATAAAAATAGGAAAAGAAGAACTTAAATTATCACTATTTGCGGATGACATGATTCTATACCTAGAATACCCAAAAGGGTCTACAAAAAAACTACTAGAACTAATAAATGAATTCAGCAAAGTGGCAGGATATAAAATCAACACACATAAATCAAAGGCATTTCTGTATATCAGCGACAAAACTTCTGAAATGGAAATGAGGAAAAACACTCCATTCGCAATATCCTCAAAAAAATAAAAATAAAATACTTGGGAATCAACCTAACAAAAGAGGTGAAAGACCTATACAATGAAAACTACAGAACCCTAAAGAGAGAAATAGAAGAGGATCTTAGAAGACTGAAAAATATACCTTGTTCATGGATAGGCAGAAGTAACATTATCAAAATGGCGATATTACCAAAAGTTCTCTATAGGTTTAATGCAATGCCAATGAAAATCCCAATGGCATTTCTTGTAGAAATAGATAAAGCAATCATGAAATTCATATGGAAAAATAAAAGACGCAGAATAGCAAAAACAATGCTAAGCAGGAAGTGTGAATCAGGTGGTATAGCAATACCAGATTTCAAACTATATTACAGAGCAATAGTAATAAAAACAGCATGGTACTGGTACCAAAACAGGTGGGTGGACCAATGGTACAGAATAGAGGACACAGAGACTAATCCACAAAGCTACAACTATCTTGTATTTGATAAAGGAGCTAAAAACATGCAATGGAGGAAGGATAGCATCTTCAACAAATGGTGTTGAGAAAACTGGAAATCCATATGCAACAAAATGAAACTGCATCCCTTTCTCTCACCATGCACAAAAGTCAACCCAAAGTGGATCAAGGAGCTAGATATCAAATCAGAGACTCTCCGTCTGATAGAATAAAAAGTTGGCTCCGATCTACATATTGTGGGGTCGGGCTCCAAATTCCTTAATAGGACACCCATAGCACAAGAGTTAACAAGAATCAACAAATGGGACTTTCTTAAACTGAAAAGTTTTTTCTCAGCAAGAGAAACAATAAGAGAGGTAAATAGGGAGCCTACATCATTTTGGGAACAAATTTTTACTCCTCACACTTCAGATAGAGCCCTAATATCCAGAGTATACAAAGAACTCAAAAAATTAGACAATAAGAAAACAAATAACCCAATCAACAAATGGGCCAAGGACATGAACAAACACTTCACAGAGGAGGACATACAATCAATCAACAAGTACATGAAAAAATGCTCACCATCTCTAGCAGTCAAGGAAATGCAAATCAAAACCACCCTAAGATACCACCTCACCCCAGTAAGATTGGCAGCCATTCTGAGGTCAAACAACAATGAGTGCTGGCGAGGATGTGGGGAAAAGGGTACTCTTGTACACTGCTGGTGGGACTGCAAATTGGTGCGGCCAATTTGGAAAGCAGTATGGAGATTCCTGGGAAAGCTTGGAATGGAACCACCATTTGACCCAGCTATTGTCCTTCTCCGACTATTCCCTGAAGACCTTAAAAGAGCACACTGCAGGGATACTGCCACATCGATGTTCATAGCAGCTCAATTCACAATTGCTAGACTGTGGAATCAACCCAGATGCCCTTCAGTAGATGAATGGATAAAAAAAATGTGGCATCTATACACCATGGAGTATTACGCAGCACTAAAAAATGACAAAATCACGGAATTTGCAGGGGAATGGATGGCACTAGAGCAGGTTATGCTCAGTGAAGCTAGCCAATCCCTAAAAAACAAATACCAAATGTCTTCTTTGATATAATGAGAGGAACTAAGAACAGAGCAGGGAGGAAGAGCAGGAAGAAAAGATTAACATTAAACAGAGACATGAGGTGGGAGGGAAAGGGAGAAAAAAAGGGAAATTGCATGGAAATGGAGGGAGACCCTCATTGTTATACAAAATTACATATAAGAGGCTGTGAGGGGAATGGGATAACAAACATGGAGGGAAATGAATTACAGGAGATGGGGTAGAGAGAGAAGATGGGAGGGGAGGGGAGGGAGGATAGCAGAGGATAGGAAAGGTAGCAGAATACAACAGTTACTAATATGGCTGTATGTAAAAATGTGGATGTGTAACCGATGTGATTCTGCAATCTGTATTTGGGGTAAAAATGGGAGTTCATAACCCACTTGATTCTAATGTTTGAAATATGATATGTCAAGAGCTTTGTAATGTTGTGAACAACCATTAAAAAATTGATGTGACTGTGTCCCTGTAGTATGCTGTTTTTAAGCCCTTTGGGTATAGACTGAGGAGTGGGATAGCTGGGTCAAATGGTGGTTCCATTCCCAGATTTCCAAGGACTCTCCATACTGCTTTACATATTGCCTGAACCAATTTGCATCCCCACCAGCAATGTATCAATGTGCCTTTTCCCCCACATCGTTGCTGACACTTATTGTTTATATGCATAAAAGCTGCAATTCTGGCTGGAGTGAGATGAAATTTTAGCTTTGATTTGCATTTCTCTAATTGCTGTGTTGAACTTTCATATTTATTGCTCATTTGTATATCATATTCTGAGAAATGCTTGTTGAATTCCTTGGTCCATTTATCCATTGGGTTATATGGGTGTGTGTGTGTGTGTGCACGCATGTGTGTGTGTGTGTGTGTGTGTGTGTGTGTGTTTGTGTGTGTGTTTTGTTTTGTTTTGTTTTTGGTGTCAAGATTGAGCTCCTCATATACCCTAGAGATGAGGGCTGTATCTGACATGTGAGTGGTAAGAATTTGCTCACAGGTTGTAGGATGTCTCTTCACCTCACTGCTTGTATCTTTTGCTGAAAAGCTGTTTAGTTTTGATCCATCCACTTATTGATTCCTGATTTTAATTCTTATGCTATAATAGTCTTATTAAGGATGTCGGGGTCTAATCCAACATGATGAAGATTTGGACCTATATTTTCTTCTCTTAGGTGTAGGGTCTCTGGTTTAATTCCTAGGTCCTTGATCCACTTTGATTTGAGTTTTGTGCATGAGAAAAGAGAGGGTCTTAAATTCATTTTGCTGCATATGGATTTGCACTTTCCCTAGTACCATTTGTTGAAAAGGCTATTTTTCCTCCAATATGTTTTGGGTACCTTTGTCTAGTATGATATGTCTGTATTTATGTGGGTTATTCTCTGTGTTCTCTATTCTATACCATTGGTTTACTTGTCTAGTTTGGTGCCAGTACCACACTGTTTTGTTACTATTCCTCTGAAGTATAGTTTAAGGTCTGGTATAGTGATGCCGCCTGCCTTCCTCTTCTAAGGATTGCTTTGCCTCTTCTGGGTCTCTTTGTTTTTCCAGGATTAATTTTTATTTATTTTTCTATTTCCATGAGGAATGTCTTGGGATTTTGATTGGAATTGCATTAAATCTGTACAGTGCTTTTGGTAGCATGGTCATTTTGACAATATTACTTCTACCTATTTAAGAACAAGGTAGAACTTTCTATCTTCTAGGTCTTCTTTAATTCTTTTTCTTTAGCATGTTGTACTTTTCATTGTACAAGGCTTTCACCTCTTTTGTTAAATTAATTTAATCCCTTTCAATTCTCATTACCTTATTTTCCCCTTCATTATTTGCCCCCAATATTCTCCTTCATCTATTTTATTAATCTATTTATTCATTTATGGTTGATGCTTTCTCCATATACAGGAAGGTGGAATTCACAGTGGTATGTGTGTATGACATTTGATATTCTCCTTTCCTGTCACTCCCACCCAATCTCCTTATACTCCACTAATCTTTCCTATATCTTTATGATATCCAACTCTCCTTTCCCTTTGTTTTGCTGTAGCTGCTGCATGTGAAAGAAAGCATTTGACCCTTGATCAGTCTGATTTATTTCACATAGCATGATGTTGTTAATTTCTGTCCATTTAAATTGTGACATTTGTCAATAATATTATTTATAGCTGACTAAAAACTCCATTGTGTGTATCACATTTTATTACTCAATTCATCTATTGGGAACTGTGTCCATAATGGGAAGTGCTTCCATAATTTGGCTATGGTGAATTGGGATGCTGGGAAAATGTGGCTCTATCTAAATAAACTATTAATTAAAATTACAGATAGCCAATATTCATGGCTACTCGGACATGCTTTTCTGATACAAATATGTAAGGCATAAGAAAACAATCCACTGTTGATCATTATATATAGACAGCATATTCAAATAAATGTTTCTCATTGTGGAAATTGTGTTATTTATTAGGCAAATATTATTTGCATTTTTGTTTGCCTTTTGAAATCTTTTATTATTTTATAATTATTATTTTTGCTATGGTTTTGACTTTTTTCTTGTTCCTCTTACAAAAACTTTTTTTTCTTCTGGCAAAATATAATTAAAATCTAATTTACAATTTTTAAGGTTACAATCCCACAGCTTATACAGTAGTCACAATGTTGTAAAACAATCACCAGTGTTTAGTTTCTGATATTTTTATACATAAAAAATCAGTTCCTTCTAACACCTATTTACATTCTCCCAAAGAATTATTTTTAACTTTTGCATCCCTTGTCATTTTTAAATCTGTTTTCTTACATTTTTAGTTGTGTGAATTTTAATACTGGTTTGTTCACTAGACAACAACCTTTAGAAAGAGAAAAGGCATAACAATTTGTTCCTTATGTCTTTGACTTTTAAGAATGTACTGATACATGGGCTCATCCAGGGCAGGGCTATCAGTCTAGATTCCCTCAGGGGGCAGTTTGTACATTTCAGCTACAGTTCTTGGAACCATGGTGTTTGAACAGGAGGAATAATTTGGGGACTTTATGAATTCCAAAGTAAAGAAGGCTGGGCACTAAGTAGAAACAAAGAAAAGTAAAAAATGAAAGTTTAAATAAAAATTATGCTTAAGGTACACTAGGATCATGATTGATTGCTTTAACTTAATGACATTAGAAATTAATGGGGGTTAGTAAAAATATTTCAAGTAGAAGTTTTCAGACATTGAAGTTTCTACTACATATAGGAGACACAGAAACCCACTAAATTCTGTGGTTTTCCAAGAAAATGACTGAAATATCTGTCAAATGTCACTATGTTATCATGGCCTTAGTGGAAACTATTGCATTTGTTTTTGTGCTGCTGTAATCAAATCCAAGGTCTTGCACAAGCTGTACAAATTCTGCACCACTTAACTACAACCATAACTCCATAAAATATTATCATGTAAATATCTCTAAGTGAAAACCTTACAAGTTATTCTGTATTTATGCATAAATTATATACAATGAGTCATTAATGAATAAATTATAATAAAGTTTTTTAAGATATATGCTTAAACTATGTAATTCTGGATTTTATATATCAATAATTATAAATCTAAGTATGTACATATACAGAAGTCTATAGAAAAACAGATGTAGATAGATACACAAATCTCATCTCCATGGATCTGTATATATTATAGTTTTTAATTATATTATTCTTACTATTGCTCCTTATGAATTTCTAATATCATTATATGTGATAGTGCCATTTTGAAACTCATTGTTTTCTTGCTCAGTGTTTTTTTTTAAATATTATTTAGTTATCAATGGACCTTTATTTGTTATTAGTTTATATGTGGTGCTGAAGATCAAACCCAGTGCCATATATATATATATATTTGGCAAATACTTCATCTAGTTTCTTCTCATTCAGTTTATAGCATACTTCAAAATACAGAATAGTTTTCAACAGAATAAAAATTTATTAAGTTTCTCATTTATAGATGCTGCTTCTGACTTTGAATGTTCATGTCAAAGACAAAGCCATATAGAATTTCTGCTATGTTGTCTGACACAAGCTACAAATTTAACATTTTCTTTCAGATGAATGTTTTCATTTTTTAAAAGTTGCAAGTTCTGTGTCAAATTCATTTCTTTGCATACAGATGCCAAGTTATTCATAATTAATTAAAAATATTATATCATCTCCAGTGAAGTCCTTCCATTTCTTGTATTTTTTTCAGTTTCTTTCTAGGTTTTGTTGTATTCCACTAACCTGTTTGTATACTCCTTGCCACATATCTCACCTTTTGTGTTACTTTAAGTTCATAGTACATCTCAGCATCCAATATTTCAGTCCTGTAAACTTATTCTACAGAATTGTTGACCACTCTCTATGCCTGCCTTCTCCATATAGCCTTTAGAAGCCAATTTTTCAATATTTATGCAAAAACTTGTTAGGATTTTATCATGGTTGTGTTTAATCATTTATTAGAGTTGTAGATAACTAACACTTAATATTGAATGCTCCTTTCTATGTTTGGTAGTTGTAGGGTCCACCAACTTACAGGAAGTTGATCAGCAGTGTAGATGACATTCTGGGACTTAAAAGTGACATCAGACTTATAAGTGACTTATAACTGACTGCAGCTATGTGTCTGTTAAATGGTGAGAATTGTGACTCTGGAAGACTAAGCATTTTCTTTCTTTGCCAAAGGTATCTGAGGTGTGTGGACTTTATTTTCTTAGCTATCCAGAATTACCTCACTCACTTCTTAGGAATGAGCCACAGAAGGCTACAGTGTTACAGTGAGGGTGCTCCACAGTTTGGAAAATATATTTATTCTAACATGTCAGGATTTTTATTTTTTGTGTTTTGTGAACAGTGACTCTAATCATCTACTAACCTGATTTGTCTTCTTGTTGTTGTTCTTTCATAAAATTTTGATACCATACAATTCCAATTCGCTCATTTGCTATTGAAGATTTTTAATTGATTACTTGTGTAGATGGGGTGATTATGCTCTGGTGTCAAGGTAATTGTTCCAATAAAGTAGCTATGTTTAAGTAATTAGGATCCATCCACGTGCAGAAAACCCGTGTGGACACTTCTGGTGTGTCTTACTGATCTCATCTTCCTTTTGCACACACAGATGTTGACAGTCCTGTGCCTCCTATGACTAATAATTTTATTATGTATTTCTCAAAACCATCGGTTTCCTTGGTTATATTTACTTGGTTGTATGAGTCTTAAGTAACTTATTGTTACTATTATTTTTCCATTACAATTATATCAAAAGGTATTTTTTCTTTTATTAACCATTTCTTTGCCTCAGTATTTTGAACACATATGTGCTGTTGTCTGGACCTCTATTGTTCCAATCTTATTCACTCATTGAACTGCTTATAGAACTTGAAATATTTCAAGTTTGTCTTTTCACGAGGTGGAAGTGTCACTTTACATGTCTCCAAACGTTAATATTATATGAATATTTTACACATTGGGAATGTGTCATGGATGATACTTGAAACTAATTGTTTTGGGAGCTCAATCTATCTCATGGATATAAAGCAGAGAGAATAGGAACCAGACTGTTTTCAAAAGCTTTTTTACCACTCTTTTGTTTCCCTTGGGCACAATGTCTTTATAAGAATATCTTTGAAGGGTCTGATTTGCATCTGTAATGTCCACCAAATTTCACATTCACTGATAGCAGAAAAGTTAGGAGTTGGGCTTTATTCATTGCTTGGATTATGGTATATATCCTTCACTTCACTCTGATATGGAATACACACACACACACACACATACACACACACACACACACACACCGTTTTGGACTTATGTATTTTCCTTTGAATTAGATAATGGAACGATAATGGAACGTATATTTTTATATAATTAAAGTCACTCACCTACATGACTGTCAGTTCTATTAACTGTTAATTCAAACTAAAAACTAAATAATGGTTTGGTCCATGTGCTATTGATGTACCAATTTTTATTTTAGGAGCCATTGAAATTCAGGGATGTGGAGATTGATTTCTCTGAGGAGGAATGGGAATGCCTGGATCCTGCTCAGCAGCATTTATATAGAGAAGTGATGTTGGAGACCTACAGCAACCTGCTCTTTGTGGGTGAGCATAACTTTCCTTCAAAATTCCTAATTATCATTATTTAATTTTCTTCCCTTGAAGTATATATTTTGGGAACTTCTCCAGAAGAATCAGTTTCACATTTATGCTATCAATAAAGAAGATTTGGTAGTTCTCGGTGCTGACAAAAAAATGTTAATGATGTTTCTTTTCTTCCTTAATGTTTTCCTTTGTTGGCATGATATATATCCTTCACTTGACATATGGTTGACTTAGAGGAATGCAGTGATGTCAAATCCTGTGGCCCACATATAGCAGAGGACATAGTTAAGGTAGAGGAGGAAGCCTAAATTCATTAAGGTTGATTGAGAAGTTACCCAACAGAAAAGATTTTTGAGAAGCCTTGATTTCTTTCTCTTGTTATCATAGAAAAACCTGTCCTTTGTTTTCTGCTTTAAAATTACCTAGTCTCCTGCTTTTCCTCCAGTAATGTATCGGAACATTCAAATTAACAACAAAACACTCCCCTTGCCTTGAGTGTCAATATTATCTGACAGCACTTCCATAACTTTTTAAAATATTTTTTAGTTGTTAATGAATTTCCCATTTTTTCATATATGGTGCTGAGGATCAAACCCAGGGCTTCATACATGCTAGGCAAGCACTCTACCACTAGTCGACAACTCCAACCCTACTTGCATTATTTGCAGAAAATTTTTGCACATTTCTCAAGACCTCTAGGTCAACCCATTGTAATACATTACTATCATAAGTCAGTTTCTCTAATCTTATTTGTACATTTTCTTCACTAAAATTTCCTTATCAGAGTTCTTTCTGAATATGTGTAATGGATTTTCTGTGAAATTATCTGCCATGGAATGAATGTCAAGATGGACAAAGATTGCTCTTCTGAGAGATGGTGTAAGTTGTAGTTGAATAAGAGGATTCGTAAAATAATACATCTGTGGATATTTACAATTTGGTTGGTTAATTTTTTCAATATGTTTTTATTGTGTACAGAGGGTTCCATGTTATAGATGGGGTTTCCTCATATCAGTGAATTGCTTTACAAATTAAGATATGCATGACTCTTGTTTGTATTTCCAATCATATTATATATGCTTTTGCTTGTATAAATATTAAGCCTCTTTTGTCTATGACTTTTGTATTTTATGTTGATTGGCTTTTCATTCTGCCCA